>NC_138999.1:91721994-92136406 GCF_964374135.1 Grampus griseus | reverse complement strand
ATAGATGCAGAAAAATTATTTGACAAATATCACATCCTTTCATAATAAAACTATCAATAGTATGAGAACATACCTCAATATAATAAAGGCCATATATGACAAGCCCAAAGCTAACATCATACTCCATGGTGAAAAGGTGAAAGCTTTTTCTCTAAGATCAGGAACAAGATAAGGGTGCCCACTCTCACCACTACTTTTCAACAAAGTACCATAAGTCCTGGCCAGAGAAATTAACAAGAAAAACAAATAAAAGGCATCTAAATCAGAAATAAAGTAAAACTGTTTGCTGATGACATGATCTTGTATAGAGAAAATCCTTAAGACTCCATCAAAAACTGTTAGAACTAATCAACAAACTCAGTAAACTTTCAGGATACAAAATCAGTTGTGTTTCTATACACTAACAATGAACTATCTGAAAAAAAAATAAAGAAAACAATCTCATTTACATTAACATCAAAAACAATAAAATACCTAGAAATAAATTAACCAAGAAAGTGAAAATCTATACACCAAAACTGATAAAACACTGATGAAAGAAACTGATGAAGACACAAATAAATGGAAAGATAACTTGTGTTCATGGATCAAAAGAATTAATATTGTGGGACTTCCCTGGTGGCGCAGTGGTTAAGAGTATGCCTGCCAATGCAGGGGACACAAGTTCGAGCCCTGGTCCAGGAATATCCCACTGCCATGGAGCAACTAGACCCATGTGCCACAACTACTGAGCCTGCAGTCTAGTGCCCATGAGCCACAACTACTGAAGCCCGCCTGCCTAGAGCCTGTTCTCTGAAACAAGAGAGGCCACCACAATGAGAAGCCCACGCACCACAATGAAGAGTAGCCCCTGCACCCTGCAACTAGAGAAAGCCCACGTGCAGCAATTAAGACCCAACACAGCCAAAAAATAGGAAAATAAATAAATTTATTTAAAAAAGGAATTAATATTGTTAAAATGTCCACGCTGAAGGGTAGAGTCAAGATGGCGTACTAGGAGTACACGGAATTTGCGGCTCCTCACAACTAGGGAACCTACCAGGCATTGGTGACGGACTATAGACACCTAAGGGAACAGGAGGAACCCCCAGCAAACAGGCTGTGGGACCTTGGTTCCCAGGCCAGAGGTTGGGGCCGAGTTCCTGTGGTGGGAGCTCTGAGTCCAAACCGCTGGGCTAACAGAGAACCTCACACCCCAGGGAATATCAATCAGAGTGAGGCCTCCCAGAGGTTCTCATCTCAGCACCAAGACCCAGCTCTATCTAACTGCCTGCAAACTCCAGTGCTGGACATCTCAGGCCAAACAACCTGTAAGACAGGAATAGAGCATCACCTATTTAAAAAAAAAAAAAAAGAAATGACAAAAAAATTTGTTACAGATGAAGGAGCAAGGTAAAAACCTACAAGACCAAATAAATGAACATGAAATAGGCAACCTACCTGAAAAAGAATTCAGAGTAATGACAGTAAAGATGATCCAAAATCTCAGAAACAGAATGGAGAAAATACAAGAAACATTTAACAAGGAGCTAGAAGAACTAAAGAGCAAACAAACAGTGATAAACAATACAATTACTGAAACTGAAAATACTCTACAAGGAACCAATAACAGAATAACGGAGGCAGAAGAATAGATAAGTGAGCTGGAAGATAAAATGGTGGAAATAACTGCCAGGGAGCAGAAAAAAGAATGAAAAGAATTGAGGACAGTCTCAGAGACCTCTGGGACAACATTTAAGTCACCAACATTCGACTTATAGGGGTCGCAGAAGAAGAACAGAAGATCCCACATGCCACGGAGCAATCAGGCCCATGAGGCACAACTACTGAGCCTGCACGTCTGGAGTTTGTGCTCCGCAACGAGAGGCCGTGACGGTGAGTGGGCCACGCACCGTGATGAAGAGTGGCCCCTGCTCACCACAACTAGAGAAAGTCCACACACAGAAACGAAGACCCAACACAGCCAAAAATGAATAAATAAATAAAATTTTTTAAAAAACCTACACTAGAAGGAATCAATAGCAGAATAACTGAGGCAGAAAAACGGATAAGTGACCTGGAAGACAGAATGGTGGAATTCACTGCTGCGGAACAGAATAAAGAAAAAAGAATGAAAAGAAATGAAGACAGCGTAAGAGACCTCTGGGACAACATTAAACGCAACAACATTTGCATTATAGGGGTCGCAGAAGGAGAAGAGAGAGAGAAAGGACCAGAGAAAATATCTGAAGAGGTTATAGACAAAAACTTCCCTAACATGGGAAAGGAAATAGCCACCCAATTCCAGGAAGTGCAGAGAGTCCCAGGCAAGATAAACACAAGGAGAAACACGCTGAGACACACAGTAATCGAATTGACAAAAATTAAACACAACGAAAAGTTACTGAAAGCAACAAGGGAAAAATGACAAATGACATACAGGAGAACTCCCATAAGGTTAACAGCTGATTTCTCAGCAGAAACTCTACCAGCTAGAAGGGAGTGGCATGATATACTTAAAGTGATGAAAGGGAAGAAACTACAACCAAGATTACTCTCCCCGGCAAGGATCTCATTCAGATTCGACGGAGAAATCCAAAGGTTTACAGACAAGCAAAAGCTAAGAGAATTCAGCACCACCAAACCAGCTCTACAACAAATCCTAAAGGAACTTCTCTAAGTGGGAAACACAATAGAAGAAAAGGACCTACAAAAACAAACCCAAAACAATTAAGAAAATGGTCATAGGAACATACATATGGATAATTACCTTAAACGTGAATGGATTAAATGCTCCAACCAAAAGACACAGCCTTGCTGAATGGATACAAAAACAAGACCCATATATATGCTGTCTACAAGAGACCCACTTCAGACCTAGGGACACATACAGGCTGAAAATGAGAGGATGCAAAAATATATTCCATGCAAATAGAAATCAGAAGAAAGCTGGAGTAGCAATACTCATATCAGATAAAATAGACATTAAAATAAAGAATGTTACAAGAGACAAGGAAGGACACTACATAATGATAAACGGATCTATCCAAGAAGAAGATATAACAATTGTAAATATATATGCAGCCAACATAGGAGCACCTCAATACATAAGGCACCTGCTAACAGCTATAAAAAAGGAAATCGACAGTAACACAATAATAGTGGTGGACTTTAACACCTCACTTACACCAATGGACAGATCATCCAAAATGAAAATAAATAAGGAAACAGAAGCTTTAAATGACAAAATAGACCAGATAGATTTAACTGATGTTTATAGGACATTCCATCCAGAAACAGCAGATTACACTTTCTTCTCAAGTGTGCATGGAACGTTCTCCAGGATAGACCACATCTTGGGTCACACATCAAGCCACAGTAAATTTAAGAAAACTGAAATCATATCAAGCATCTTTTCTGACCATAACACTATGAGATTAGAAACGAATTACAGGGAAAAAAATGTAAAAAACACAAACACATGGAGGCTAAACAGTACGTAACTAAATAACCAAGAGATCATTGAAGAAATCAAAGAGGAAATCAAAAAACACCTAGAGGCAAATGAAAGAGAAAAAATGATGATCCAAAACCTACGGGATGCAGCAAAAGCAATTCTAAGAGGGAAGTATACAGCTATACAAGCCTACCTCAAGAAACAAGAAAAATCTCAAATAAACAATCTAACCTTACACTGAAAGGAACTAGAGAAAGAAGAACAAACAAAAACCAAAGTTAGCAAAAGGAAAGATATCATAAAGATCAGTGCAGAAATAAATGAAATAGAAACAAAGAACACTATAGCAAAGATCAATAATACTAAGAGCTGGTTCTTTGAGAAGATAAACAAAATTGATAAACCATTAGCCAGACTCATCAAGAAAAACAGAGAGAGGACTGAAATCAATAAAATTAGAAAAGAAAAAGGAGAAGTTACAATAGACACCGCAGAAATACAAAGCATCCTGAGAGACTACTACGAGCAACACTATGTCAATAAAATGGGCAACCTGGAAGAAATGGACAAATTCGTAGAAAGGTATAACCCTCTAAGACTGAATCAGGAAGAAATAGAAAACATGAATAGACCAATCACAAGTGATGAAATTGAAACTGTGATTAAAAATCTTCCAAAAACAAAAGTCCAGGACCAGGTGGCTTCACAGGTGAATTCTATCAAACATTTAGAGAAGAGCTAACACCCATCCTTCTCAAACTCTTCCAAAAAACTGCAGAGGAAGGAACACTCCCAAACTCATTCTATGAGGCCACCATCACTGCTACCAAAACCAGACAAAGATACTACAAAAACAGAAAATTACAGACTAATGTCACTGGTTAATATAGATGGGAAAATCCTCAACAAAATACTAGCAAACAGAATCCAACAACACACTGAAAGGGTCATACACCATGATCAACTGGGATTTATCCCAGGGATGCAAGGATTCTTCAATATACACAAGTCAATCAATGTGATACACCAATTAACAAATGGAAGAAGAAATACCATATGATCATCTAAATAGATGCATAAAAAGCTTTTGACAAAATTCAACACCGATTTATGATAAAAACTCTCCAGAAAGTGGGCATAGAGGGAACCTACCTCAACATAACAAAGGACATATAAGACAAATCCATAGCAAACATCATTCTCAAAGGTGAAAAACTGAAAGCATTTCCTCTAAGATCAGGAATAAGACAAGGATGTCCACTCTCACCACTATTATTCAACATAGTTTTGGAAGTCCTAGCCACAGCAATCAGAGCAGAAAAAGAAAAGGAATACAAATAAGAAAACAAGAAGCAAAACTGTCACTGTTTGCAGATGACATGATACTATATACAGAGAATCCTAAATATGCCACCAGAAAACTACTAGAGCTAATCAGTGAATTTGGTAAAGTTGCAGGATACAAAGTTAATGCACAGAAATCTCTTACATTCCTATACACTAATGATGAAAAATGTGAAAGAGTAATTAAGGAAACACTCCCATTTGCCACTGCAACAAAAAGAATAAAATACCTAGGAATAAAACTACCTAGGGAGACAAAAGACTTGTACACAGAAAACTATAAGACACTGATGAAAGAAATTAAAGATGATAGCTGCAGATGGAGAGATATACCATGTTCTTGGATTGGAAGAATCAATATTATGAAAATGACTATACTACCCAAAGCAATCTACACATTCAATGCAATCCTTATCAAATTACCAATGGCATTTTTTATGGAACTAGAAAAAAATTCTTAAACTTTGTATGGAGACACAAAAGACCCCGAATAGCCAAAGCAGTCTTGAGGGAAAAAAACGGAGCTGGAGGAATCAGATGCCCTGACTTCACACTAAACTACAAAGCAACAGTAATCAAGACAATATGGTACTGGCAGAAAAACAGAAACATAGATCAATGGAACAAGATAGAAAGCCCAGAGACAAACGCATGCACCTATGGTCAACTAATCTATGACAAAGGAGGCAACGATATACAATGGAGAAAAGACAGCCTTTCAATAAGTGGTACTGGGAAAACTGGACAGCTACATGTAAAAGAATGAAATTAGAACACTCCCTAACACCAAACACAAAAATAAACTCAAACTGGATTAGACACCTAAATGAAAGACCGGACACTATAAAACTCTTAGAGGAAAATATAGGAAGAACACTGTTTGACAAAAATCACAGCAAGATCTTTTGTGATCCACCTCCTAGAGTAATATAAATAAATGAAAAAATAAACAAATGGGACCTAATGAAACTTAACAGCTTTTGCACAGCAAAGGAAACTATAAACAAGACAAAAAGACAACCCTCAGAATGGGAGAAAATATTTGCAAACCAATCAATGGACAAACGATTAATCTCCAAAATATATAAACAGCCCATGCAGCTCAATATTAAAAAAACAAACAACCCAATCCCAAAATGGGCAAAAGACCTAAATAAACATTTATCCAAAGAAGATATACAGACTGCCAACAAACACATGAAAGAATGCTCAACAGCATTAATCATTAGAGAAATGCAAATCAAAACTACAATGAGATATCATCTCACATCATCTCACAACAGTCAGAATAGCCATAATCAAAAAATCTAGAAACAATAAATGCTGGAGAGGGTGTGGAGAAAAGGAAACACTCTTGCAGTGCTGGTGGGAATGTGAATTGGTACAGCCACTATGGAGAACAGTATCAAGGTTCCTTAAAAAACTACAAATAGAACTACCATGTGACCCAGCAATCCCACTACTGGGCATATACCCTGAGAAAACCATAATTCAAAAAGAGTCATATACCAAAATGTTCATTGCAGCTCTATTTACAATAGCCCGGAGATGGAAACAACCTAAGTGTCCATCATCGGATGAATGGATAAAGAAGATGTGGCACATATATACAATGGAATATTACTCAGCCATAAAAGGAAACGAAATTGAGCTAGCTGTAATGGGGTGGATAGACCTAGAGTCTGTCATACAGACTGAAGTAAGTCAGAAAGAGAAAGACAAATACCGTATGCTAACACATATATATGGAATTTAAGAAAAAAATGTCATGAAGAACCTATGGGTAAGACAGGAATAAAGACACAGACCTACTAGAGAATGGACTTGAGGATACGGGGAGGGGGAAGGGTAAGCTGTGACAAAGCGAGAGGCATGGGCATATATACACTATCAATCGCACGGTACATAGCTAGTGGGAAGCAGCCGCATAGCACAGGGAGATCAGCTCCGTGCTTTGTGACTGCCTGGAGGGGTGGGATAGGGAGGGTGGGAGGGAGGGAGACGCAAGAGGGAAGAGGTATGGGAACAAATGTATATGTATAACTGATTCACTTTGTTATAAAGCAGAAACTAACACACCATTCTAAAGCAATTACACTCTAATAAAGATGCAAAAAAAAAAGAACATACAGTGGAGAAAAGAAAACCTCTTGAATAAGTGGTGCTGGGAAAACTGGACAGGTACATGTAGAGGTATGAAATTAGAACACTCCCTAACACCATACACAAAAATAAACTCAGAATGGATTAAAAACCTAAATGTAAGGCCAGACACTATCAAACTCTTAGAGGAAAACACAGGCAGAACACTGTATGACATAAATCACAACAAGATCCTTTTTGACCCACCTCCTAGAGAAATGTAAATAAAAACAAAAATAAACAAATGGGACCTAATGAAACTTCAAAGCTTTGGAACAGCAAAGGAAACCATAAACAAGATGAAAAGACAACCCTCAGAATGGGAGAAAATATTTGCAAATGAAGCAACTGACAAAGGTTTAATCTCCAAAATTTACAAGCAGCTCATGCAGCTGAATATCAAAAAAACAAACAACCCAATCCAGAAATGGGCAGAAGATCTAAATAGACATTTCTCCAAAGATGATATACAGATTGGCAACAAACACATGAAAGAATGCTCAACGTCATAAATCATTAGAGAAATGCAAATCAAAACTACAATGAGATATCATCTCACATCGGTAAGAATGGCCATCATCAAAAAATCTAGAAACGATAAATGCTGGAGAGGGTGTGGAGAAAAGGGAACACTCTTGCACTGTTGGTAGGAATGTAAATTGATACAGTCACTATGGAAAACAGTATGGAGGTTCCTTAAAAAACTACAAATAGAACGACCATACAACCCAGCAATCCCACTACTGGGCATACATCCTGAGAAACCCATAATTGAAAAAGAGTCATGTACCAAAATGTTCATTGCAGCCCTATTTACAATAGCCAGGATATGGAAGCAACCTAAGTGTCCATCAACAGATGAATGAATAAAGAAGATGAGGCACATATATACAATGCAATATTACTCAGCCATAAAAAGAAACAAAATTGAATTATTTGTAGTGAGGTGGATGTACCTAGAGTCTGTCATACAGCATGAAGTAAGCCAGAAAGAGAAAAACAAATACTGTATGCTAAAACACATATATGGAATCTAAGAAAAAAAATAAAAAAAGGTCATGAAGAACCTAGGGGTAAGATGGGAATAAAGACACAGACCTACTAGAGCATGGACTTGAGGATATGGGGAGGGGGAAGGGTAAGCTGTGACAAAGTGAGAGAGTGGCATGGACATATATACACTACCAAATGTAAAATAGATAGCTACTGGGAAGCAGCTGCATAGCACACAGAGATCAGCTCGGTGCTCTGTGACCACCTAGACGGGTGGGATAGGGAGGGTGGGAGGGAGGGAGACGCAAGAGGGAAGAGATATGGGAACATATGTATATGTATAACTGATTCATTTTGTTATAAAGCAGAAACTAACACACCATTGTAAAGCAATTATACTCCAATAAAGATGTAAAAAAAAAAGAAAAAAGAAAATCTACGAACAACAAATGCGGGAGAGGGTATGGAGAAATGGGAACATTCTTGCACTGTTGGTGGGAATGTAAATTGATACAGCCACTATGGAGAACAGTATGGAGTTTCCTTAAAAAACTAAAAATAGAACTACCATATGACCCAGCAATCCCACTACTGGGCATATACCCAGAGAAAACCATAATTTAGAAAGACACATGGAACCCAATATTCATTGCAGCACTATTTACAATAGCCAGGTCATGAAAGCAACCTAAATGCCCATTGACAGACGAATTGATAAAGAAGATGTAGTACATATATACAATGGAATATAACTCAGCAGTAAAAAGGAACAAAATTGGGTCATTCGTAGAGACGTGGATGGATCTAGAGACTGTCATACAGAGTGAAGTAAGTCAGAAAGAGAAAAACAAATATCGTACATTAACGCATATATGTGGAACCTAGAAAAATGGTACAGATGAACTGGTTTGCAGGGCAGAAATTGAGACACAGATGTAGAGAAGTAACATATGGACACCAAGGGGGTAAAGTGACAGGGTGGTGGTGGTGGTGGTGGTGGTGTGATGAATTGTGAGATTGGGATTGACATGTATACACTGATGTGTACAAAATTGATGACTAATAAGGACCTGCTGTATGAAAAAATAAATAAAATAAAATTCAAAAATTAAAAAAAAGTAAGAAATGACAAAAATCTGGAATGCGATAAAATAAGAAATGTTTGGAAAGGTCATGGATTCAGTTTAATAAATTACGGTGTATAGAGCAAGGGAGATAAAATAAATAAATAAATAAATAAAGTGATGTAAGGGAAAAACCTACAACCAAGATTACTCTCATTCAGATTTGATGGAGAAATTAAAACCTTTACAGATAAGCAAAAGCTAAGAGAATTCAGCACCACCAAAGCAGCTTTACAACAAATGCTAAAGGAACTTCTCTAGGCAAGAAACACAAGAGAAAGAAAAGATCTACAATAACAAACCCAAAACAATTAAGAAAATGGAAACAGGAACAAACATATCGATAATTACCTTAAATGTAAATGGATTAAATGCTCCAACCAAAAGACACAGACTGCCTGAATGGATACAAAAACAAGACCCGTATATATACTGTCTACAAGAGACCCACTTCAGACCTAGGGACACATACAGACTGAAAGTGAGGGGATGGAAAAAGATATTCCATGCAAATGGAAATCAAAAGAAAGCTGGAGTAGCAATTTTCTTATCAGACAAAATAGACTTTAAAATAAAGACTATTACAAGAGACAAAGAAGGACACCACATAACGAGCAAGGGATCAATCCAAGAAGAAGACAGAACAATTGTAAATATTTACGCACCCAACGTAGGAGCACCTCAATACATAAGGCAAATGCTAACAGCCATAAAAGGGGAAATTGACAGTAACACAGTAACAGTAGGGGACTTCAACACCCCACTTTCACCAATGGACAGAGCATCCAAAATGAAAATAAATAAGGAAACACCAGCTTTAAATGATACATTAAACAAGATGGACTTAATTGGTATTTATAGGACATTCTATCCAAAAACAACAGAATACACTTTCTTCTCAAGTGTCCATGGAACATTCTCCAGGACAGATCGTATCTTGGGTCACAAATCAAGCCTTGGTAAACTTAAGAAAACTGAAATCAGATCAAGTATATTTTCTGACCACAATGCTATGAGACTAGGTATCAATTACAGGAAAAAAACTGTAAAAAATACAAACACATGGAGGCTAAACAAAATGCTAGTAAATAACCAAGAGATAACTGAAGAAATCAAAGAGGAAATCAAAAAATACCTAGAAACAAATGACAATGAAAACAGCACGACCCAAAACCTATGGGATGCAGCAAAAGCAGTTCTAAGACGGAAGTTTATAGCAATACAATCCTACCTCAAGAAAGAAGAAACGTCTCAAATAAACAACCTAACTATACACCTAAAGCAATTAGAGAAAGAAGAATAAAAGAACCCCAAAGTTAGCAGAAGGTAAGAAATCATAAAGAGCAGATCAGAAAGAAATGAAAAAGAAATGAAAGAAACAATAGCAAACATCAATAAAACTAAAAGCTAGTTCTTTGAGAAGATACACAAATTTGACAAACCATTAGCCAGACTCCTCAAGAAAAAAAGGGAGAAGACTCAAATCAACAGATTTAGAAATGAAAAAGGAGAAGTAACAATTGACACTGCAGATATACGAACAATCATGAGAGATTACAACAAGAAACTCTATGCCAATAAAATGGACAACCTGGAAGAAATGGATAAAATCTTAGAAAAGCACAACCTTCCAAGACTGAACCAGGAAGAAATAGAAAATATGAACAGACCAATCACAAGCACTGAAATTGAAACTGTGATTAAAATCTTCCAACAATCAAAATCCCAGGACCAGATGGATTCACAGACGAATTCTATCAAACATTTGCAGAAGAGCTAACACCTATCCTTCTCCAACTCTTCCAAAATACAGCAGAGGGAGGAACACTCCCAAATTCATTCTATGAGGCCACCATCACCCTGATACCAAAACCAGACAAAGATGTCACAAAAAAGGAAAACTACAGGCCAATATTTCTGATGAACATAGATGCAAAAATGCTCAACAAAATACTAGCAAACAGAATCCAACAGCACATTAAAAGGATCATACATCATGATCAAGTGGGGTTTATCCCAGGAATGCAAGGATTCTTCAGTATATGCAAATCAATCAATGTGACAGATCATATTAACAAACTGAAGTATAATAACCGTATGACAGGGCTTCCCTGGTGGCGCAGTGGTTGAGAGTCCGCCTGCCGATGCAGGAGACAGGGTTCGTGCCCCAGTCTGGGAGGATCCCACATGCCGAGGAGTGGCTGAGCCCGTGAACCATGGCTGCTGAGCCTGCACGTTGGGAGCCTGTGCTCCGCAACGGGAGAGGCCACAACAGTGAGAGGCCCGTGTACCGCAAAAAAAAAAAAAAAAAAAAAAAAAAAAAGTGACAATCTCAATAGGTGCAGAAAAAGTGCTTTTGACAAAATTCAACACCCATTTATGATTAAAAAAACACTCGAAAGAGTAGGCATTGAGGGAACCTACCTCAACATAATAAAGGACATATGTGACAAACCCACAGCCAACATCGTTCTCAATGGTGAAAAACTGAAACCATTTCCTCTAAGATCAGGAACAAGACAAGCGTGCCCACTCTCACCACTATTATTCAACATAGTTTTGGAAGTTTTAGCCACAGCAATCAGAGGAGAAAAAGAAATAAAAGGAATACAAATTGGAAAAGAAGAAGTAAAACTGTCACTGTTTGCAGATGACATGATACTATACATAGAGAATCCTAAAGATGCTACCAGGAAACTACTAGAGCTAATCAATGAATTTGGTAGAGTAGCATGATATAAAATTAATGCACATAAATCTCTTGCATTCCTATACACTAATGATGAAAAATCTGAAAGAGAAATGAAGGAAACACTCCCATTTACCACTGCAACAAAATGAATAAAATACCTAGGAATTAACCTACCTATGGAAACAAAAGACCTGTATGCAGAAAACTATAAGACACTGATGAAAGAAATTAAAGATGATACAAACAGATGGAGAGATATACTATGTTCTTGGACTGGAAGAATCAAGATTGTGAAAATGACTATACTACCCAAAGCAATCTACAGATTCAATGCAATCCCTATCAAACTATCAATGGCATCTTTCACAGAACTAGAACAAAAAATTGCACAATTTGTATGGAAACACAAAAGACTCCGAATAGCCAAAAAAATCTTGAGATAGAAAAACGGAGCTGGAGGAATCAGGCTCCCAGACTGCAGATACTACAGAACTACAGTAATCAAGACAGTATGGTACTGGCACAAAAACAGAAATATAGATCAATGGAACAGGACAGAAAGCCCAGAGATAAACCCACACACATAAGGTCACCTTATCTTTGATAAAGGAGGCTAGAGTATACAATGGAGAAAAGACAGCCTCTTCAATAAGTGGTGCTGGGAAAACCAGACAGCTAAATGTAAAAGAATGAAAGTAGAACACTTCCTAACACCATACACAAACATAAACTCAAAATGGATTAAAGACCTAAATGTAAGGCCAGACACTATCAAACTCTTAGAGGAAAACATAGGCAGAACACTCTATGACATAAACCACAGCAAGATCCTTTTTGACCCACCTCCTAGAAAAATGTAAATAAAAACAAAAATAAACAAATGGGACCTAATGAAACTTAAAAGCTTTTGCACAGCAAAGGAAACCATAAACAAGATGAAAAGACAACGCTCAGAATGAGAGAAACTGTTTGCAAGCAAAACAACTGACAAAGGATTAATCTCCAAAATATACAAGCAGCTCATGTAGGCCAATATCAAAAAAACAAACAACCCAATCCAAAAATGGGCAGAAGACCTAAATAGACATTTCTCCGAAGAAGATATACAGATTGCCAACAAACACATGAAAAGATGCTCAACATCACTAATCGTTAGAGAAATGCAAATCAAAACTACAATGAGGTATCACCTCACACCAGTCAGAGTGGCCATCATCAAAAAAAAATCTACAAATAATAAATGCTGGAGAGGGTGTGGAGAAAAGGGAACCCTCTTACACTGTTGGTGGGAATGTAAATTGGTACAGCCACTATAGAGAACAGTATGGAGGTTCCTTAAAAGACTAAAATAGAACTACCATATGACCCAGCAATCCCACTACTGGGCATATACCCTGAGAAAACCATCATTCAAAAAGTCATGTGCCACAATGTTCACTGCAGCACTATTTACAATAGCCAGGACATGGAAGCAACCTAAGTGTCCATCGACAGATGAATGGATAAAGAAGATGTGGCACATATATACAAGGGAATATTACTCAGCCATAAACAGAAACGAAATTGAGTTATTTGTAGTGAGGTGGATAGACCTAGAGTCTGTCATACAGAGTCAAGTAAATCAGAAAGAGAAAAACAAATACCATATGTTATCACATATATATGGGATCTAAAAAAACCAAAAAATGTTCGCATGAACTAGGGGCAGGATAGCAATAAAGACACAGACATAGAGAATGGACTTGAGGACATGGTAGGGGGAAGGGTAAGCTGGGACAAAGTAAGAGAGTAGCATTGACATATATACACTACCAAATTTAAAACAGCTAGTGGGAAGCAGCTGCATGGCACAGGGAGATCAGCTTGGTGCTTTGCAACCACCTAGAGGGGTGGGACAAGGTAGGTGGGAGGGAGACGCAAGAGGGAGGGGATATGGGGATATACGTATGCATATAGCTGATTCACTTTGTTATACAGCAGAAACTAACACAACACTGTAAAGCAATTATACTCCAATAAAGATATTAAAAAAGAAAGTCCATGCTACCCAAAGCCATCCACAGACTCAAGGTAATCTCTATCAAAACTCAAATGGCACTTTTCATTGAAATGGAAAGAAATCCTAAACTTCACATGTAACCACAAGAGACCCTGAATAGACAATGAAATCCTGAAAAAGAATAAAGTTGAAGGCATCACATTTCCTGATTTCCACCTATATTACAAAGTTACAGTAATCAAAACAGCATGGTACTGGCATAAAAATAGACACACAGGCTAACAGAACAGAGGTGAGAGCCCAAAATAAATCCACATATATATAGTCAACTAATATCTGAAAAGGGAACCAAGACTACTCAATGTGGAAAGAACAGTCTCTTCAATAAATGGTGTTGGGAAAACTGATTATCCACATGCAAAAGAATGAAATTGGACTGCTATTTTACACCATGCACAAAAATTAACTCAAAATGAATTAAGGACTTAATCATAAAACTCCAAACTATAAAATTCCTAGAAGAAAATATAGGGGAAAAAGTTCCTTCATATTGGTCTTAGCAACAATTTTTAAGATAGGACACCAAAAGCATAAGCAAATATCAATAAGTAGGACTACATAAGGTTAAAAAGCTTCTGAAAAGAGAAAGAAATAATCAACAAAACGAAAAGGCAACATATAAAACAGAAGAAAATATTTGCAAACCATAAATCAGATAAGGGATTAACATCTACAACATATAAGGGACTTTACACAACTCAACAGCAAAAAACAAAACAGAACAAAAAAACCTGATTAAGAAATGGACAAGGGACCTAAATAGATATTTTTTACAAAGATATACAAATGGCCAACAAATACATGAAAAGGTGCTGAACATCACTAATCATCAGGAAATGCAAATCAAAACCACAATGAGGTATAATTACACACCTGTTAGAATGGTTATTATCAAAAGACAAGAGTTAAGTGTTGGCAAGAATGTGGAAAATAGGGAGCCAAAGCGCACTGTTGTTGATGATGTAAATTGGTACAGCGCTATGGAAAACATGTATGGAGGTCCTCAAAAGATTAAAATTAGAACTACCACATGATTTGGTAATCCCACTTCTGGGTATATATTCAAAGGAAATGAAGTCACTATCTTGAAGAGATATCTGCACCCCTATGTTCATTGCAGCACTGTTCACAAAATCTAAGACAAATCTAACTGTTGACAGATGAATGGATAAAGAAAATGTGGTGTGTGTATATATGTGTATATGTGTGTATGTATATGTATGTATATATATATATATATATATACACACACACACACACACACACACACAAAGGATTATTATTTAGCCATAAAAAGGAAGTTCTGCAAGGTGCAACAACATGGATGGACATTGAGGGCACTACACTAAGTGAAATAAATCAGACAGAGAAAGACAAATACTGTATGATCTCACTTATATGTGGAATATAAAATAGCCAGCTTTATAGAAGCAGAGTAGAACGGTGGTTTCCAGGGGCTAGGAGTAGGGGAAATGAGATGTTGGTCGATGTGTACAAACTTCCAGTTTATATGAAAAATAAATTCTAGGAATCTAATGTACAACATGGTGACTACAGTTAACAATATTGTATATTTGAAAGTTGCTATGAGAGTAGAATTTAAATGTTTTCACTACAACAACAACAAAATTGTAATTACATGAGGTGGGGGATATGTTAACTAACCTTACTGTGGTAATCATTTTAATATATGTGTATCAAATCATCACATCGTACATCTTAAACTTACACAATGTTATATGTCAATTATCTCAATAAATCTGGGGGAAAAAAAAGAACCCAGCAGTTCCTTACACACATAGTTGAAGTTTAACAAATATTTGTTGAATTTTTAAAAATTCAAAAAAAAATAAATGAGGTATCAAACCACAAAAAGATATGGAGGAACCTTAAATGCATATTGCTAAGGAGTCAGTCTGAAAAGGATACATATGGTATGATTCCAACTATATAACATTTTGGGAAAGGCAAGAGTATAGAAACAGTAAAATGATCAGTGGTTACCAAGCGTTGGGGAGAGGGATAAACAGGTAGAGCACAAGGGATATTTAGGGCGGGGAAATTATTTTGTATGATACTATAATGGTACATATATTATGTATTTGGCAAAAGCCATAGAATTGTACACCACCAAGAGTGGATCCTAATGTAAACTATGCACTTTAGTTAATAATGTATCAATACTGGTTCATCAGTTATAACAAATGTACCATACCAATGCAAGATGTTAATAATAGGGAAAACTGGGCATAGTAGAGGGTGGGCGGGTGTATATAGGAACTCTGTACTTTCTGTTCAATTTTTCTGTAAACCTAAAACTGCTCTAAGAAATAAAGTCTATTAATTAAAACGATTTAAAACAGGAAAGTATGACAACTATGTCCCATCAAATAGAGAATATCAACAAAGAGAAATTATTAAAACAAAGAATCAATCAACAATGTATGAAGGATTTCAATTTCTTTACATCCTCCTCAACATTTGTTATTGTCTGTCTTTATTATTAGAGCCACCCTAGTGGGTGTGAAAGGGTCTCTAATTGTGGCTTTGATTTGCAGTTCCCTAATGACTATTTACGTTGAAGATCTTTATGTGCTTACTGGCCATTTCTTTATCTTCTTTAGAGAACTGTATATTCAAATCCTTTGACCGTTAAAAAAAATTAGGTAACTTTGCCTTTTATTTTTGAGTTGTAAGAGTTTTTTATATATTCTGGATAGATGTCCCTTATCAGATATATAATTTGCAAATATTTTCTCTCATTCTGTGTATTGTCTCTTCACTTTCTTAATGGTATCATTTGTACAACAAACATTTTTAATTTTGATGCAGCCAATTTGCATATTTTTTCTTTTGTCGTGTTTTTATGTCACAGCTAAGAAAAAAATTGCCTAATTCAAAGTCATGAAGATTTACTCTTATGTTTTCTCTAAGAGTTTTATAGTTTTAGCTCTTACATTTAGGTCTTTGATCCATTTAGAGTTAATTTTTGTGTATGGTGTAAAAAAAGGTTCAACTTTATGTTTTTTTGTATATGTATGTGGATATCCATTGTGCCCACACCATTTGTTGCATAGACTGTATTTCCCTCTTTGCATTTATTTGGCACTCTGTTGAAAAATCAATTGACCAGGGACTTCCCCAGTAGTGCAGTGGTGAAGAATCTGCCTGCCAATGCAGGGGACACAGGTTCAATCCCTAGTATTGGAAGATCCCACATGCCGCAGAGCAACTAAGCCTGTGCGCCACAACTACTGAGCCTGCGCTCTGGAGCCTGCGAGCCACAACTACTGAGCCCATGTGCCACAACTACTGAAGCCCATGCACCTAGAGTCCGTGCTCTGCAACAAGAGAAGCCACTGCAATGAGAAGCCCGCACACCGCAACAAAGAGTAGCCCCCACTCGCCACAACTAGAGAAAGCCCACACGCAGCAACGAAAACCCAACACAGCCAAAAATAAAATTAATTAATTTAAAAAAATCAACTGACCATAAATGTAAGACTTTATTTCAAGACTCTCAATTCTATTACACTGATCTATATGTCTAACCTTACACCAGGATAATGCTGTCTGGTTTACTACAGCTGTGTAGTAAGTTTTGAAATTGAGAATTGTGAGTCCTCCAACTTTGTTCTTCCTCTTGAATACTGTGTTAGCTATTCTGGGTCCCTTGCATTTCCACATTAATTTTATGATCTCCAAAGCTTTACTCTGAATACATATCAGTTACCCAGCTTCTGTGAATTGTAACTATACCAGAAGTCTGAAGTTACCACTAGAGGTACTAAAAAAAGGCTCACTTAACATCATCCCTTTCAGTTTAGTAGCTTAAGAAAGATGAAAAGAATGTCCATGACTAAGGTGGAGGAAAAGTAGAAGTTTAGGGTAAAGCAGTCCAGTAGTATTTCACCTTGAAACCCAAGAAGCCAACAAGACGTAGAAGGGTTGGAAGTTAAGAGGATTCAGGGAAAGTTTAAAAGGAGTATTCAAATCAATGTCTGAATATAAGGGTAGGACAGAAGAATCTTACAAAGGAAAAAACTATTAGTGAGTATACGTCCTATATTACAACACTTTTCTTTTTTAAAAAGCTTGTTTTGACAAGTCTACTTTACTATTAATGTTACATTTTGCTGTTCTAATGAGGGATTATGTTTTTGCAAAACCGATTTAAAAATTCATGGCTGGAGTCTGGGTCTCAAGCAAAGTACATTCCCTTAAGTTAGGCCATATGACTGAGGAACCAGTTTATCTATTAGTAGTATATCTAAAGTACAGGAAAAGTAGCCAAGAAGGAAAAGAAAAACTAACCCTTAAGTTATGAAACCCCAAACATCAATATATAAAAGGGATGACAAGTGTGCTGCTTCTATCCATGATTACCTTTTAAGTATTCACAAAAATCACATCAACATATTCGCCTTCAAAGATGCTGGTTTAAATCAATTTAATATTTGAATTGTTTGAAGAGCATAATAAAGTATTCAGGAAGCTAAGCTTAAATTACTTAACTTTTTTTTTTGGCTCTGGCTCTTTTGAATGGGAGGATTTTACCCCATGGCCATACCAATTTTATATATCCATTTATTCGGGTGCTCACACTTGTGACAGTTATAAATTTGGCACTCATCAGACATTTGGTGCCTGAGCAAAATCCAATCACATGAGGAAGCAACACAGGTTGTTGACTTTATAACAGGTATTCTTAGACTTGGTTTGGTTTTTAGTATCTGCTATTGACTTTAGAAATAGCATATGGCTTCTAAAGGTGAAGAAAAGGCAGGGTAAAGATTAATATTTCTTTATGTGTAACTTTTCTACAAACTATTAGATTTAAATTAGAATATCTCACGAACTCAGCATAATAATGATGGTTGGGGGCCAGAGTTGACCTGTAAAATAAAAAATTACAGCAAAAATACAAGGAAATACTTCTCTTAGATATCAGAAGCTTATCTTAAAATAGGCTCCTGTTCATAGCACATAATTTTAAATTAGCGCTAATTTTATTTTTAATAAAATTTCTGATTTCCTAACGTTGAAATAAATCTACTCCACACAGCCTAATTTATATTATAGTTACAGAAAACATATTACTTTATTCTTATCAAGGCAAACAAACACCAGTTGTGTGGGTTAAACTATTATTCTTATCTGCATTATTGTGTAGGATAAGGAAGCCATTACTTCTAATTTTAAAAACTTAGAAAGATAGGGCTGGTTATGAGAACTAATGAAACAAGTATGTTTATATATGCTTTGATAATCTGTAGAAGATATTTGCCCTTCTAAACACTTCAATGCATACATAGCTCAACTTCTACGTCTTCTTGACATTCTATAGTTCCTATGAGCCACTTATAATGTAGTCTCAAAGCATCAAGTAAAGGATCTTTAGCAGTATTTTCCCTCTTAGGCCACTTTGCTTAAAATTAAGCTAAAAGGGCCCACTTTTCTTTCATTTTGTATAGTTTTGAAAAATTACCATATCTGGTAATATTTCTTGAGTATATGTGTTAATAAAAAATTAAAAATTAATGTGTTTTCTAAGCATTTGATTAGAATTTTTCAAAACCCATGTATGCACCCAGATTTTAACATAACTTAACAAAATGTGGAGAATTTTAATTGACATATTTAAAAATTTAGACAGAACTGGTACGTATGTACAATCCCAATTGTTTCTGGGAGCATTTGTTCTTTGTATCACATTTTGATGTACTCACAGGAAAAATTTCCTAGTCCTTCCTGTATTCATATTTAGATTCGTTGATTTAAATTTCTTTGAGATTTAGAATAAAAAGTCTTGTTGTTTGTGTAAATTTTACCAGATTTGGTAAAATTACAGAATATAATTTTTTTGTTTTAGTATGCTAGGTATAGCTATAAAATAATATAACTACAATTTCTGTCATTTAGAAATCAAATGGAACCAGCTCCTGTTTAACAAGCTCTCTCTTTACTATTTTAAAAAATGTACTATAAATAAAGCTAGACATATACAGATAATACTAAAACAAGTTAATATTCTTCCTCATTGCTAAGATAAAAATCTTCAGGGAAAATAGAATGTTATGACAATTTAAAAAAAATACATTTCCAAGGACCCAGTATACCAACTGGTATTTTGTACATATCTTTATTAAAACCTTTAAAAATGGTTAAGAGAAACTAGAAAGCTTAGAACTTTGACATACATCTGAAAAGATGGTAAACATTTTGAAACAAAATCCTTTCTTAACTGCTGAGCATATCCAACTATTAGAGGGGCCTGAGAGTTTTCAGGGGAAAAATTCCAGTTATTCAGGTTTAAGAGACACAGATAAATTACAGAAGGAAATATAAAGCAGAGCATTACATCCAACATACAGACTGAATCTGAAATGGACTAGGACAGAAAAACAAAAGTGAGATAAGCAAGAATATGGGAGCAAGACTGATCAGATTTTACTTATGTCCTCACATCAAACTATGGTATATCCTGGGTATATATTTGAAGAGAGTGAAAGATTAGTAAATTGGGGCAAGAAAACTCTTAATGGCCAACATGAAAGTTCTGTGTCTGGAACTGAGATACACATATTTTTTAAAATTATGTTTTCATTGTGCTTTTCTATTATCAAAGGAAGAGTTTTAGTCTTGTCAATCCTGCATTCTAATTGACTTAGCATAATATTTTCAGTCTGTGCTCTGGAGAAAGAAGTAAAAGCCTCTATAATCCAATCCAAGTAAAATAATATAGCCAGTAAAGCCAATGTTGATTTTTTTCTTTGAATTTTTAATTAAAATATAAGTAGTGGGGGCTTCCCTGGTGGCGCAGTGGTTGGGAGTCCACCTGCCGATGCAGGGGACGCGGATTCGTGCCCCGGTCCGGGAGGACCCCATGTGCCGCGGAGCGGCTGGGCCCGTGAGCCATGGCTGCTGAGCCTGCGCATCCGCAGCCTGTGCTCCGCAACAGGAGAGGCCGCAGCAGTGGGAGGTCTGCGTACGGCAAAAAAAATATATACACACATATATATATATATATATATATATGTAGTTATAATGTGATGTTTTATCAATCTATTAAAACATGAGATTCCTTGGCATTGAAAAAGAAAATTAATGTGAACTGAAACTATCTACATTTCCATAAAAGACAAACATCAAAATCAGGCTTTTGATCACCCTCTCTGCCAAGAATATTTGTCTTCTCTAATATTTTACTAGTAAATAGATATGTCACTATTTTGCTTTGGCCTAGATTATGCAAATAAGGCTGACCTACTTGATGTTAAATAAAAAGATAGATTGTCTCTCTACAGCAATAAGAGGAAAGTCCTTCTTCAATGCCTTATTGAATTCTCAAATATAGTTTGAGTTGTTAAAAGCCATGTTATGTGAAAGTACAAGGAGTGTATATATGATAAATAGCAAATATAGTCAAGAAAGATCAAATGATAATAATTTTTTTAAAAGTCTGAGTTCCTAAAAAAAGATAAAGTCCTTAATTCTCACTTTTGCTTTATGATGTGCCTTAGAGAATATAATTTCTTTGGTATTCATCTTTCAAAAAAACTCAACCTAAGTATAAATAGGAAAGGTACTATGAATTCCTTTTGAAAGTATGGACCACACAAAACACAAACCTTTTTATCAAAATGACTTGATTGCTAGATACTTACCTCTGTGCTAATATCGTGATACTGAGTTGAAGCTGCCCCGCACTTGAGCCAGAGTTTTGCCACCAATTGCTCAAATTCTTTAACTTCACTGAAGCGAAAAGCTGTTTTTCCTTTGATGCTAATGATGACAGATTTGCTGGAATCATTTGTCTTATCTATAGCTAAGACCTGGGGGATGAAAACATAAATGAATCGCATTTTCCCTTGTTACTGACAAGGTCAGGCAAAATGTGTTTAGCTTATTTTTTTGTGGCTACAAGTTTTGGTCTGTGGTAGGACTTAGTAAGAAATAGACTTTGGGTACTAGTTGTACCACTAATACAAGCAACCTTAGAGCAAGATATTTCACTTCTAAAGGAAAAGTTTAACTAACATGTAACCTTTAAAAATGACAATACAAATGTAAAAATTCAGGGCCGCAATATGGACAATTGATTTCTGACTTACACAAAAGCTATCAATTCTATTCTTTCTGACCATGTGTATCAAATATGATAGTATAAATTTTGGTATCCATGTCATAAACATCTGAGTGATCATGCTCCATGTTGAGTCATCCCAAACGCTTATCTTGTTTATTAATTTTTAATTTTTTTCTCTTTTCATTTTCAATAAGAGCTGTAAGGCTCTTATCCTAGTACTCTTATCCTCAGGAATGGTACTCTTACCCTGAAGAATATAACTGCACTTACAAATTATTATTTAAAATTACTAAAAGGATGCTGCATATTGAGTTTTTAATAATTTACAGAATTAAAGGGTATTTTACTCTGTGAATGGTAACATTTTTGAACTAAAAACTGATATGTAACTAAATTTATTTTACCTCTCGTAATGGAATGATTACACTACATAGATTGCCATCCTGGCTAGCAAAGCAGATATAGTTTTCTGAGATGCACATTTTTCCATGAGTGTTGAAGTGGCTGAATGGTACCCATAAGAAACATTCATGTACTTCTTTCAAAGTCTCTTCTTTGGGCAGCCTAAAAAAAGCATTAAACTGCTCACTGTGGGCTCGATTTTCCAGACCTCTATAGGAAAGAAAAAAAGGGGGGGCTCAAATGATGACTTCTAAAGGATACACATGTCCATACTGATTAATCTAAATGCACTGTAAAGCAGAATGATTAAGCACTACATGCTATGTTCTTCAACAAATTATGAAATGGAAGAAACACTGATTCCTAACCAATTTATTTTGTTTGTTCTCTTTTCCAATTTTGTATTATTAGTAGTAGATTACAATGCACAACAGTTAGAGGTGATGTAGGTCTTCAAACCATCTATTAAAGGGTGATTTTCTGGAATATTACTATATTATTATATATTCATAACATGTGAGTATGGCTAAAATCAATCTTGGCAGACAATAATTTTTACATCTGGTTATCAGAAAGTCAAAAGAGTTACCCAGTTCAAACAAAATAAAATAATGAAAATTTATGGCATCAAAATTTAGATGGGAAGACTAGTACATAAAAATAATATTAAAGGGGCTTCCCTGGTGGCGCAGTGGTTGAGAGTCCGCCTGCCGATGCAGGGGACACGGGTTCGTGCCCTGGTCTGGGAGGATCCCACATGCCGCGGAGCAGCTGGGCCCGTGAGCCATGGCCGCTCAGCCTGCGCGTCTGGAGCCTGTGCTCCGCAACGGGAGAGGCCACAACAGTGAGAGGTCCGCGTACCGCAAAAAATAAATAAATAAATAAATAAATAAAATTAAGTGAAGCAAAAATGTAAATGAATACTTAAAAAATTCAAAAGTAGAGGCAAGATAAAACAACACTTCTTACACAGTACTGGGCACAGAATGGGTGTCAATAAATACAGATGATTTGTTAACTGATACATAAGTATATAATAAAAAACAATTGCTTAAAATAGTACAATTTTTCTAGAGGCAATAAACACTTGTGCTAAGCAGCAATGCCATCTGCGGTAGTGAGTAAATTATGCAAGTTCTAACTCAAAGCCAACAAAGTTAAAAACTAAATTTATCCTTCCAGCATATACTATTTGAATATGTGGCAGTTCACCATGTCTTTCAAAAATAATTCTGATAAATATGAACAGAGAACCACATTAATTTTTACCTCACTTAAATTGTAATTTGGTGGGCTATTTTCACTATTACTTAAAAGGATAAGGACTTTTTACATGAATGAAAAGATGTCCATGATACATTATTTTAAGGGGGAGAAAAAGCAGATTGTAGAATAATATGTGATGTTTAGGTCCCCTCCATGCTTTTGGCAAATAGTTTTAATTCATGCATTAAAAGGCCTGGAAGGATATACACTGAATTTAGCTATTGTAATACATATTTGTAAAAACAATAAGCCAAAGCAATAAAGATACTCCAGTTTATAAAAAAGTCATTTGGAGACTAAGTCTAAATAAGCTATTGTTCTTTTTAACTTACTAGAAAAAAGGATTTAGATATATACAATTTTCAATAGGCTCTTTTAAAACTGCACATAGACAAAAATGAATTTCCTATACCTCATTTAAATACAGACTTGGTAATGAATAACTCATTGATAGCTGGCCTTTTAGAATATTTTAAGGGAAATAAAATGGCTAAAAATGTTTGTTTATGGTGGCCAATCAAAACAACCTACAGGGCTTCCCTGGTGGCGCAGTGGTTGAGAGTCCGCCTGCCGATGCAGGGGACACGGATTTGTGACCCGGTCCGGGAGGATCCCACATGCCGCGGAGGGGCTGGGCCCGTGAGCCATGGCCGCTGGGCCTGCGCGTCCGGAGCCTGTGCTCCGCAACGGGAGAGGCCACCACAGTGAGAGGCCCGCGTACCGCAAAAAAAAAAAAAAAAAAAAAACCTACAAAAACAAATGCCTCACTATTAACATAACATAAACTGTATTTTGAATCCTTATAGAGTTCTATGTATAAATCATGCACACTGGGACCTAATTTTGGTAATAAGGTGTAAAAAAATTCACCTCGGCCTTCCCTGGTGGCGCAGTGGTTTAGAGTCCGCCTGCTGATGCAGGGGACATGGGTTCGTGCCCCGGTCCGGGAAGATCCCACATGCCGTGGAGCGGCTGGGCCCGTGAGCCATGGCCGCTGAGCCTGCGCGTCCGGAGCCTGTGCTCCGCAACGGGAGAGGCCACAACAGTGAGAGGCCCGCGTATAGCAAAAAAAAAAATTCACCTCACTGATCTATTTCCAGAAAAGCAGAAAGGCTCACAAAGGAACCCTTATGTATATAGCTTTTAGGAATGGTTTAAGAATAGGCAAGAGGAACAACTGTACCCAAGTTAGGGCTATGTAGCAATCACACAACCATCCAGGTCACTTGTTCTGGTCTATCCATAGGACTGCAGCTTAGGTTTGTCTCATTTACACTTTCCCATGCAGTCTATACCCTCATCCTCCTTGCCAGAAGTGGTTCTCACTAGCTATTTCTGGATCCTCTCCGCCCTCCCTCCCCTTTGGCATGCTCAGCTCACTTCAGTCAACTGTTCTGAGTGTTGAGCAGGATGAAATGGCTCTGGTCAGTTTCAGCAAACCAAATATAGTGACAAACAGCTACCAGACAGATACTTCTGATGCAGGCATTAATAATGATTAACATTTACCTAGTGCTTTATATTTTACAAAGTGCTTTCAAACGTTATATTGCTCATTCGTCACAAGTGCTCTCTGAGGTACAAATGACTGCTGAGAAAACTGAGGTCCTGAGAGATTATGACTTGTCCCAGGGTTTCTCTACTCTCATTCTGAAGTGCATGTTCCATTGACTCTACTAACTTACCCTTTTAATAAAAAATGAAGCTGTTGGCGGCGGGGGGGATGGTGGGAGAGGGAAATATTGGGAGTTTGGGATTAGCAGATGCCAACTATTATATATAGGATGGATAAACAACAAGGTTCTACTGTATAGCACAGGGAACTATATTCAATATCCTGTGATAAACCATAATGGAATGGAGAGGATACTATTTGTGAAATGCACATGAATAAACTAAAAAAACCCACACATCTATGATTACTCCAAAGAAAAACTATCATATAACATAGAACAATTAAATTTTTTTAAGAACAGTTAACTTTTAATGCTATTCAATGCTACCATTCTTTGGTCAAACAATACTTAAAAAGTAAATATTAATTAAGCTTTGAATACCTTTTAGTAATTTGTAGAGGATCATCAAGGATTGGGTCATTATCAAATGTTTCCTTATCAAAAATTCTTTTTATAGCATAGTTTGCCAGCTGTTCCATAAGAAGGTACGTTTTGTTAATATGCAAAAACATTGAAAAGTAGTGATTCTCTCCTTGGGAACACACATGAATACTCTCTGTCAGTATGACATTTGAAGTCTTTTCAAGTTTTGAGACCGCATCCCAGGAGATAATGAGTTTTACTGCAAATAAGAATTATAAACAGATATGATTAAATTTCTCAATGTTGATTCATATTTATCAATCAGGTCTTTCAAAACAATAGTTAACCACTTGAAAAATGCTATGAACAACTAAAATATTTTAGAGTTCAAGATATTAGTTAAAATTTTGAAGCATAACAATGAACATACAATAATTGTTGATCCTAGGAACAGATACAATTTTAAATAATTTTTAATTTTTTCTGATTTGATATTTAAACCTGATATTAAATTTGATATTTCAATTTACACAATTATATACCCATTGGTGTAAAAGCTATACATCTGCTATGAACAGTACTGTTTGATTCTTCTCTGTAACTGTGAGCCATTAGGTACTATGATTACTATATGTATATTGTATGTTTAAAACAAGTATTAAAACATAGATTAAAGAAAGTAGGTAGTTTAGAACAAGTGAAAGAAAGGAGTCACATGCTAGATCACCATCATCATTTAATATTCATTTGTCTCCCACAATATGCAAGGCATTCTATACACAATTCTAATGGTTCTTAATGTTAAACAACCAGTCTTAAAAGTATTCTTTCCCTAGATGAAGTGAACTTTTTAATGTACAGTTTAATTACCCTTAATATCTATCCTATTACTTTATATGCAACCTAACACCACCACAGGGTTGATAGGTCAGTCTGCAAGTTCAAAGTCATAGTAAGCAACAGAAACCACTTACTTTCTGATCCCAACAAAAAAGAATAGAAGCTCAGAAAGTTGGTGCTAAGATATAGCCAACCCTGACAAGGAACCCGTCCTTTCCAATAACTGCACGAGTAATAGGTCACTAACTTTTCCTGCTCTGGTAAACCAAAACATTTTTCAAATTTCAAAAGGGCTTCTCGAAATTTCTCAGGGTCATCTTCTTTTGCAAAAGAATGTTTTCCCTCTTCAGCAATTAATCCCTAAAGGAGACAAAATATTTTCTGAAAATTAGTAATTACCTACCAACAAAAATATCTCTCACATATTTAAACAATTCATTGAATAAAACTGTGTACACACACACACACACACACACGCATGTGCACACACATCTCTTAGGACAGAGGTGAGCAGATTTTGTTTAATTTTGCAATTAGGCTTTTTCTAATGCCTCACAAGGAGCTACCACAAATAGAGGTGCTAAATATTATTTTGATTGAGTGAAGGGTTCATTCAAACTGCAAACGCAAAAGATTGTGAAATGAAAATATCCCTAATAGCACTCACAAGGGCACCAAAGACTAACTGCTAACTTTACAATGTCTTTAGTTCTGATTCTGATATTCATATATGTGCTTCTGCCAATCCTGAAAGGTGGCAGTAAAACAATGACCTGCCATGCAGCTTCGATCCTCAAATAAGAGGGTCAAAGAGTTTAGTATTCCATCTACAAAATATATCCATGCCACTTACTCTTATCTTTCCTTGTACAAAATTAGTAATATCTTCATTAGAATCAAACACAGACAAGGTCTTCATGATATTTTGTTCTAACCATTCCCAATGTTTGGTTATTTCTTCTCTGTTGGCTCCTGATTCATAATAAAAGAGAATGAAAGACTCAAAGAAAACTTCACACACAAAAAACTGCTCTTGATATTTATAAGCTTAGTTTTAAAAGAAATAAAATTATGTTTGCTCATTTTCAAAAATGATCATCATAAAAGAATAGGGGTACTACATTTATTCTCTATTTCATCACTATATGTGGGTAGGAACACTATAAGTAGAAAGAATAAAATATTTAAGGAAAGTGGAGAAAAGTAAATACAACTCATGAGAAAAGATATAAAATTCTGAAAACAAGGTGCCAGTAACTGGTGCCTACGGTAACCAGTTCTTTTAAGAGAATATATAGAGTACCAAAATATAAATAAACATAATTTAATCTTTGGCCTTCAAATAATACAGTCAGTACTGTGCCTATCTGTGTGACTGAAAACAGCATGCACATGACAATCCTATGCACACTGTGTAAATGTGGATTTCAACTGTGGCAGCTCTTTCTCAGAAAGTATGAAGCCTTTGCTCAGAGTCAACTCCTTCATTAAAAGGTCTATTCAACTTAAAGAAATTTTATGAAAGAGGTTAGAAATCCTGTAGCAAGGTTAAATCCTTGTGACCTCCTGCATCAGTGTTAGGTGGTTTATTGAGGGTCAGACTAAATACTACACTTAGCTCTGGGTTGCTTTGGCTTGAAGAACATTTCAATATCTATCAATTTCCCCCTATAACCCACATACCTTTAAGATCTCTCTAGCACTGCAGATTATACAAATCTCATTCAAAAGAAATATCCTGACTTCTAAGTACGTTTTATAATATATGGAAGAGTGATACATTAAAAAATTTGACACTGCAAAATCGCCTATTTCCTACAGTTCAGTTAGAATTGTATTCATGTTTCTCAAGTCATCATACCATGTGTAATATCTTTCTTTAATGAACAACAAATAAAAGCCATGGGGAAATTTTAAGGCCTTTATTTTGGTCCTTTAGGTATAAAGAAGCTTCATTAGTAGGTAACTACTATATTTCTGTATCAGGTTAATTTGGGGGAATAAGTTGTATTATCATCCATTTTTTTAAGTAAAAATGATAATTTTTTCTAAATAATTTCTACCAACGAGATTTAGAGTTGAGGTTATAGACATCTCATGATGTCAGCAGGTGTAATATCTTCTGCATTTAGTTTAAACAGCATTCAATTTAAAAGAGCCAGGAGAAAACACTCACCAGAAACACTAAAGGAAGTTAAGAGGGAGATGCACAAAACAAGCCACACATTTAAAAAAATTAATTGTATGCTGTATGTTTACACATATGAACTATCCAGAAATTGACAGGCTTTTAGTTTTTAAAAAAGTATGTATACTTAAAAGAAGAGGGGGGAGAAGGGAGAAAGAATGAGAAAAAGGCAGCCTTTCAACATTAAAAAAGCCACAAATCTCGGATTCTAATTTAGACCAACATTGTAATGGCATCATAAAAGAAGTAAACTGTCACTGTATTTTTTTTAATTTTGAGTTTCTTTGTTAGGAAGAACCATCCTAATTCCTTTTCTACTACAAAATATATATGTGGAAGCATCTGAACCACCCCAGCATAGATGAATATGTAGCATTATGTGTAAGATATCCCTTCATATTTCAAGGATATGGTGCCTTTTGCGAGAAAGTCGGTGTGTAACTAAAAAAGGTTCAGATTTTTAGGCTTAAATTTTCTTAGGGATCAACCTTTAAGTTTTGAACTTGATTCTCCTCATCTGAGTTATTAGAGATGAAACAAAATACTTCATGGGGGAGGTTCTCATCTTCCTAGCAGTTGGGTTAAGCAGGAGAGGTATTGGGTTAGCCAAAAAGTTCATTTGAGTTTTTCCATAAGATGGTATGGAAAACCCAAATGAACTTTTTGGCCAACCCAATAAGTTGAAGAAAGGAGTCATACAGCAGTAGCACTAAGCAAAATTTACTCTGAATCAGCACTGCTGGAACACATGCTTTAGGTCCCTCACGTTAATGGATTTTTAAAAAATAATTTATAATCCTTCTTAAATAAATAGATATCTTTCTAGTCTCTCAAATAGAGCTGCACATTTAACTCGTTTCTAAATCAAAACAACTGGAGAGATTCTATTCCCATATAAGTCATTACAGAGTATTGAGTAGAGTTCCCTGTGCTATACAGCAGGTTCTTATTAGTTATCTATTTTATATATAGTAGTGTATATATGTCAATCCCAATCTCCCAATTTATCCCTCACCCCGCCCCCGTTTCCCCCTTGGTAACCATACGTTTGTTTTCTACATCTGTGACTCTATTTGTAAATCAACTATACTCCAATAAAAATCAATTAAAAAAAAACAACTGGGAAGTATAAGTAAATTTAAATATTCAATTTCTTAAGATCCTTATTTGTTTGAATTCCATGTTTTAAAAATCATACTCACCACAAGCAATTGACAGGTAAACTTGAGAATCTGGTGTCTGATGTAGGATGCGAAATGGAGCTACTTTAGCAGTGGAGTCTAAGACTGAATCCAGAGTCCCAACCAGAAGCCCTATTGTAATAAAGAGACTGTTGAAACAAGGATTTTACAAGAGATAAAATCAATATCGCTTCATATGACTAACAACCAATGTTTTTTTCTTTTAATTTCTAGCCCAAAGCTTCCTTATAGAGATTTTTCTTAAAGAAAAAATATACTCAGAATGAAGAGATTACGCTGCTCCAATGTCAGTAGTTCTTGAAAATATTATCTTTCAATAAAAGAATAAGTCAGGTTCAGTTGTCTAAACCTCATGATATATTTGCAGCACTTATTTACCTCCTTTACAAGGTTGTGTATAGAGCAGATAAGAATGTAGATTCTGGGGCTTCCCTGGTGGCGCAGTGGTTGAGAGTCTGCCTGCCAATGCAGGGGACACGGGTTCGTGCCCCGGTCCGGGAGGATCTCACATGCCGCGGAGCGGCTGGGCCCGTGAGCCATGGCCACTGGGCCTGCGCGTCCGGAGCCTGTGCTCCGCAACGGGAGAGGCCACAACAGTGAGAGGCCCGTGTACCTCGAAAAACAAAACAAAACAAAAGAATGTAGATTCTGGTACCAGAGATTACCTAGGTTTGAATCCTGGCTCTGGTACTTACTTGTGTCAGCTTGAGCCAGTTGTATTTACGTTTTCTTCATCCTCATTTGTAAAATAAGGGGGTAAAAATGGAGCCCACCACAAAAGGTTGTTGTAAAGATGAAATGAGTTATTATTACACATAAAACACTTAGCACAATGCTTAGCACATAGCAAAAGACTCAGTGTTAGCTAATACTATTATAAGAAAACAATGGATATTTAAACAAGATAAAAAACCTTGATTAATTAAAATGCTTAGGTAAGGAGTATTTCTTTTTAACATTTAATTTCTCAATTTGGAATTCAAGGCTTTGATCATTTAGCTTTTTCAATTTAATTATCTGATATTTCCTACTCCTCCCTAGAATAAAGTTTGCTGTTTTCTTAAACAACTAATTTCTCCCTTAAAGTCTTTGCTAAGCAAGTCTCTTTTTAACCTAGAAATGCTAACGCAAGTCTTGTAGCCCAGTCTGGCTAATCCAAATTCTACATTTTCTTCAAGACCCAATTCCCCTATGAAATCCTCACTGGCAACCCCAAGCAATTATGCCTTCCCTTTTGTCTGATTACTTATGGCACTTAAAGTCTATATGACACAACCTAGAATTCTGATTATTAGGCTAGTTATTACAACTACTTTCTAAGTGCTTCATGTGTATTTATCTTACCTCCTTATCTAGATTATTAGTTCTCTGGGGACAATAACCATGTCTTCTACCTCTGGGTTTGTATCCCTACCTTTCAACATATTGCTGGACACAACAGGAGCAAAATTTGTTGACTTAACTGTATCAGTGAGATGGCTGAAGTACATAAATTTACCTTCCTTTTCTGGAAGCTTTGATTGGTTGAGTGTTTGTTTTACTTTATGAGGCATTCCTCTTTTATTTAGCATATAGACTTAGAAAAAATAAATCAATTATAAAACAGGCCTTTGGCTATTTTCCTATCTTTACCCACTTAAAAGGAGTTAAGACTTCAAGCAAGCTTTGAATGAGAAGATAGGTAGGTTGGCAGATGTGAGGTAGGAAGTTATTATAAGCATAGAAGGAGGTAAATTAGAAGAGTAGGAGATAGAGCAAAGAAATAAAGAGAAATTTGGCTCAGCTGAAAAAAAAGGGTGGGAAAGTAGATGTAGGAATTGGTAAAAAGTAAAAATAGGGGTCACAAATGCAGCATAACATTAATTAGCAATCTTACAGAGGGTTTTGATAGTGGGGGCCAAGTATCAAGAAAGATTTTGGCAATCACAACACGTGCAGCTTATAGAAAGAAGAAATTATCTGGACTTCCCTGGTGGTCCAGTGGTTAAGAATCCGTCTTGCAATTCAGAGGACGCTGGTTCGATTCCCTGGTCGCTGTAAGATCCCACATACCATGGGGCAACTAAGCCCACGTGCCACAACTACTGAGAGGCTGCCTGCCACAAACTAGAGCCCACGCGCTCTGGAGCCTGCACGCCACAACTAGAGAGACGCCCATGCACCGCAAGGAAGAGCCCGCATGCCGCAACTAAGACGACGCAGGCAAACATAATAAATAAGTAAAGTTTGCATAAAAAAAGAAATTATCTGATATGAAAAAGCTAGAATATGAATTGAAGACTAAGAAAAAGAAATATGAACATCCAAACAAATATTATGAAAGAGACAGTACCAGGGAAGAGAGAATGGGAATGAAGAGAAGAGACAGAGGAAGTGATTATATATCAACTAATAATGAGGGAATTACTGAAGTGCTTGAAGATAAAAGGCAAAATCTATCACTTTCAGAGTGAAAAAGTGTAAGAAATTGGAGATCTGGCTAAGAGATCAAGGATAAGGTAAGAAAAGTGGAAGTTGGTGAAAGATAAAGAAATAAACGTGGGGGCTTCCCTGATGGCGCAGTGGTTGAAAATCTGCCTGCCAATGCAGGGGACACGGGTTCAAGCCCTGGTCTGGGAAGATCCCACATGCCGCGGAGCAACTAGGCCCGTGAGCCACAACTACTGAGTCTGCGCGTCTGGAGCCTGTGCTCCGCAACAAGAGAGACCGCGACAGTGAGAGGCCCACACACCGCGATGAAGAGTGGCCCCCGCTCGCCGCAACTAGAGAAAGCCCTCGCACAGAAACTAGGAGGACCCAACACAGCCAATAAATAAATAAATAAATAATTTTTTTTAAGTCTTTAAAAAAAAAGAAATAAACGTGGGAGCTAAACATATGCAGCTGGCTTCTTCAGAGCAATGTAATTGAAATTATTCGGGAAATGGAAAAAAGGAGGATGTTCTCAGTTTGAAGATGGGAAAGTGAAAATACTAAAATAGATAAAAGAGTGGTAGTAAAAAACAACCCAAAGAGGTAACCATCTTCAGGTTGAAAAAATGAAATCAAGTGTATGAATGTCTGTTTATATAAATAAACATGCAATACCTTGACAAAACTGTCAAAATAAAGGAGTTCAAATAAAAGCATTCATTAAACACGGCACTGTTAAAGCTGCCGGATTTGGCTTCCAAGAATTTAAGATCTAAAAAAGCTTTCAAAAAATTTTTTTCAAATTTGCGAGAAAAATCATTTATTTCATGTTTACCACATTTTAAATAAAAGTAGCTCAAATTCTATTTTCTTCTTTATATATCCTAGAAAAAGCAGTATTAGAAGAATGGGAAAAAGAACAAAGAGGTAAAGAAAAGTTTGGCTCAGCTGAAAGTTAACAGTGGGAGTGTGGATGTGTGAGGAGGTAGAAAGGAAAGGAGAGGCCACAGATAATCATTCCTGAGTAACAATAACAATTGGCTCTTTGATAGAAAGTTTGAGACTGGGGACAGACAAAGTGGTCAAAACCACTGGCAGGAAAGGTCATTTTTTTGCAACAGAAATGTTTGCAAGATTATAAGTGCTTTACACTACGTAGAAAGGAAATTGTTCGGTTTTTGTAAGTGCTTTAAATCAGGCAGTTAGTGTAAAACCATGCAACAAATAATTTGGAAGCTAGTGCTAGAATACATTTCTAGTCACTTGGGGAAGTCTTCCAGCGCATTAAGCTATAATCATCATCAAGCCCCTGCAAGTCATTTAGGAATTAATATGTGCCAGTGTCTGGGTTCTAAAAGTACAAGAAAACAAGCAGACAACTTTGGGTTGCCTTTCCATACACACAGAGGTTTATAATCTGACAGCCTGAGTATCCAAGGTCATGAATCAGCCTACATATGGGAAGTTCTATAGCAATATTAAATTGGGAACAGAATAGATACGGTCTCTCAGCTGCATGACAGAACAAGAGATTTAAAAATATCAAGAAATTCAAATCATTCTTTGAATGTCTATAACTGAGTAAGGTATCAATGTTCTAGACCCTATTAAAGGTCTATGTGGTTTTGGTAGCATCCTGACATATAAGTAGCAACAAACTTCTTAAGGAAACTCATCACCATAAGTGATGTGAAATACTTTATTAAATGACACAGCAAGATAACAAAAAAAGCAAGGTTCTGTGATTTTAAAAAATAGGCAATTTACAGGTAATGATTATTGTTCATGAACCAGTTATTTGGATGGATAGAGATAGAGCATCACTGATGTCAGAGATGAAAAACACCCTAGCATGTCATGTAGTCCAACTACCCATACATTCGTCTGTTCTATGGTATCCCTGATAGAAAGCCTGGCTTTTTCCTGTAAACTCCAGAGTTCTCCCAAGGCAGCCTATTGCATTGGTGGGAATTTCTACTAATTAGAAAGTTATTTCTAAAATATTTTATGGTTGACCCTTGAACAACACAGGGGTTAGGGGAGGTAACTGCCACACAGTCAAAAATCTGCATATAACTTCATAGTCGGCCCTCCTTATCTGCGGTTCTACATCCTCGGGTTCAACCAACCGCATATTATGTAGTACTGTTGTATTTATTGGAGAAAAAAACCCCACATATAAGTGGACCTGCACAGTTCAAACCCCATGTTGCTCAAGGGTGAATTGTATATATCCAGATGTTATAATCAGGGCTGGCTTTATGAGCCTGTGGCCTGTCCATCAAGGCCTCATGCTCAGAAGGGCCCTGTGCTTGCTTTAATACGCTACTGTCACCCATCTTAAAATTCTAAATTTTTGAACAAAGAGCCCTGCATTTTCATTTTGCACTGGGCCACACACATTAGGTAGCCAATCCTGGTTACAGTGGTTATCTCCAGGCAGCAGGATGATGGGTGATCATTATTTTCTTTTTCACACGTACACATTATTTTCTGAAATTTTTACAATGAACATTTTTTAACCCTTAAGATGGAAAAATGAAGGTATTTCTTTATACACTTAAAAAAAAGAAAAAGGAAGGTCTTTCTTAGGATAAATAAAATGCTATTCAATACTTCCTTGCAACTTTGGGATAATACAAAACATATGCTCTCTTCAATATGATGGGTCTTCAAGTATTATTATAGTTACCTTGTCTCCCCTTGCTTATTCTTCTCCTCGCCTACCTTAAAATATACCTAGTTCTTTCACCAGTTTGTTGCATGAGATTGTCTGGGACTCTTATTATTTCTTCTATCATTCTCTTAACATACCTATTTGTCAAAGTCTCTTATGAAATGTGTCACTCAAACCTGAATACCAGATAAGATCTGAACAAATGCAGGCTTCTTATATTGTGGGCTACATGGTTCTATTAATGCCGTCAAAGATCATACCAGCTTTTTCAGTCCTTATGTCATATTATTATCATACTAAGCTTGTGATCAACTAATCCACTGTGATCTTCTTCACAAACATAAGCACCAACCTAGGTATTCTCTGTCCTGTACAGCTGATTTTTAAAAAAACCTAAATGCAGTTTACATTTACCTATGATAAATTTTAGCTCACTGATTTTAACTGAGCATTCTAACTTGTCCAGTTCTATCTGAATCTTGATTTTACCTTCTATGATAGTGATTCTCAACCCTAACTGCAAATTTGAATCATTTGGAGGACTTTTAAAAACTCCTCAAGCTCGACTTTTAAAATTACTAAAGCCTGGAGATTCTAATTTAATTCATCTGGGACAGGGCCCGGGTATTCTGTTTTTTTCCTTAACTTTGTATTATAAAAATTTTCAAAAATAGAATAATAAACTAAAACTTCTATGTGCCCATCACATAACTTCAATAATTATCAACGTTTTGCCAATCTTCTATCATTAATCCGTCCTAGAGTATTTTAAAGTAAATCCCAGATATCATATCATTTTACCCATAAATATTCCAGTGTCATTTAGTTTGTTTAAAAGGTTCTCAGTTGAATCTACGGCCAGTGTTGAGAAAACTGATCTATGGTATTAACTGTCCCTTTCCATTTTCAGACACCTGCAAATTTGATAAACATTTCTTTTTTATATTAGGTTAATGATAATGATGAACAAGTAGGACCAAGAGCTGAGTGTTGGAGGAAGGTCCACTATAAAAGAGCCAAAGCTTGAAAATGGTACTCATTATCAATGTGCTAGTTTAGTACACTTTCATTTGACAAGTGGCTCTTTCTGCTTGTAAAGTAGATTGAGGACACTGTGTAAGGCAACACTGCTCTAGCTACAGAAGTCATTAAAATGAACTTCCTAATACAAACAAGATTTAATTTCCATTCTAAGTAAAATGTTAGATTATAATTTGGGGCCATAGAAATGATTACTGGAACTTTATAGTGGATTCTGTATCTTGCCTTAAGTTGCCGTATTTACAAAGTCAAACAAGTACACCTTTACTGAATTTTTTATAATCTCAAGTTCATTAAAAGTTGATGAACAAACTAATTAGTAAAATGACAGCACTCTTAGTAGGAAATACATTCAAATAGGAGAAAGTAGTGTTCTCAGTAGAGGTTGTAGGTTTTCCTGTTTCTACTGCTTTTGCTGCCAGTTCTAAGTCCTTAAAACAAGACTGTGAATGCTTATTTTACAACTATCCAAGAGCCACAGATGACATTTTGAAAGCTGCCAACTTTACACTAAGAGCTTTGGAAAACTGTTAATAAAAATAACTCTTTTGTCCTGTTTTCCCTCTCCCTTCATTTTTTAAAGACATTTACTTGAAAACTAGATATACCTAAGCTCTCCTTTCCTTCCCTAACTGAAATTTTTGTTTCATTAAAGGATTTAGAATTTTTTAAAGGTAAGTAACTGACGACATAAATGGCAGATTACAGTGTCATGGGGATAAAAAAGCATACATGAATTATTAATCGAATCCAGCTATACTTCTAAAGATTAAAACATAGAGAAATATGAGAATTGTTACCATCTTTATTTACAGCACCTTAATACACTTCAAGACTTATGCATCACTGTACAAAATGAGTAGCCCTCAGAAAATTTTTAAAAATACAACATCTGAATTCCCAGGTGCAAAGCAAAAAGTCAGTGTGGCAGCAAATGAAAACTCATACATGGTACAGTGCTTTAAAATCATTATTTAGAAGAACTAAAGCTGGCCCCATGATTTTGGTTACTTTAAAACAAGAGGAGAACTAATGATTAAAACTTCACTTTTTTATACTGGAGTGAGAGAGGAAAAAACAAGACCATCTAGGCGGTAATTGAAATGGCAGTGGAGACAAAAAACAACAAAGGTTTAATTCTCAGGTCCCTTTGATATTCTCTCTCTGGTTTTCCGGGTTTTCCTCTTCTATAGATGAGGACATTGCTCTTCAACAACCTTTCTGGTTGCTAAGGGCACTATATCTTGAGTCTCATATTTTCAACCACAAATAAATGGATCTGGAGTACTTGCTGTGTCCCCAACAACTGCCATCTTTTGCTTTTTCACTACCATATTATTCCTCCCACTTAGAATGTCCTCCCCAGTTCTCTCTACCAAACCACAGCCCAGATATTGTTGGTGCTGAGAGATGGCTGATTTAATTTTAAAAAACAATCCAAACTGGCTTTTGGCAAGTTGCTCCACAGATGTCACACTGGGATTCTGCCACCAGAATACCACCTATTGTTATTAATCACTGCTTTTAGGAAATCTTTGTATCATTTAACAGGCCATTAGATAAGCGTACTTTACACCAGATCTGGTCCTGGAAAATTGCTTTGGGAGTTTCAAATACTCCTCATGCATGACTATTTATAAGCCACTCAAACCAGGCTGATGTTATTACTGACTACCTCAATAATTACGTTTTTTGCTTGCTTACTTGTTTATTAGTTGTCTGTCCCACCAGATTATAAAGTCTGTGGGGGTAGAAACTATTTCTGCTTTATTCATCACTGTATACCCAACACCCAGGACAGTAGCCAGCTACTACCCATTTCTCTGCTTCCCTTCACAGTGAAATTCCCAGACAGAATTATGTATATTCACTCTGCTCCCAAAAACCTGCTTGGCTCATATACTCTAGTCCCTCTGGTCGCTGCGCATAGGTTACTTAAAGAAGTGTTCCTACACCAAATTTATCTAAAATACCAATCCCCTCCCCTCTCTATTACTATACCTTACTTTATTTTTCTTCATATCCTTTCTGCCACCAGCCATATATTATTTGTTTATTTGCCTCCCTCAACTAAAATGTTAGCCCCATGAGAATGGGGATTTTGCTCTGCTCACTGCTGTTATCTCTAGCACCTAAAACAGTGCTTGATTTTTAGAAGACACTAGGTAATTATCTGTTGAATGAATGTATCTTGTAACATCACATTTAGGATTTACTCTTACCTGTTGTGCTCATATGGCAGCAGCAAAAGGTGAAAAACTGGGCAGATTTTCTAACATCAAGGTAATATAAAATCCATGTCATAGCTGTACAGCAACATGGTAAACTTTATAGTGCCCTTTATTTTATTAATTTTTAGCTTACTTTACATCTATACTCCTTCCACAACTGTCCACCAGAAACACGGGCTCTCACCAGCTGAATCATTATTTCTTCTTCAAGTATTATGTTTTGAAAACTGTAACTAAGATAACTAAAGTTATACATACTCTTCAATACCACTAAGACAAGTGATGCTTATACTTGTATCTACAGAAGCACTGTTTGAGAACTTCTGGGTTTGGGGAAATTGTAGCTCAAAAAGAAATTCTGTCCTGCTATTTTATTCTAATTGCTGTATATTATTTTGATTAAAAACCATAGATGCAGGAATTCCCTAGTGGTCCAGTGGTTATTACTCTGCGCTCTCACCGCCGAGGGCCCGGGTTCAATCCCTGGTTGGGGAACTAAGATCCCAGAAGCCATGCGGCCAAAAAACCACCAAAAAAATCATAGATGCATAGTCATTATCATATCAAAATTCTTGAGTGATTAACTATCAGTGTTTTGATTTTGTAGTGATATCACTGCATATTGTATATACTCAATGTTACTACTCCAAATCAATTTCTATATACAACATGGGAAAAGTAATTACTAGGGAAAATGGTACAAATATAGATCCTCATTTGGTCTTCGGGTAAAGAAAATGGCACTTAACATCTCGTACCTTCATTAATAGATAAATGAACTTCAAATGTTTATATAGTTGCTCGAAGGTTTCAAAACTCATTTGACTCACATAACAATGCCATGAGATAGGGAAAATAAGTTTTGTTCCCATTTTACAAATGACAAAACAAAGCCTTTATAAAACAATTACAACTGAATAGACACATAAAAATATTAAAGAAACAGGGAAGATAAAGGAAGGGTGAATGGGGTAAGTGGAATCACTGGACTAGGTGGTGTATTCAAGCATTTGTGGATTTTAGCTTGTAGTTGACTTATTTTAAAAAATCTCATAGGGTAACCCCTGGGGAGGGCAAATCACACTGTGCTCAGTTCCCTCCCTGGGACATTTTGATACAGGTGAAATCAAGTAAAAAATTACCTTTAAAGATCTCTTTGAATGATATAATAAAGAACAACTCTGTAGGTTTTGAAAAATGAAGGATGGTCAGTATCAACACTTTTAAGTCTTGATTCTCTTCATTAGAACGACATCTACTTGACAGCAAATATTAATTTCCTACTTACATTATAAATCTCCAATATCTTAACAAAAAGAAAAGAAAAGAAAGAAAAGAAACCAACCTAATTGCATACAATCTACATCATTATTACTTTAACGTAACTCTTGAGGATTGAGGATTCAGGACCCTAAGGTAAACTGGAGTGGTGTTTTCCAGCCTATGCTTAAGGGAGGAAAGACCCCAGCAGCAAGCAGGGGAAGGGAAAGGGAGAGAGAGCAGTGTATTACCAGGTATCTGAAGAAAGGCCCAAAGCTTACAGGTATGCAGTCAACAATCCTTCCAATGGAACAGGATAGGAAGCCCAGAGATAAACCCACACACATATGGTCACCTTACCTTTGATAAAGAAGGCAAAAATATACAATGGAGAAAAGACAGCCTCTTCAATAAGTGGTGCTGGGAAAACTGGACAGTTACATGTAAAAGAATGAAATTAGAACACTCCCTAACACCATACACAAAAATAAACTCAAAATGGATTAAAGACCTAAATGTAAGGCCAGACACTATAAAACTCTTAGAGAAAAACATAGGCAGAACACTCTATGACATAAATCACAGCAAGATCCTTTTTGACCCACCTCCTAGAGAAACGGAAATAAAAATAAACAAATGGGACCTAATGAAACTTAAAAGCTTTTGCACAGCAAAAGGAAACCATAAACAAGACCAAAAGACAACCCTCAGAATGGGAGAAAATATTTCCAAACGAAGCAACTGACAAAGGATTAATCTCCAAAATATACAAGCAGCTCATGCAGCTCAATATCAAAAAAACAAACAACCCAATCCAAAAATGGGCAGAAGACCTAAATAGACATTTCTCCGAAGAAGATATACAGACTGCCAACAAATACATGAAAGGATGCTCAACATCATTAATCATTAGAGAAATGCAAATCAAAACTACAATGAGGTATCACCTCACACCAGTCAGAATGGCCATCATAAAAAATCTACAAACAATAAATGCTGGAGAGGGTGTGGAGAAAAGGGAACCCTCTTACACTGTTGGTGGGAATGTAAATTGGTACTGCCACTATGGAGAACAGTATGGAGGTTCCTTAAAAGACTAAAATAGAACTACCATATGACCCAGCAATCCCACTACTGGGCATATACCCTGAGAAAACTATCATTCAAAAAGAGTCATGTACCAAAATGTTCATTGCAGCTCTATTTACAATAGCCAGGACATGGAAGCAACCTAAGTGTCCATCAACAGATGAATAGATAAAGAAGTTGTGGCACATATATACAATGGAATATTACTCAGCCATAAAAAGAAACGAAATTGAGTTGTTTGTAGTGAGGTGGATGGACCTAGAGTCTGTCATACAGAGTGAAATAAGTCAGAAAGAGAAAAACAAATATCATATGCTAACACATATATATGGAATCTAAAAAAAAAATGGTCATGAAGAACCTAGGGGCAGGACAGGAATAAAGACGCAGACCTACTAGAGAATGGACTTGAGGACACGGGAGGGGGAAGGGTGAGCTGGGACGAAGTGAGAGAGTGGCATGGACATATATACACTACCAAATGTAAAACAGATAGCTAGTGGGAAGCAGCCACATAGCACAGGGAGATCAACTCGGTGCTTTGTGACCACCAGAGGGGTGGGATAGGGAGGGTGGGAGGGAGACGCAAGAGGGAGGGGATATGGGGATATATGTATACGTATAACTGATTCACTTTGTTGTACAGCGGAAACTAATACAACATTGTAAAGCAATTATACTCCAATAAAGATGTTAAAAAATTCAGTTGTAAGCATAATTAATGTTTTAGACAGATAATAATATAGATGTATCCCTACCAAAAAAAAATAATAATCCTTCCATTACTACCTAGAAAAATTGGTGACACTGACCATCCTTCATATCTCAAAACCTCCTACAAAGCTGTCCTTTATCATTCTAGGAAATCTTTAAAGGCAATTGTTTGCTTGATTTCACAGGGATCCAGGTTCCAGGGAGGGAAAAAAGGAGCGGAGCATACAGTGTGATTTGCCTCCCTAGGGGTTGCCCTATGGGATTTTCTCTTTAATAAGCCAAATTATATTTACTAATTTACAGTGTATGTGTGGGGGGGGAGGGTTGATCTTTCCTTATGTAAAATGAAATGTCAAGGCCACCATTTGTGCACCCTGGTCCCAGTAATGAGGTACCTGGGAGGCCAAAATTTTACCAGATGGTTCCTTTGTGAGCATGGAATGCAGGGATATTTTGCCAAAGAAAACTGAGAACATTTTCAGAGTTTGGTCCTTGAGCTCGGGGTAGGGAAAAAGGAGAGAAAAGCCTTGTATTTTTGAGGGATGGTCATTAACAACTTTTTAAAAAGGCTACCTTATTGTTTTTTATGTATGTGTTTAATTATGATAACTCACATAGTGATTTATTAAGTTTATATAAATATCATAAAACATTTTGAAATGGAAAGCTCATTTCAAACATTACCATGTTCTAGTTTTTACAGATGGTTTAATTTCAAAGTAATGATGCCAAGATGAAAGAAGAGATAAGGAAACATCCTCCATTTTCATGTTTTATTTCTTAGTCTTGTTCTACATCACAAAAAAAGAGGCCTACTGAGGTAGGCTGTCAATCCAACACACAAGAACCTGCTTACACTGTTCAGATATGGAAGATTCAAGAGCAAAATACTCTCAACAAACTATCTAAATTAAAGCTTCCTAATTGGCAGACCTTCCTAAGTCCCATACACTAGAATACTTAATAGAATGTAGCCCCATAATTTCACTCATGTAGTAGCTTCCATCTGCCAAGCAGAGCAAATTGTTCATTTGTGCTTAATAAGCCAAATATGCATAAATTATTTTTAATTACATAAAGCCAGGTGCTAAATTTAGGTGCCAGAGAAAAGTCATCGCACTTATCAGACAGGAGGAACAAGGAATAATGCAAGGTAACTGCAAAAATACAGTTACAGAAGGGTGAATTACTTCTCTAAATGAGAAGTAATAAAGTACAGATCACTTTATCTGAAAAATAATCTTATGTATAACAAAAATTTTCACAAGATATTCCACCCTGCTGTGAACCAGGACAATTAAGTAAGATACAGTTAGGCAAATGGTAAGTAATCTACCAGATATCCACTAGAAGTGTTTCAGAAATTTAGAAAAGGATTTAAGAACTCTAACTTCCAAATTAGTCTCTTGCTAAAACCATCCTAGCGTTCTCTGTTGCTCCAATTCCATTATTAGAATGAAAGAAAAAAAAAAGAGTCAACTAACTTCACCAAATCCACAGCTAAAGTCATTACATTGCTGGTGCTTATTGCCAATTATCACATGGCCAAGAAATGAAATCTTAAAGAAAGTACAACTATTAACATTTCTAGATGGTCATTATCTTTTCTTCATTAAAAAATATATAAACGAATATCTTAAAGGGGGAGCACGTAACATTGGATTTTAGCAAACAAAATGGACAAAGGCAAGCTTATGCTGGCACACAGTCAAACTCCTGTGAGAGCTAATCCAAATGTGGATTTGTGGTAAAGCACATCAAAGCTTTTGGCTTCACGATTTTAAGTAAGAATACAGTAATCGAGCAGCCATGAAAATCAGCACACTTTTGCTCTGGACCACAAAGAACCAAACGAACCTTAAAAACACCTCTTTGCTCCATTCTGATCTATTTTGTTTAATTTACACGAAATATAGTGGTAGCTCTCATGTGGTAATTTCAAGCATCTTGACAATACAACAGATAAAGCAAACATGCAGAGATACGAACTGACCACAAAAATGGGGCTGTGGCTGTTCTCAACATACACGTGTGGCAGAAATCTTGGTTTAGGGCTTCCCTGGTGGCGCAGTGGTTAAGAGTCCGCCTGCCAATGCGGGAGACACGGGTTCGAGCCCTGGTCCGGGAAGATCCCACATGCCGCGGAGCAGCTGAGCCTGTGCTCTGGAGCCTGCGAGCGATGACTACTGAGCCCGCCTGCTACAACTACCGAAGCCCGCGCACCTAGAGCTGGTGCTCCGCAACAAGAGAAGCCACTGCAATGAGAAGTCCGCGCACCACAAGGAAGAGTAGCCCCCACTCGCCGCAACTAGAGAAACCCCACGCGCAGCAACGAAGACCCAATGCAGCCAAAAATAAATAAATTTATTTTTTATAAAAAGAAATCTTGGTTTATTTCTTCAGATAAACACTCTCTTATTCTAAAGAGATGGGACTAGAGTAAATGGGAGTGGGTAGGATAGAGATAAGAAACTGGTGCAACTGATCCATGCTCTAAGAAAGCATGTCAAAGGAATCCCCTCGAGATCCAGTGGTTACAACTCCCGAGCTCTCACTGCCGAGGGCCCAGGTTCAACCCCTGGTCGGGGAACTAAGATCCCACAAGCCGCGTGGCAAAAAAACAAAAAAAAAACAAAAAAAAAACAAAACTATGTCAAATGAAAAACCAAACACAGAAAGCAAGGAGTGATTATATAAAGAAAATTTGCAACAAGTAAAAAAACATTTACTACTACATAACAGTGATTTGATTCTCAAAAAGCTGATTTACTTATTAATTTTCAGGAACACAGTAGTTGTAACAAAGTGAAATACACTTCTTTGGTAGATGAGGCCAGGAGTACCAGAAAAATTCTGGTAAAGTAAGATTATGGGGAACCAAAATATTGTGCTGTAACACTGGGCTGGAAAATCTGTTTTAAATATATTCCGATCTGTTCTCAACGGACTCAAGTGGGTGAATTGTCACTGGGTAATTATGACCATTGATTCTCAAGTTTTAATCTGGTAAACATATACATCTAATAAATGGAAAGACTCCTCTGCAAAATAACACTGGTAATTTTTGAGAATGAGAAAACGACAAAATGTGAAGTTTAATCAGGCAATTTTTGTTGCCGTATTTTCAAGAGAGCTTTTTCAGACGCTGGATAGGATGAATAGGTCATGCAAGATTTTTTTTTAAATGTCCCATAGAACCTCAAAATTCTCTCCACACTGCTGGGGTCTTGGGAAAAAAAGGAAATAACAGCACATGTTCATCACCATCTTAACAAAACACATTGATTTGGCTCCTGTTAACTTTCATTTTATCCTCTCAGCTCTGAGGTAGACACCATTTACCAGAAGAGAAAAAGCAATGTCACCTCCTCCATGAATCTTTACCCAACCCTTCAGTTATTTGGTTCTAATTACAATTTGCCTGGTTTAGTAGTTAACGGGTTATAATTATAATTTGCCTGGTTTGCTGGTTACTTCCCCCAAACCCGACCCTCTGCCAGATTAAGAGCACTTCGAAGGCAGGGAACTGAATGTTAATTATCTTTGTACCCTAGTATTCCATGTGGCACATAGTAGGCGCTTCAGATTGAATAAATTAAAGAATTTGTCGAATGTAATTCAACAGGAGATTAGGATGGGACTAACATGAAGGTTTTGGGACTCTTCACTCTTCCCGTTCCATCTCGCTGCTGAATTAAGCCTGGTTCATCACTTCAAGGCCACAATACCAAACTAGAAGTTGTCACGATAAAGAGCTCTGGTCTCCCAATGACCAAAAGTTTGCATGCCCCTACCCAAGACGACAGGTCTCAGACCAAAACTCCTTGGAGGTTTTAAACACTAGACCCAGACAGAGTTCTTGATTTGTAAATCAAAGAAGTGAAGGCAGGATAGATTAGGCGGGAAGAGAAACTTCCGTTTGTTTAACTGGTTTGCTTACAACCTTGGTTTTGAAAGAAAGGGCATTTCTCTCTTTCCTCCAGAGAGAAATGAATTACGAAGGTTACTTTGAGAGGGGAACCCAAGGATTGAAAACTTGGAGACAAAGTGGAAGATGATAAATCGGAGGGTTCAGCAATTCTGAGACCTACCCCTCACCCTCCCCCGCACTCGGACCCTCCCCCTGACTCCCTAACCTCTCATTTGATGCCGATTCCTCGAGACAGGATTGGAGCTCCTCCCTTTTTCCTCATCATCCCTCCTCCCACACAATTACACCTCCCACCCCCAGCGTGGCGGTTACCGATGGGGGGCAGGGGAGGGGCTGGGAGGCTTGTGAAAAAAGTTAAGTGCACAACTGCGAACTGGCCCGGGTCACCAGACTAAATGCGACCTGCCCACGTCTAACGCTCGTTACCAGCCCCCTCCCCCATGGAAAGCGACAGGGCAGGTACTCTGCCTCAGAAAGAACACTTCCTTTACCTCAGATTCTTCCTTGGCTTCAGAAGGAACCCCTCCTCCCTTTCCCCGTCCCACCCAAAGACTGACTGCTGGTCCAGGGAGGCGTTCTCAGGACTCAGTGAGGGCGAAGGAAAGGTGGTGGCGGGAGAAGAACCCCAGTACCCCCCCGCCCAGGGTTTAGGATCGGGCGGCGGGCGGCGACGACTGTGTCCCTCAACACCTTTTAAGTACCAGCGAACACGGCCCAGAGGCGAGGGGGTGAGGGGGATGGCCAAAGCTTACCTGTGAGCCCCCCGCCGCCTTCCTCCCGGTAGCCCCGACGCCGCTGCAGCACGAAGTAATCGTTGGACCTTTCCATCAGCCACAGCTTCAGCGCATTTTTCAGGAGCACTTCCTCGGGCTTCAGCCACATCGCGAAGAACTTTATGCCGCCCGGAAGCAGCGACCCAGATGCCCTCCTCACCTCACCCCTCCACCCGTTTCCTCCCCTCTACTTCTCCCACCAAATCTGCCTCAGGCGGCAGCCGCTCTGGTTCTGCTTTTCCACACTTCCCCCAACCCTCCCTTCTCTCCCACGTAGGCAGCGAGACTGCCAATTCCCTCCCACAGCGCTACCGCCCGACTGGGAAACAGTCCCGTTCCTTTCCCTTCTGGGAGTTGTAGTTTACTCCCCGCTTTTCTGTACTCAAGCACCTGGAGCTCGGGACTACACTTCCCACAATCCACTGGGGAGAGAACTGGGTTTGGGTGCTTTCAAAGCGGGTCCCGCCACCAGTTAAGTGGATTTTGCCTATCGAAAGTTTAAAGCGTTTTCTAGCAAATAAGTGAGCCTGGGTATAGAAGTGTTGTTTCTTCTCATCCTTTTACAGCCGGGTGTTAAACTGTCGAAAACAGTTTCCGGAATTTGGGAGTAACGAACGGCCATTCTGGGAAGGAGCAGTAGCTGCAACTAACGTTTAATGAGCTCTTACGTACAAAAGAGATTTCACACAATGTCTCACATAATCCTGGCAGAAGTCTCACGAAGCATATCTCATTCCCCAACTGGCACATAAATAAACAAATGCTCAGTCGGGTTCGGTGACTTATCCAAGGTCACACAGTAAGTGGAGTTTGATACGATCCCTTGTCTGATTGAGAATCTTCCTTAGATTAAGCTCTTTCCGCGCGTACAGTAAGAATATAAAATCTCCAGAAGCCACACAGTGTTTTTTACGCAGCGCTCCTCCCTTCCCAGATTTGTTCTATTTAACTGTTGTAATCAGCCACAGAAAATGTCATCCAACTTTGTTTTACTGGATATAAACAATTTATGAGCGATTTTTTTTCTTTCTTAAACTCTTTAAGAAAAAAAAAATCCCTTTCAAGGCAAGCTGCACCTCTTTGTACCTTGACAACGATACGCAGCTGCTTAACACTAAGGTGAATGAGGTCAGTGGTTTGTGAGACATCATAATGAGAAATTACTTGAGGGACGTTTTTATTTACTGCGATAACTAAGCCCACCAGAATTAAAGAGGGCACTAAAAGCGAAAACACGTTTATAGGAAGGAAGGAGTTGGGAGGCAGTCTACAAAAAACAAGGGGCTCTTGGCAAGCTATTTTGAGAATGAAGCCTCAAGGATCTGGCTTTTTTTAAAAAAATGGGGTGGGGCACACCCGGATGCCGAGTCGTGGAGCCAAAGAATTCTGCCTTGGAGTTGCGTCTGTGTCTTAACCCTCGCAAAATGTGGGCCAGCCCAAAGAAGGCAGGCGTGCGCTACGAGCAGGGATTTTTCTTGGAGGTGAGAAAAAGGCCAATTTGGGATTCTCTCAAACGCAGTCGTTTGTCCGAAGGCAGCTTTCCGGACAGGGTGGGAAGAGGCAGTCTTCCCACAGCCCAAACTGCAATGTATCCTTGGGAAAAGCCATCCTAATTTGGATGTGTATTAAGGAAGATAATTTCTTATCTTGCTGGTGAAAGATCAGTAAATGTGGCAAATGTATCTTCCTTCTTTATTTTTACTGATACCTTTCCTTCCCCTTTTTATTTCCTTCCTCATCAAACCACATTCTTTTCCAATATCCTTAAACTTTAAGAGTTGTAGCAAGGGCTGTGCAGAACTGGATGGTTCCTATGCCTCGTTACTGCGCAACTCCATTCAGATACACCCACATGCTCCCTGTTATAGAATCGGACCCGCTTTTGGCTTAGAGCGGGGGGCATTTAGCGAGCTCCCGCTGTAGTAAAACATTTCACTGATTATGTAAATAAAACACTTTTAAATTACTCCTGCGATATAAAGTTTTGGCTTGGTCATGCACTATATTTCAAGCTTTTACAAATAAAAGTATTTTTCTGAAAGTGCCTTAAAAAAGCAGAGCATGTCACTCTATTCGATTGTTTATGTTAATGTACATTGTTTTTAGGGACGAAGGACAAGAATTACAAACTGCCATGGATATCACTGCTGGTACTGTGCTGGTAATATCTATCTATATCTATCTATGACTGTATATATGGATAGTCATTTAACCCTCATTAATAAGCTTGTACATTTTTTACAACCTTAATTTGCAGATGAACAGGAGGCTCAGAGAAGTTAAGTAACTTGCCTAAGATCACATAACTAAGTAAACGGCAGAGCTGGGATTTGAACCTGGATTTGTCTGACCACAAACCATGACATATCGTTTATAGCTACCTCAAGGCAACATGTCCAAAGCCAAATTTATTTTTCTAATATCCTCCCTGCCCAAAGTTGTTTCTTCTACCAGCTTCTCATAGTTCAGAGCACCACTATTTACCAACATGCTCAAGCTAAGAACCTTGGAATAGTCTTTTATTTCCTACATTTAAAAAAATGAAGTATAGTTAATTTACAATATTGTGTTAGTTTCAGGTGTACAGCAGATTCAGTTATACATATATAGATAATTTTCCATTATAGGTTCTTACAAGATATTGAACATTGTTCCCTGTGTTATACAGTAAATACTTGTTGCTTATCTATTTAATATATAGTAGTGTGTACCTGTTATCCCCACACACCTAATTTATCTGCCCCCCTTTCCCCTTTAGGAAGTTTGTTTTCTATGTCTGTGAATCTGTTTCTGTTTTGTAAATAGATTCATTTGTATTTTTTAGATTCCACATACAAGTAATATCATATAATATTTGTCTTTGTCTGACTTCACTTAGTATGATATTCTTTAGGTCCATCCATGTTGCTGCAAATGGCATTATTTCATTCTTTTTTTTTCTTTTGATTTTTTTTTACATCTTTATTGGAGTATAATTGCTTTACAGTGGTGTGTTAGTTTCTGCTTTATAACAAAGTGAATCAGTTATACATATACATATGTTCCCATATCTCTTCCCTCTTGTGTCTCCCTCCCTATCCCACCCCTCCAGGCGGTCACAAAGCACAGAGCTGATATCCCTGTGCTATGCAGCTGCTTCCCACTAGCTATCTACCTTACATTTGGTAGTGTATATATGTCCATGCCTCTCTCTCGCTTTGTCACAGCTTACCCTTCCCCCTCCCCATATCCTCAAGTCCATTCTCTAGTAGGTCTGTGTCTTTATCCCTGTCTTACCCCTAGATTCTTCATGACATTTTTTTTCTTAAATTCCATATATATGTGTTAGCATATGGTATTTGTCTTTCTCTTTCTGACTTACTTCACTCTGTATGACAGACTCTAGGTCCATCCACCTCATTACAAATAGCTCAATTTCGTTTCCTTTTATGGCTAATATTGCATTGTATATATGTGCCACATCTTCTTTATCCATTCATCCGATGATGGACACTTAGGTTGTTTCCATCTCCGGGCTATTGTAAATAGAGCTGCAATGAACATTTTGGTACATGACTCTTTTTGAATTATGGCTTTCTCAGGGTATATGCCCAGTAGTGGGATTGCTGGGTCATATGGTAGTTCTATTTGTAGTTTTTTAAGGAACCTCGATACTGTTCTCCATAGTGGCTGTACCAATTCACATTCCCACAAGCAGTGCAAGAGTGTTCCCTTTTCTCCACTCCCTCTCCAGCATTTATTGTTTCTAGATTTTTTGATGATGGTCATTCTGACTGGTGTGAGATGATATCTCACTGTAGTTTTGATTTGCATTTCTCTAATGATTAATGATGTTGAGCATCCTTTCATGTATTTGTTGGCAGTCTGTATATCTTCTTTGGAGAAATGTCTATTTAGGTCTTCTGCCCATTTTTGGATTGCGTTGGCTGGGTAATATTCCATTGTATATATATACTACATCTTCTTTATCCATTCATCTGTTGATGGACACTTAGGTTGCTTCCACATCTTGGCTATTGTAAATGGTGCTGCTGTGAACATTGGGGTGCATGTAAGGAACCTTGGAATAGGCTTTTTTTAAATTAACTTTTATTGGAGTATGGTTGCTTTACAATCAACCAGTATGGTTGCTGTGTTATGGAATAGTCTTAAACATCTTACTCTCACCACCTCCACTGTCACACACACACACACACACACACACACACACACACACACACACACCTCTACGTTTTTTTCAAAAGTCCACCCCATCCTCCTATTATCACTTCAGATAAGCCTCACATCACTTTCCTGCGGCACTATAATAATAGCTTCCCAATTCATCTGTCTACTCCCATGCTTGTTTTCTGATTTATCCAAGCCACGTATTTATGGACACAATGATATACCACGCAGAGATGAATAATACCTCATTTATCCAGAGGTCAGTCTTCCAGCTGACTCAGCCTTCTAAATCATAGTCTCAAACACCTACGTGAAAAGGTACTAGGAAACCCCAAATCGCAACTCCAAACCTGTGCCATGGAAAGGCTGAGGCTGTCACTCAAGATTCCACTGGATTCTTATTTGAAATGAATTTCACAAGCTTAGTTGATATTTTACAGTCTGAAGCAGGCTTAGGAGCAGTAAGATTCTAGAGGAGAGCCATATAAAGCTGTAGTACTCAAAATACAGACTCTGGACCGGCAACATCTGCATCACCCAGGAGCTTGCTAGAAATTCAGACTCTCAGAACCTATTCCAGACCTTAGAATCAGAGTGTGCCATTTTAACAAGATCCCCAGGTAATTTGTAGGCACATTAAAGTTTTAGATGCACTAATTGAAAGCAAATTAGATATTTGAAAATCAAACTTCACAACAAATTGGGGGTAATCATGTTTCCATTAAGAGCTAATAGGCATCTTTTAAAAAATAAGCTCTATTAATGAATTTTGGATGACTGAATTGCTTTTTTTTAAAGTTTCTATCAGGACATGCCTATTAAAATTTTCTAAGGCAGTGGTTCAGAACTGGGATGTTAGTTGGAAGAGAAATTGCCACTAACTATCCATGCTAAACTCAATTTATATATACTACTCCTCTAACCATCAAAAATGGTATGTCCATAAGTGTCTCACATTCATGAGATTGTATGTTTCTGGAGGAAAACAAGTTAAGAACTAGTGAGTAGTGGTTTTCAAACTTTTCACTGAATTGCCTCTAAGGTAGAAGATAATGAACATTTTTCTCTGGTGGTCAAAGTGCCCCCCATAATAATGAACTTCTTTTAAGTTCATTACATTAAGTAGTATGTAAATTTTATATTGTTTAATATGTTTAAAGATATTTTAAAAATCCACTCCAAACAGAAGATACAATGAGTAAGGAAAATTTTTATAACCTAAGGTGATAAAGTTGATCCAGATATTATAGAACATAACTAAAATATTTAGTAAATGAACCAAAACCAGAGGGAGGGAGGAAAAGAATTGTTCCTAGCATTCCAGTTGTATTTTTTAAGTGTATTTTTACTGATTTTCCTGGGAACCATGTGTATTCTTACTTATAAGATAATACAACCTGACTTCTACTAAACCTACAAATGAACTCTCAGAAAACCCCTCCTTCTTAAGTTGGAGACTACCTATACATACAAATACATCTACTGCCACTGTTAAAGGAATCAGCTTATATTTTGACCATGTGAAAGTAATAAAGTCTATTGCTCCTAATCTTTTTTCTTATCAAAAGATAATACCAGGAAGAAAGTTCACAAGTGACATGTAATTCCCCTCCTTTGCATATACCCAAGAGAACTGAAAGCATACATCTACACAAAGACTTGTACATGAATGTTCATAGCAGCATTATCCATAATGGCCAAAAAGTGGTAACGATCTGAGTGTTCGTTAACCGATGAATGGATAACTAAATATGGAATACCCGTACAATGGAATATTATTCAGCAATGAAAAAGAATGGAGTACTGTTGCATGCTTCAACATGGATGAACCTTGAAACTATTATGCCAAGTGGAAGAAGCCAGTCACAAAAGGCCATATCTTGTATGATTCCATTTAAATGTAATGTCCAGAATAGGCAAATCCATAGAGACAGAAAGCTGATTGGTGGTTGCCTGGGGCTAGGAATGGGAGCAGAAACTGAGTGCAAATGGATATGAGGGGACCTTCTGGGGTGATGAAATGTTCTCAATTTGATTGTGGTGATAATAATCGCACAACTCTATATACATTTGCGAGGCATCTTGGAACCATACATTTATAATGGGTGAATTTTTGGTACATAAATTATGTCAATACAGTTATTAAAAATTTAAAAAGTTATAAATGCCTCCCCAGAAGAAACCCCACAAAGCTTGAAATGATTAATTTTCTAAGAATATAGGCCAACTTTATTGTGTGGCATCACACACACGTACATTTGGCATATTGCCACAGAAGACTGGTTTGATAATCATGGTTCTGAAGTGTTACAAGCCAACTGTTTATTCTTAACATGTTTGGCAAAATAAAGAGATGCATTTAACTCATTAACAGCATCCCAAGAATGATACTGCCAAAGAGAAGGCTGAAGGAAAAGGTAACTTTAAAGCAATGAAACGGCCTTATGTCTTGGGTCATATAAAGATGGACTGACATCATGGTCTTTTTCTAACCTTATATTATCAGTGGTCAACCTCATTATTTACCTTGCTGACATTTAAAAATAATTCATGGTAGGTTCAGTTATATTATAATGGCAGCAGTTCCTCTCTATGTAATGAAATATGTAAATGTAAAGTTTTAGTTTTTATTGATCAAATATATCAATGACCATTTACATTAAACCTTTTTCCCTCCTAAATCCAAGCATATATTAAAAGTTAGCATATGATAACTAAACACCAAACACAAACTTTTATTGGAATATTTTATTTACATTTTATATTTAAAGAGAATCAATACAAATCGGGACATATTTACAGCATTTCAAATCAGCGTACAAGAATGCAATGGTTCCATCCATTCTACATTTAGCCAACAAAAATACATGTCTATTCTGCTTTTGCCTAAATTCTGCTGGAATGTGTACTGGAAACAAAACTCTAAAACCAAAGATAAGCCACAGAGAATAGAAGTAAAGTGCATTTTTATAATAGCTCTATTTAACTTTGGTGGATGAAGCTTCAAACTTTTTATTAAGGCACCTGGAATTCTCCCCCTCCCCCAATTCTTTTTCAAACACCAAGAAAATGCATTCACAAAATTTATAGCTACATGGACAGAATTTTAGTTTACCTAATGTTATTTTAGCCCATTTAGGTAAAATGTAAACTCAATTTTCAAAGTCAACATTGTTTGGAAAATATTTTCTACAGAGTAATTTCTGTAGACAAATTCATACACAAAGATCAATTACCAATTTTTGTGTGACTTATTCATAATCATTTTCAAATAGTATGATGATTTATATACTCTGCTTTTGAAAGTCCCATAAGTAAAGCTTGAGAAATAGTTATACAGTGTTTCTGTAAGTACAGTTTTTGTCTATAATCTTTTGTCAAATTGGTGTCACTAATATACCAATCAATCCAGTCCAGTCCATATTCTCTGATAAACTATGCTTGACACTCATATGAAGTATATTTAGCCTAATTTTAAAAACAAAAAATAGTTAAAATGAATATTTTGCTTTAATCTTGTTCTATCAACTTAATGTAGCTTAAATAGACATTTCATGAAGTACTAGCCTAAGTTTGCATTGTTTTTTACATTACAATTCCAGATCAATATAAGCACCTGGAGGAAAACCCTGACACATATAGCCCAAGCTAAAGTAGTATTATTTTTAATTAAGATACTATCATAAAATAAAGTGATTACAGCTACTCCACATTTTAAAAGCAACATGTTTTTATAAGAAAATTGTTATAAATGGAAAACATGACTACTTGACAAGAGTTTTGAATGTTTAAAAATGTTGCTACACTATTGAGAGGAAACTTGCCTATGAAAAACATTATATAATGAGTTTGTGGAAAAAGTTAATAGGTTAAATATTTTAAGTCATTTAACTATAGCATAATATTAGTCATCTCATCACTTTCAGTATCATTCTTATTAAGTTATTCTAGTTCATTAATAGCAAACTAGGCCCTGATTGGCAGTTCTGTTATTACTAAAGGTTCAAGTTTTCTATTGACACAGATTTTATGATTTAATTTCTCGAACAGCAGTCTCTCGATCAGGAGTTTCATCTTCTTCAAAGGTTGGGTTGTCAACATGAGGGACAACATCCACTGCCATGGAACTTGCTTCATGGTTTACCAGCTGTAGATTTTCATCTTTAAAGAAATGGTAATTTTAGGATGATTTCACCCCTCTCTTCTTTAAGACAAAATTCAACACACGTCTAAGAAGCCTTACTTATCTAATTCCATCATACTCTGATTCTTACGCTCATTCCCTGTTCCTTTAATATGATTTGTGCTGCCTTACATAAAGCACATATGGCATTATTTTAATTTACAATTACAATTTTATTGATTCACACGTGTGCTTACTTGTACCTAGATTATAGCATCGTTAAGAGCAAAAGTTATATCTTCCACTTCTCTATTCTAAATGTAATAGCTCTTAAATCACACTTCAATCACCTGGGCACTTTAAAAAATTACCTATGCTATGCATAGATATATAGACAGATAAATAGATAGATAGATAGATAAATAGATAGATAGATGGATAGATAGATAGATAAATAGATAGAGAGAGAGAGAGAGAGACAGACAGACAGGCAGAATGACTAAAAAAAATCAACCAGGAAGTTGTGGGGGGCAGGAGTTCCCAAAATGGAATGCAAATAGTAACAAGTGAATATAATTATATTACAGATGAAATACATAATCATCCCGAAGAGAGTGGGAAAGAAAAGAACTAACCTAAGTAACTTTGGAAAATGATACTTTGACTATATCCTATAAGGCTAAAACCAAAGAACTACACTCGTTAGTGAAACTGTTTTTCACAGGGGTGTGTTAGCAATGTTGAAACTTAGGTGTACTTTAGGATTGAACAAATAAGTAAATATATTGTGGATAATAACAACCAGGTTTCTCAATGTCAGAGAAAGGAGTTACAAATAAGGAAAGGGGAAGGCTAGAATAAACTCTGTGGTGTTGGACTGGAATCAGAAATATCAGTATGAACTAGCGGTTCTTCAGATAGATAGGTGAATGTAGATGTGTGTGTATATTTGTGTGAGTACATACACATATTTCCTAGCATTGTTCCTTGAAAGGGCTAATAGCAATGACACCCCAATAGCAATGAGCATACCTAGTGCCCAGATCTTGATTTCGAGGTACTGTTCTCCAATAAAAGCCCTCACCCCCTGTAGAAATAACTGATTCCAGGGCTAGGACAAGGAAAGTACAAGATTAATCTAGATTCTAGCCTAGGGATCAGCAAACTACAGCTTGCAAGCCAACTCCATAGCTAAGAGTGTTTTTTTCATTCTTAAGAGGTTGGAAGAGAAAACAACCAAAAGCAACAAAGACCTATGGCCTTCAAAGCCTAAAAAAAAAAAAAATGATGGGGCATGTTGAAAGAAAACAAACCAACTTGAGGGAGTTCCCAATGACCAAATCTAGGACAATCTAACCATGAATAAATCATGAGAATAATATTATGGAATAAAAGAAATATCTATGAGTCCATAATATTATAAATAAATAATTGAATAAATAAGTAGAGAAAGGATAGCTCTTCCTTAAAATAGAAGCTTAATTAATGTAGAAAGAAGGATGGAAAGAGAAAATCACCATTTGGCACACATTTCAGTAATAATTATTGTAAGCAAGAAACATCAGTGATTGATAAAATTAGTAGGTAAAAAGTATGATGAGAAACAGGATATTTGCATAGTCTCCAAGTGTCTCTCTATAAAATAATTAATAATTAAAAAGGGAAAAAGAATAACTTTAAAAGGAGAAGCTTGGCAGATGCCACCTTAACCAAGCAAACAAAATTAAAACCATTGGTAATAAGACATGGGCATCATGTGCCTCATTATATGATATGAGCCAGAGAAGGGCACAATATAATTTCTGTGGTATTCTTGCCAGAAATAGACAACAGACAATAAATTTAATCATTGGGAATCAGGAGACAATTCCAAATTGAGGGACATTCTACAAAATAACTAACTGGTGGCCTTCAGAAGTGTCAAAGTCATGAAAGAAAAAGACTAAGGAACAGTCACAGATTGGAGACGAAGAAGACGTAACGGTTAAATGCAAATTGGGTATAGAAGGAACATTCCCAAACATAATAAAGGACATACATGGGGACTTCCCTGGCAGTCCAGTGGTTAAGATTCCATGTTTCCACTGTAGGGGGCGTGGGTTTGATCCCTGGTCGGGGAACTAAGATCCCACATGCCGCGTGGTACAGCCAAAAAATTTAAAAAATAATAAATAAATAAATAAAGGACATACTTGACAAACCCACAGTTAACAACATACTCAAGAGGAACAAGACAAGGGTACCGACTCTCACCACACCTATTCAACATAGTACTGGAAGTCCTAGCCAGAGAAATTAGAAAGGAAAAGAAATAAAAGGCATCAAGGGACTTCCCTGGCAGCCCAGTGGTTAAGACTCCGTGCTTCCAATGCAGGGGACGTGGGTTCAATCCCTGGTCAGGGAAACTAAGATCCCACATGCCGTGCAGCATGGCCAAAAAATTTAAAAAAAAAAATTTAAACAAACAGAAAAACGGCATCAAAATGAGAAAGGAAGAAGTAAAATTGTCTGTTTCCAGATGACATGACCTAGAGAAAATGCTAAAGATACCAACAAAAACTGTTATAACTAATAAACGAATTCACTAAAGTTGCAGGTTACAAAATCAACAGACAAAAATCAGTTGCATTTCTATACACCAGCAATGAAATATCTGAAAGAGAAATAAAGAAAACAATCCCATTCACAATAGCATCAAAAAGCAATATAATACTTATGAATAGATTTAACCAAGGAGGTAAAAGATTTGTACTGAAAACTATAAGACATTTATAAAAGATATTGAAGAGGGCACAAATAAATGGAAATATATCCCACGTTCATGGATCAGAAGAATTCATATTGGACTTCCCTGATGGCACAGTGCTTAAGAATCCGCCTGCCAATGCAGGGGACACAGGTTCGATCCCCGGTCCGGGAAGATCCCACATGCCACAGAGCAACAAAGCCTGTGTGCCACAACTACTGAGCCTGCGCTCTAGAGCCCATGAGCCACAACTACTGAGCCCACGTGCCACAACTACTGAAGCCCACACGCCTAGAGCCCGTGCTCCACAACAAGAGAAGCCACCGCAATGAGAAGCCCACGCACAGCAACGAAGAGTAGTCCCCGCTCGCTGCAACTAAAGAAAGCCCACGTGCAGCAACAAACACCCAACACAGCCAAAAATAAGTAAATAAATAAATGAATTTATTTAAAAAAAGGAATTCATATTGTTTAAATGTCCATACTACCCAAAGCCATCTGTAGATTCAGTGCAATCCATATCAAAATTCCAAATGCATTTTTCACAGAAGTATAAAAAAATCCTAAAATTCATATGGAACTACCAATGACACTGGATAGACAAAGCAATCCTGAGAAAGAGGAACAAAGTGGGGAGGCATCACACTTCCTGATTTCAAACTATACTACAAAGTATAATAATCAACGCAGCATGGTACTGGCATAAAAACAGACAAATAGATCAGTGGAACAGAATTGAGAGCCCAGAAATAAACTCGTGTATGAGACCATGTGTATGAGATGAATTAATATTTGACAAGGGAGCCAAGAGCACTCAATGGGGAAAAGACAGTCTTCAGTAAATGGTGTTGGGTAAACTGGATAAATATGCAACAGAATGAAACTGGACCCCTATCTTACACCACTTAAAAAATGAACTCTAAATGGATTAAGGACTTAAAAAGCCAATATCAACAAATGGGACTACATCAAACCAAAAACCTTCTACTCAGCAAGAGAAATAATCAAAAGAATGAAGAGGCAAGCTACAAAATGGGAGAAAATATGTGCAAACCACGTATCAGATAAGGGGTTAATATCCAAAATATATAAGGAATTCATACAGTTCAATAGCAAAAAAGCAAATAATCTGATTAAAAAATGGGCAGAAGAACTGAGATATTTTCCCAAGGAAGACATACAAATGGCCAACAGGTATGTGAAAAGATGCTCAACATCACTAATCAGGGAAATGCAAATCAAAACCACAATGAGATATTGCCTCACACTTGTTAGAATAGCTATTATCAAAAAGAAAACAGTTAAGTGTTGGCAAGGATGTGAAGAAAAGGGAACTCTAGTGCACTGTTGATGGGAATGTAAATTGGTACAGCACTACAGGAAACATGTATGGAGATTCTCAAAAAATTAAAAATAGAACTACCATATCATCCAGCAATCCCACTTCGGGGTATATATCCAGAGGAAATGAAATCACTATCTTGAAGAGAGAGCTGCACCTCCATGTTCACTGCAGCATCATTCACAATAGCCAAGACACAGAAATAACCTAAGTGTCCACTGACTGATGAACACATAAAGAAAATGTGGTGTGTGTGTGTGTGTGTGTGTGTGTGTGTGTGTGTGTGTGTGTATATATATATATACACACATATGAAACAATGGAATATTATTCAGCCATGAGAAAGAAGGAAATCTTGCCATTTGCAACGACATGGATGGACCTTGAGGGCACTGTGCTAAGTGAAATAAGTCAGACAGAGAAGACCAATACTGTATGATATCACTTATATGTAGAATCTTAAAAAAAAAAAAGCCAAATTCATAGAAACAGACTAGAATGGTGGTTGCAAGAGGCTGGAAGGTGGGGGAAATGGGGAAATGTTCGTCAAAGGGTACAAGTTTCCAATTATAAGATAAATAAGTTCTGGGGAATCTAACATATAGATGGTGACTACAGTTAACAATACTGTTTTAAATACTTGAAAGTTGCTAAGAGAGTAGATCTTAAATGTTCTCACCACACACACACACAAAATTCGTAATTATGTGAGATGATGGATTTAACTAATCTTACTCTGATTATATGTCAAGTATATTTCAATAAAACTGGGGAAAAATGAGAAAAGAGGAAATGCAATGTGGGATCCTAGGACAGAAAAAGGACATTAATGGGCCAACTGGTGAAATTTGAGTAAGATCAGTTTAGTTAATAACATTTTATCATTTAATTTCCTGATTTTGATAATTGTATATGGTTATATAAGATGTTAACATTTGGAGAAGTTTGGTGACGGGTATATAGGCATCCTTTTTACTGTTTTTGAAACTTTTTTATAGTCAGGCTGAAATTATTTCAAAATTAAAAAATAACCTGTGCTTGGGCCCCACATCTCATGGATTCTGATTTAACAATTCTGGGGTAAAGCCCAGGCATTAGTAATGTTTAAAGTTTCTATGAGTGATTCTAATGTACAGCCAGGGTTAAGAACTAGGGCCCTTATTCGGTGGTTCCCAAAGTGTGGTCCCTGGACAAGCAGTATCAGTATCACCTGTAAACTTCTTAGAAATGAAAATTCTCAGGGCCCACCCCAGACCAACTGACTCAGAAACTGGTGGTTGCCCCTCTGTTTTAACAAGCCCTCCAGGTGACTCAATGTATGCTTACGTTTGAAAATCAGTGCTCTGATAAAATTCAGCACAATGATGGAACACACAGGCATGAACTAATCAATTGTATGTTTACAAAGTTATTTAAATCACAACTATCACCATAATAATCAATGGTTAATAGGCATAATGCCCGAACTATTAATATATAATCATAGATAAAATTAAATCTATTCTATGTGGTCACTCATTCAACACTTAATTTGAGTATTTACTATGTGGCAGGCAGTCTGTGCTAGGTGCTTGGGTATACGATAGTGAATAATAAGACACTGTTCCTACCCAAAGGGACTTTTTAAGGTTTTAATACAATTCAGTGCAATAAATGCAATGATAGAAGTTCTACCGAACTAGACAGTCCTAGACAGTAGGACCACACAGGTGAGTCAAAGGAAGCTTCTCAAAGGGGAGCAAGTTTTAAAGGAGGAACAGGAGTTGGACTGGGCTTCCCCAATTTCTTGGGGGAGGAAGAGTAGAAGGAATGGGCAGAGAGAAGATAGTGGCTCAAACTATGACTGTTGAATTAAGGTTGGAAATTAGGGGATGGTTTAGAGGAAAAATGATATTGAATCAGTAGGAAGGGGAGAGGGAAGGATCTAGGATCTACCTAAGTTTCTGGTTTGACGCACCCGGGTAGGTGTTACTACCATTCATGGAGATAAAGAATACAGGAGAAGGAACATGGATCATCATTTTATTTGCTTCGCAAATTCTCTGCAAAAACTGTTCTGCCTTCTACCCTCCCCCACAAGAATAGAACACAAAAAAAGTAGGTTGGGACTTTTTTCTTTTTTTAAACTGGTCTGACAATAAACTGAATTATCCCATACACTCAGGTCTCCCGTATGGCAGGCAAGAATTCTACCACTGAACCACCAATGCTGCTAAACTGAATTATCCCATACACTGTCCTTTATCTTCACTGAATTCTATTACCACAGTTACAGGAACCAAAAATTCATCTGGGGCAAATAGACAATGATTATCTATTATCGGTAGAACAGAGCACAGATTATTAAGATTCTTATGACTACTTTGTACTCTAGGAAATGTCCAAAGATTAGATTACAACATGAGGTTTGCGTTTGCATGATGGTATTCCTCGTGACTTCTGTAGAAATGGTATCTATGCAACTGATAAGCCTACCAAGGACAAAGGTTCATGTCATAGGAAGCTGAAACTTTTACAAGTCATCTTGACATTTCATTTTCCTTCTACTTTTATGCCAGAATTAGGTTATCTCAAAATGAGGATAGAGGAAAAACTATCAAACCAACAAAAACCATGAAAAAGGTGGAAGTTAAAGAAAGGGAAAGTAATTTGTATATGGGTTTTCTCTAAGGAAAAAAGTAACAGAATTCCCTAAAATCTCTCTACTGGTATGACATTACTAAGTTGCTAATACTGATTCACATGAATTTTGAAATTAATACATTCAATTTTACTTTCTACAGTTTGTTCACTTCATGGCAAATAATCAACAGGTGGCAGCACATCATTCTTAAACACAGTTTCTGATCTGTGCAAAAAATGCGTTCTGGAGAAGTTGTGTATAAATCAAGCTTTTGGAAATTAAATTCTGTTTTATAATTCCAGGAATTCTTTATCTTAAGTTCTGATTGATATGCAATAAACAATGGCTTCTAAAGTTGAAAAGTTTCTCCCTTAGCCTAAGTTAATAAGCCAACACTTAAATGCATTGGAGAGAAGCTTTCCAATAAAAAAATCTTTTTCTTCTGTGAATAATCCCCACTCTTAATGCATTTCATCTGTTTCAGGTACATTTGAATGTGTATATTAAGTTAAGGTAGGGGTGCATCCTGCATTGCATCATTGTTACTAGAAAAAACCTGGAATGTGTTAATGGATGAATAGAATAAATGCTAAAAAGCAGGAGTACTCTGCCTGGTGTCTAATCCCCAATGGATCGTTTGTGGGGCACTCACTGCCCCTCAGCATGGTGCTTACTTGCTGACTGCACATGTTCCTCCAAAGGCGGTTCATCTGCGCCCTGAACTGAAGCATATCCCGACGATGCAGTTTCACTGCGATTATCCTCTTCATGAGGAGAGGCACTATTGGATGCTTCGTTGGATGCCGGAACTTGTAAAGACACTGATCCATCTTCAACATCCACCTGCGGAAAGCATTTAAACACATTAAGAGGCTCTCAGAGTATACGTTTTTCCTTGACGTATCATTACAAAGTTTCTTCATAGGTGATTTATTAGAGCAATGCTTCTTAACCTTTTAAACCTACAATCCATTTTTGATGATCACAAAAATTTCTTGCAGGTCCCAGCCAGAGCAGTTGGAGTAATTGGGTCCAATGGGGTGAAAGATGTTACAGGCAGATTGCCATCAATATCTGACATGTTTATCTGGGTGAACACTTCATAATATAATGCCTGATACAAGGAAAGCACTCAAAAAACATTCCTATGCTGTCTCCTAGGGGTTTTGAGAATCACTGTCGTCTGTATATCTCCTCAAGTCTCCTCAAGTGTTGAGCTTGACTTTCTGTTGTGTGTACTGTGAAATAGGTAGGTTTTTTTTTTCATTTACGAAATATAACTTAATATTTATTATACTCTCTCAAACTTTACATGCTCAGTTAACAACAAGTTTGATTGCTATGCAATAGTAAGAGAGTAAAAAACAGCAAGCGGTATCAGAAGTCAGTTGGGGTCATCACTTCCAATTCTGACCAAATAATAAGTACATTTGAGGAGAGGGAAGAAGGAGGAAAATGGAGGTGGTCCAACATGGTACTTCTCTGTCACTATGATGTAAGTAGGTCCAATTTTTGGTATAAACCGTTAAGTCTAGCACATTATGTAGCTAAAAAATAAGGATTTTTTTCCTGAAAGCCCAGATATATAAATAACACACTGCTTAAGTTCCTTCGTATAAATAGTTTAGCAATATTTACCTCAATTCCCAAAGCTTTGAGTATGTCACATTTGCACATGGGGCAAGTCCTGTGTTCTAATAGCCATGGGTCAACACATGTCTTATGGAAAATATGGCTAATGAAGGAAAAAAACACATATTTTGGTTATCAGTTGTGAACTAGCAACACTTTGCCTAATATACTAATGGGTTACCCTATAAGTTTACTTAGTCTTTTAACGGATGCCTTTTTTTTTCCTTTTAAACACACTATTACAGAAACAAAATTTGGAAATTTCATAATACAGTACTTTTAAATATAGCCTCATTACTCTAGCTTCATAAAAACTATTTTCAATACCACTTACTTGAAAAATTGCTAAGATGTTACCTGACCTAAGGTTTTGTTCAGTAATTCGGATCTTAATTATTTTGTTATTCCCTAACCATAAAATAGTACAGTTAGTCATTCTCAATAATATAGTACAATAAAGTATTGAGTGTAACATAATTCCGATACTTTAGGCAATGTGATAAGTTCCAAGAATGCCACTATTTAATAGCTAAAAGGAAGACTGTTAAGAACAACTTCCGGGAGAGGGATAATAAAAAGCTAAAGAATGAAGACTTCCAAATAGGTGCTCATAAGTTGATTTTATTTTTTTCTCAATAGGATTGGTAGAATTATTTTGAATTAAATAATCCAGTACCACACACACACACACACACACACACACAATTAAATAAACAGTGATGCTGGCTAGGTTCTTAAGTCTTTTACGGAACTAGTTTCCAAATTGTACCAGATTATGGAAATATTGTATAATTAGCCTTATACCACTTCTAATGACATTAAAAATAAAGCAATCACCTATATTTAAATGAAAAGAAGTTAAAAATAAACACTTTCTTTACATCAAATTGGAAACATTCGAAATAGTTTCCCCCACTACAATCATTTTTGTAAGTCAGCTATTCTTATTGACGACGAAAAAGAAAATCAAACTTACTTGCAGGTTAAGATGCGCACCAAATCATTAGGTTTATATAGTTCAATACACACAGCGCAACTATCTCCATCAGGGCCAATTTCCTAAGAGCAAATAGTTATTGTTATTCAGATGGATAAGAAAAATACATTAAACTACAGAGCAAAATCAGAATATACATGTATTTAATAAATTACATAAATTCCTACAGAAGAAGGAACATCACATCACTAAAACGACTGTTTCAATAAGCAGTTTAAAATTATCTAGACTTAATTGGAATCAAGAAAAAGAGTCAAACTCATAGAAAGAGTGAGTAGAAAAGTAGTTTCCACGGTCTGAGGAATGGGGGAAATAGGGAGAAGTTAATAAAAGGGTACAAACTTTCAACTATAAGATGAATAAGGTCTGAAGATCTAATGTAAAACATGGTGACTACAGTCAATAACACTGTGTATTATGTAACTGAAGTTGGAAAATAAAATAAAATATTTAGACTTTAAAAAGTAAAAGAAAGGGGCTTCCCTGGTGGTGCAGTGGTTAAGAATCCACCTGCCGGGTTTCCCTGGTGGCGCAGTGGTTGAGAGTATGCCTGCCAATGCAGGGGACACGGGTTCGTGCCCTGGTCCGGGAGGATCCCACATGCCGCGGAGTGGCTGGGCCCGTGAGCCATGGCCGCTGAGCCTGCGCGTCCGGAGCCTGTGCTCCGCGACAGAAGTGGCCACAGCGGTGAGAGGCCCGCGTACCGCAAAAAAAAAAAAAAGAATCCACCTGCCAATGCGGGGGACACGGGTTCGTGCCCTGGTCCGGGAAGATCCCCCATGCTGCGGAGCAGCTAAGCCCATGTACCACAACTACTGAGCTTGAGCTCTAGAGCCCGCGAGACACAACTACTGAAGCCCGCACACCTAGACAACTAGAGAAAGCCCATGCACAGCAACAAAGACCCAACGCAGCCAAAAATAATAAATAAATAATTTTTTAAAAAAAAAGTAAAAGAAGGAAGTTCCTTGGTGGCCTAGTGGTTAGGATTCCGGGCTTTCACTGTGGCCCGGATTCAATCCCTCATTGGGGAACTGAGATCTTGCAAAGCCACTCGGTGCAGCCAAAGTAGGTAAGTAAGTATATAAGTGAGTGAGTGAGTAAGTGAGTAAGTAAATAAATAAACAAACAAATAAATAAATAAAGTAAACGAATAAAGTCCTGCAAAGCCACTCAGTGCAGCCAAAACAAACAAACAAACAAATAAATAAAGTAAAAGAATAAAGTCAACCAAAGAGGAACAGTACAAAGAGAAACATGTAGCACTGATTTAAACCTCTTCCTGGTTTTAGAATTTACACAATGCCACAAGTTCTATGGCTATGTTTTTCCATTAAAATAAATTAAGGTATAAGTCACATGCAATAAAATTCACTCTAAATGTTGAGTATACAGTTTTTCAAGTTTGGAGAAACATGCAGTCACTTAATCACCACCATAGTCAAGATACAGGATAGTCCTGGTACCCCAACAAATTTCTCTATACCACTTAGTAATTAACCCCTCTGTAATTAACCCCTCCTTTTATCACTATCTTCTGCCACCCACTTATCTGTTTTTCAGTGCCTGTAGTTTTGGCTTTTCCAGAATATCTTGTACGTGGGATTGTGCCTTATATAGCCTTTGAGTCTGCCTTCTTTCACTTAACGTAATGCATTTGTGATTCATCCATGTTGTTGTATGTATCAGTAGGATTCCCCCCTTTTTATTGCTAAATAGTATCCCATGCTATGGATGTACCACAGTTTTTTTTTATCCATTCAACACTTGAAGGACATTTGGGTTCTTTCCAGTTTCTGGTAATTATCAGTAAAGCTGCCATGAACAATTGTGAACAAGTTTTTATGTGAATGAGTAAACATCTAGCAGTGAGATTGCTGGGTTCTTTCGAGAGTGTATATTTGACTTCATAAAGAACTGCCATTCATTCTGCTGTACAGCAGAAACTAATACAACATTGTAAAGCAACTATACTCCAATAATTAATTAATTTATACATACACACACACACACACACACACACACACACACAGAGAGAACTGCCAAACTGTTTTCCAAACTGGCTGTACATTGCATTCTCACCAGAAAATGCATGAGAGTTCCAGTTGTCCCACATCTGGTCAGCTCTTGGTCTTAGCCATTCTAATAAATGTGCTGTGGGTATCGCATTGTGGTTTTAATGTGTATTTCCCTAATGACTAATGATGTTTAGCATCATTTTATGTGCTTTTTTGCCAGCCATATACTTCTTTGGTAAAATGTCTGCTTTGACCATTTTTCCACTAATAGCTAATAGCTTTTTTTTTTTTTTTTCGGTAGGCGGGCCTCTCACTGTTGTGGCCTCTCCCGTTGCGGAGCACAGGCTCCAGACGCGCAGGCTCAGCGGCCATGGCTCACGGGCCCAGCCGCTCCGCGGCATGTGGGATCTTCCCGGACCAGGGCACGAACCCGTGTCCCCTGCCTCGGCAGGCATACTCTCAACCACTGTGCCACCAGGGAAGCCCATTAATAGCTTTTTTAGCATCTGCCTTCTGTCTGTTCTCTTCTTGAGTTTTGAGAGTTCTTTATATATTCTGAATACAGTCCTTTATCAGATTTGTGATTTGCAAATATTTTCTCCCAGTCTGTGGCTCATCTTTTCAGTCTCTTAACAGAGTCTTTCAAAGAGCAAAAGCTCTTAATTTTAACAAATTTCTCTTTTTTCTTTAATGGACTTGTTTTTGGTATCATATCTAAGTAATCTTTGCCTAACCCAAGCTACAAAGATATTTTTCTCCAAAGTTTTCTTCTAAAATTTCATAGTTCTAGGTTTTATATTTAAGTCTGTGATCCATTTCAAGTTAATTTTTGCAGAGGGTATAAAGTATGGATTGAGGTTCATTTTTTTTTGCCTATGGATATTCAGTCATTGCGTATGGAGAGCCAACAATTAGCTGCCCTTTCTTCTTTGAATTGCTTTTGCACCTTTGTCGAAAATCAATCGACCATTTATGTGTGGGTCTATTTCTGGACTGTCTCTTCTGTTTCAAAGATCTAAAGGTCCATCCTTTCCCTAATACCATGCTTTCTTGACTACTGTAGCTTTAAAATAATTCTGCAACTCAGAAAATGTGAGTCATCCAAATTTGTTTTTTATCAAAATTGTTTTGGTTATTCTAGTTCTTTTGCTTTTCCAAATAAACTTAGAGTCAACTTGTCAATTCCTACAAAAGGTGCAACTAGGATTTTGATTGAAACTGCATTGAATCTATAGATCAGTTTGGGGAGGAAGTGACATCTTGACGACAGAGTCTTCTAACCCATGAACACGGTATATCCCTCCATTTCTTTAGGTCTTCTTTGATTTCTTTCTTTCATTATGTTTTGCCCTTTTCAGCATATAGATCTTGTACATATTTTGTAAGATTTATACCTAAGTATATAATGGTTTTGGTGCTATTATAAATGGTATTTTTTATTTCAATAAGTTCTGTAGCTATATTTTTATTGTAGTACAAACTTCCATAGCGATTTTTTGATACGTGTTTTATACATCAATGGTAGTTTTCAATTGTGCTAAATCTGAAAATGGATGTTCAAGTAGAGTTGTACTGAAGCACTGTAGTAATTTCCTGTTGCTGTAACAAATTACAATAACTTAGTGGCTTAAAATGACACAAACTTATACTCTTACTGTTATTGCTCATGGCCCCTTTCTTGCATCACTGCAACCTCTTGCTTCCATTGTCACATCTCCTACTGCACTGTAGTCAAATCTCCCCTTTCCTCCCTCTTATAAAGACACTGTGATTATACTTAGGATCCACCTGGATAATCCAGGATAATCTCCCCATCTCAAGATCCTTAACTTAATCACATCTGCAAAGTACTTTTTGCCATATAAGGTAACATTTACAGGTTCTAGGGATTAGGACCTAGATGTCTTTGGGGGCCATTATTCAGCCTACCTCCAGCATCAAATAAATTAAAAAATCAATAAGATTTATAAATTCCAATGAAAATCACACTTTGGAAGAACATTTAGCTTTTAACAATGGCTTGGTAGCACTGCTTTAAAACAAATAGCATTTACAAGTCATAAATGCACCTTGTCTCCTTGTTTCAGTGTGCGGAGTTGAAGCCTTCCAATAGCTTTTTTGGCGTCTGCCTTTAATTGTCTCTGTAATAAAAAAAATAGCAGGTATTAGAAAAAGTATTTTTAAAAGAAATATGATAAAAAAGGTAGAGAGGATTAATAAATATTTATGAGGTAAAAGTCAATGTCTAAGTAATTTTTAAAAGATAAAATTTAATTAGCCATAATAAATGCCCATTTATCTGATACCAAGCAGGATTTTTTTAAATTACTGAAACCTTATGTTTCCCTACCTTCTTAAACAGCAGCTTTGGGGCCACAATGGTAAAGCTATGCGTCCCTATTCCAAATGGATTCGGATGCTATGAATTTTCAAAGCAATTTTCCTATTTTCAAAAGCCCAGAGGACCTTAAGTTACATCTTTTCCAATTTTTTTTTTGAATCGTGTCTTGTTTGGTAGAAAGTGCATTGGATGCAAATGGACCTAGCTTCAAAATCTGACTTTGTCACTTACTAAATGAATAATCCTGGACAAGTCATTAAACCTTTGAGCTTGTTTACTCATCTATAAAATGAGGATAATACCAATCCTTACAGTGTTATTTGGTATTCGGGAAAAAAATTGCTGTTTATAACCACTACTGCCTTGTAAGGAGGGTGGATTCTGAGAGTGGTAAGCCTTTTTTTTTTCACTGAACATATACCTAGATGAGTTTGGATATGCAAAGGCAAGTTCATGGCTCATTTAGGGACCAAAGACTAAAATATTACATACATATCTATATCTATCCATATACATACACACGTGTGTGTGTGTGTATATATGTGTATATATATATGTGTATATATATGTGTATATATATGTGTATATATATATGTGTGTATATATATATATTCAAATATATATATTTGAATCAGAAGTGAGGTTAAGGTATAGGGGGAAATTTAAAAGGTGAGGGAAAAGTGAGAAAGAGAGGAATCAATGAGAGACTATCCCTCTGTGTGGGAGGAAAAATCTCCCAGGTGGTATGAGATATTTGGTGTTAATTTGAAATTATTTGTGATGCCACAATTAACCTTCCTTCTATTTCAGTAAAATCTACCACATACACGAATGCCTCAAGTGAAGATATTATATGTGTAAATTGAAGAAGAGGCTAGGTTTCACACCTGGGTGAATGCTGTATGGAATAGAGAGATAGCATGTGCAGCATGGCAAGATGATAAGCAATCTTCCTATTTTGTACTGTAAAATGAACAAACTTATAGAAATTCAGCAGAAAGTAGGTGCTCAGAACCAGAGGTCTTGTGAGGATGTCAACAACTCCTCATCCCCCTGTATGTACCTCCATCCCCAGCAGGGAGACCCCTAGGTGACATTGAGGTTACATGAAAATTAGAGATAACGTTAAGTAAAGTATCCAGCATAATGTCTGGCTGATAGCAGACACTCAATAAAATGTTCATTAAATGAAAATATAAAGTACTATTTATTCATCAATTAGCATTACAGATTTATACATATCTGTAGCAAATATATTTTGGAAGGGAATAATCCATGGGTGTAGATATGTGAGGAAATTCCTTAATGCCCAAACCTGCCTCCTATAAGATATCATTTTGTGAAACGTATTTGGCTTGATGCCAAGGACATTACTGCCAAAATATTTCTTTGCTGGCATAGTAGCAGCAGAAACTTCTCAGATTGTTACCTGACTGGCAAATATAGCTCACAGAAACAGTTAATAGGAAGGCCTAGCTCTCAGAAGGAAAGAGGCATTAATCGAAGCCCTTTCACTCTCTGAGACTTAATCATGGATTTCACTCACAAGGGGAATTTTATGATGGTACTTAATTTTTTAAATAAACTTATTTATTTTATTTCTTGGCTATGTTGGGTCTTCATTGCTGCGCGAGGGCTTTCTCTAGTTGTGGCAAGCGGGGGCTACTCTTCGTTGTGGTGCACGGGCTTCTCATTGAGGTGGCTTCTCTTGTTGCGGAGCATGGGCTCTAGGCACGTGGGCTCAGTACTTGTGGCTCGCGGGTTCTAGAGCGCAGGCTGAGTAGTTGTGGCGCACGGGCTTAGTTGCCCCACGGCATGTGGGATCTTCCCAGACCAGGGCTTGAACCCGTGTCCATGCATTGGCAGGCAGATTCTTAACCACTGCGCCACCAGGGAAGCGTGGTACTTCATTTTGAGCTTAAATATTTTCCCTTCTGTCACTTGCATCACAAGTAAATAATAGAGTGACAGTGAAAGGAGATACACTTAGGATCTTTAGAGCTGGAAAACTCTTAGAGTTCACCTAGCCTGAGATCTAATCTGACAGATAAGGAAACTGATGCCCAAAGAGAAAGAATGCTGTGCTCAAAATCTCAGAGTTGGTTAGTGTCAGTCCCACTGAAGCCCAGAGTTTGGGAACACTTAACTCTGACTTCAAGGTAGCCATCTTTTGTTTACTGTGGCTTGGAGCAGGAAGCTAGTACTACTTCCTTACATTTATATAGTTATTTTATAATTATTTTTGATATATATTACCTCATTTAATCCTCACAACAATCCCCTAAAGGAGAGGATATTTCCATTTTAACGTTGAGCAAGTGGAGGCTTGGAAGAGTAAAATAACTTGTCCAAAAGGGCCTGCAGCCTCTGAATGATAGGGCTGGTACTGGAAGTCTGCTCTTCGTATTCCAAGATTCCATTACGATACAACCATCCAAAACTTTCTGAAGTTTTTCCAACTCCTGGATTCTACAGTCTGTCAAATTGTGGCCAGTCCTTACAGTGAACAGCCAGTAGGCCCACAGGATTCTGGCCCTGGCCTAGATTTCCAAACATCACTACTTTCTTTTCCTATAAAGCATGAGCTATTTCAACACGAAGATGAAAAAAATGCAAATGATACAAAAATAGAGCCAACAAGAGAAAACTGGGCAAGGAAAAAATGTAGTTGATAAGAAGTCTTTGACAATCATTTTGCAACCTGTCTTTAGAGCACTTCTGATTTAGGTTTAAGTAACAAGCTCTATGACACAACTGGGGAAATGCACTCACAAGGAAGTAATACATCTCTAGTGTATTTACCTGATTAAATCTATATAGTCTGATTTCTCATTCCAAAATATTCAATGAAATATAAATGCATGAGTCTCCAGTGCTAGTGTTCATCAATTCATCAGGGATGAACGCTAACTATACAACTTTGATTATATCCAAGACTAATGCAAATTAATTTGAGAGATGGGATTGAACACAAACTTTAAATGTAATGTCCAAGTCTGTGTGAATGAGAAAAGTGGAACTTACATTAAGACCAGAAGATCCAAAAAAAAAAAAAAACCAGAAGATCCTAAGCAAGGGACTTGATTATGAAGCAGCCCTAGAATTTTAAAAAATCCTTTAAAGGGCAATTTGAGTATTTCCAATAACTCTTACCAAGCTTTTATAAAGAAAAGACATTTCTTTCAATATGGAGGAGCGACATGTGGTTTTGTTAAGAAGCACAAACTGTATTTTTATAACCTGAATAAAGGTCACTTTTAAAACTGCCATCAGTACTCAAACTATTTCACTGTCACACTGATAGCAGGAGTTCCCAAGATGCATCCATTCCTCTAAAAACTGACATATGAGAACAAAATTAAGACCAAGTAGTTTATATTAAATATATGTTTGGGTAATTTTGTTTAAGTCAAACTTCTGGCTTTAACATTTAAAGAGAATATGCCCCAATGCAAACTTTAATTTATATTTGATTCCTTAAAAAACAGAACTTCAAGAGTATATCTACTTTGTTACACAAATTACTTTGGACACCTTTTCAGTACCTCTCCACCATATCAGAATTCTCCCCTACCCTATAAATTCCAATAGCACATTGTTTCTACCTCTTATATTCTGTAGTTGTATTATTCATGTGTCTTTTTCTCCTAGTAGATTGTGAGTAGGTGGAAGACTGGTCCTTAATCATTTAAAAAAAATTCCCATAATGCCTAGTAGTTGCTCAAAGAATAGCTTCGGAGTTTAGAAAAACAGATTTTCATGATTTTCTCGTCTAAGTTTGACTCATTAAAAGCTTCTATTCTATCAAATCTGGGAAAATAAAGGTTTAGAGAACACGTATTGGGCCCCTGCCATGCGTCAGGTTTAACCCTAAGCTTTTTACATGTGTCATCTTGTTTAAACATTAACAACCTTATGGAATAGGTATTTTAATATCCAAATTTTATGGACAAGAAAAGGTTCTGAAGCTTGACTAAAGTCCAGGCAGCTGGTTAGTTGCAGAGCTGCTATTCAATTCAAGCCCAGGTTCTATGTGGCTTTAAAGTCCATGATCTCTCCACTATAGCACACTTCCTCCACTGTGTAACAGCAAAGAAACCTTTAAAGGGCTTCACATTCCTTGTGAAGAAGATAAATGAAAGAAATAAGAAAAAAACCCCTCAAAGTCAGCTATTATCCAATCTTCAAATCCTTCCTCAACTGGCTACTTACTGTGATTTGGGGATCTCTTATATATATATATATATATATATATATTTTTTAATAAATTTATTTTTGGCTGTGTTGGGTCTTCGTTGCTGTGCGTGGGCTTTCTCTAGTTGCGGCGAGCGGGGGCTACTCTTTGTTGTAGCACACGGGCTCAGTAGCTGTGGCTCGCAGGCTCTAGAACTCAGGCTGAGTAGTTGTGGCACACGGGCTTATTTGCTCCGCATCACGTGGGATCTTCCCGGACCAGGGCTCGAACCTGTGTCTCCTGCATTGGCAGGTGGATTCTTAACCACTGCGCCACCAGGGAAGCCCTGGGGAGCTCTTTTAAACAGGTATTTTATATCAATAGACTCTACCCACCTCTCCCCAATCCTAAGAGATACCTGGTCTAAGAATATTTGGCAGAGTAGAAGATTGATTCAAAGCATCTTGGTTTTTCGCCAACTTTCTTAACAGAAGCTTAATGCCATTAGTCTATTCAAAAGCTGGGATGGTTCTAGTCACTGAAGAATTTCAGCTGTATAGTTGTTTTGTTTCTGAGTGACACTTTAAGTGGACTGAAAATGAAGAGTCAGGTCAATTCTTACCCTATATTACAATGTTCAATTTTTAAATTACAGTGAACTCAAAGATATTTTACCTAGTTCATCTGTGAATTTATATCAAACTAAGTAAAATAAATGTTTTAGTCTGGTTATTTGTCACCTGGGTTTTGGTCCCACAGCATTCAGCTTTTAGTTTAACTGAAACCCACATGAATAACACTAGGCACGTAGTCAAACCTAATTACTTGATGGTGGGGGGAGGGAGTGGATTGGGGTATGTAAAAGCAAGAAAAGAGGGTAGATATAAGCAAACTATATTTCCCTGTTCTTAAGTCACCACTTTTTTAAAAAATTTATTTTTGGCTCCATTGGGTCTTCGTTGCTGTGCACAGGCTTTCTCTAGTTGCGTTGAGTGGGGGCTACTCTTTGTTGCGGTGTGCGGGCTTCTCATTGTGGTGGCTTCTCTTGTTGTGGAGCACGGGCTCTAGGCACGCGGGCTTCAGTAGTTATGGCGCGCGGGCTTAGGTGCTCCGCGACATGTGGAATCTTCCCGGCCCAGGGCTTGAACCCAGGTCCCCTGCATTGGCAGGCAGATTCTTAACCACTGCGCCACCAGGAAAGTCCCTCACCACTTTTTTAAAATAAAAATTTTCATAAAAATTTGGCTCGGAATTTATAAAACAGAATACTTAAAATCAAGGATTATAGTAAGAGGATTCTTTTCTTCAGATACATTCCTCTGAACAAAATCAAAGTTTGAGTGATGTGGCTGTTTAGATATATGAGAACTGAGAGAAATCTACTTTTTTCCCCAGCAAAAACCTAGGCATGGAATCACTGTATTGTACACCTGAAACTAATATAATACTGTATGTCAATTATACTTCAATTAAAAAAGATAAAGCCCAAAAAAACCTCTGTATAATATTTGAATGAGAGTATTCCTAAAGGAAAGAGGAGGTGCAGACTATAGAACAGCTTCCCATAAGTCTATGGAACTACAGAAATAGGAGTACAGACCACTTACACAAAGGTGATCCCTGTGAACAGTGTGAGGAAATGCACTGTAAAGAAGAGCAGTCAGAAAATGGGGAATTTACCCTAGGAGATAGGTTATGACTCAGATTATAGCATTTTTCAAAGAAAGACAATCAAAACCTTTATTAGAGTAAGTGAATATTTTTAAACATCCCGACAGACCCATTTTAAGAGCTTCCTTTTGTCCAGTGAGAAAGTCAGAGAAAGACTATAAAACCAGGTCCTACTCAGACAAGAATTTGTTTAATCTGCTCTTCTTATACAAGAGCCAAAGCAGTGGTTTTGTAAAGGGCTCTAAATCTCAAATTCAGGCAGGAACAGATACATACAAATGCACCAACTACAAATATGTATATATTGCTAGTGGTACAGCATGCAGACACCTGGTAAGTCTTCCAGTTAATTTCATATACTAGGACAGTAGAGAAAATTTAATGTAACCAGAAATGTTTCAGATAGTTTTTAGTCATGCTTTAAGTTCAAGGACAAATTTTAAGACATTAATGTAGCTAAGTTCTTCCTCATCTGAGACCACACAGGAGTGCTATCTCTTTGGCAGCAAAGTATAAGGACATGTGTTACATATCTCTGCCCAGGAAGCCAATTTGAGTCTCAGGATCTGAGGCTCAGATGGGGGACTGGTCACTAGATAATTCTGCTAGCAGTTGGCCATGCTGCTCCAAACTCAGGACCCCAACAACAAAACCAGGTGCATATTATTTATCCTGATTGTTGCTCTAGATGTGTATAACAAAATCATCAATCACTAACATAAAGAACACTTTGACTCATTTATTTTGTAACTGAAAGTCTGTACCTTTTAATCTCCCTCAACTATTTCTCTCCTCCCCCCACTGCCCCCCACCTCTGGCAACCACCTGTTTGTTCTCTGTATCTATGACTCTGTTTCTATTTGGTTATGTTTGTTCATTTGTTTTGTTCTTTAGATTCCACATATAAGTGAAATCATACAGTATTTGTCTTTCTCTGCCTGACTTATTTCACTTAGCATAATATCTTCTAGATCCATTCATGTTGTCGCAAATGGTTAAGATTTCATTTTTTATGGCTGAGTAATATTCCATTGTATACAGCGAGATAAAGAGGCACAAGTTTCAGTTACAAAATAAATGAGTCACCGGTATGAAATGCACAGTGTGTGGAATACGGTCAATAATTATGTAATATCTTTTTATGGTAACAAATGACAACTAGACAATCATGGCAATCATTTTCAAATGCATAGAAATATTGAATCACTGTGTTACATACCAGGAACTAACATAGCGTTGTAGGTCAATTATATTTCAAAAACAAACAAACTTGGGACTTCCCTGGCGGTCCAATGGTTAAGACTCCGCGCTTCCACTGCAGGGGGCGCAGGTTCGATCCCTGGTCGGGGAACTAAAATCCCACATGCCGCGTGGCGCAGGCAAAAACCAACCAAACAAACTTACAGAAAAAGAGATCAGATTTGTGACTACCAGAGGTGGATGGTGGGGGAAGGGGGAATTAGATGAAGGTAGTCAAAAGCTACAAACTTGCAATTATAAGATAAGTAAGTACTAGGGATATAATGTACAACATGACAAGTATAATTAACACTGCTATATATTATAAATGAAAGTTATTAAGAGAGTAAATTCTAGGAGTTCTCATCACAAGGGAAAAAATATTTTTTTCTATTTCTTTAATGTGTATCTACACGAGACGATGGATGTTCCCTAAACCTACTGTGTTAATCATTTCAGGACGTATGTAAGTCAAATCATTGTGTTGTACACCTTAAACTTATACAGTGCTATAAGTCAATTATATCTCAATAAAACTGGAAGAAAACAGAAAAGCAAACAAAACAAAACAAAACAAAGAAAATAAAACCATTTGACGACCACATTCCCAGGGCTGGCCAAGGGCCAAGCGTGGTTTCCTTGGAGACTTTCAAGGAGTAAGCAGCTAGATCTACTGTGTTGTCTCTTTCCTTACAATCTATTCTCTCTCTCAATCATGGTCTTTTTAACAACAAAACAGTCATTTTGGGCTTTTACAATTAGTACAGCATTTATATATAAAGTAAGGAAGAACAACATAACCATATCTAATACTTGCAGAAGGCAATGAAGGATGAAAATAGGCTCAAAGAAATAATCCTTCCCATCTATAAGACCATTTAAAACATCTTTATATTGATGTACCAATTTAATTATCTCTTTACTCCCTTGATCTATGGCCACTTGAACTTTGGGATGAACTTGTACAGAGCTATTTAAAGTAATAAACTATATCTAATTCTTCCTCAGGCCAGTCACTCTCCATTGGTATCACATCCTGGGGAGGTTTTAGTTCAGCTTCCCAATACATTTCATTATCATAAGATGTATTTATATAAGGCAGTTGAACCTTACCAACAATACCAGTATTACGCCATATCACAGTATGGTTATGATACAGTTTCATCTGGTTACAAAAGAAGTCAGGAAGTATCACAGAAGTGTTTATTAAATCTTCCTAGAAGAAACTGTTCTTTGCCCACATACCAGATATTATTATGGACAAGTGTTACCACCAGTGGTGATGATTCTGTCATTTCTAGGTTCCATGTTAGCTGAGGACAAAGTCAATCATTTGTCTCAACTCACACTATTATACAGTTTTCCCATTGACTGTCGTGCAGCAAGGCTGTCTCCCTCCCATGGGGAATACATGGGTATCATTCAGTATTATTCCTATTCTTATAACTCATCTTATTTTGGTCCATCCTTTCAGAGAGGTGAGTCAGAGATCAGCAATGTAAGTTACAATTTCACCCAGAAAGTTTATGGCTCTGCATGTGTCTCAAAGATGCTCTTCCTGGGGCTTCCCTGGTGGCGCAGTGGTTGACAGTCTGCCTGCCAATGCAGGGGACACGGGTTCAAGCCCTGGTCTGGGAGGATCCCACATGCCATGGAGCGACTGGGCCCGTGAGCCACAACTACTGAGCCTGCGCGTCTGGAGCCTGTGCTCCACAACAAGAGAGGCCGCAACAGTGAAAGGCCCGCACACCGCGATGAAGAGTGGTCCCCCGCTTGCCACAAACTACGGAAAGCCCTCGCACAGAAACGAAGACCCGACACAGCCAAAAATAAAATAAATAAATAAATAAATAAATAAATTTATTATTTTTTTTAAAAAAGATGCTCTTCCTGAACTTCCATAACTAAAATTGGAAGGTCATTACCCCATGACTACTTGGGTCCCCATTTGGAGTAAAATAGTTAACAGACCCTGTTGTGTCAGAGTATATGCTCTTCCCAAGTGTTGAGTGCTAACATTCTCTAGCATTATGTATTGGGTCTGTGTGACCATATTACTAAGTTTTTATCAGCTTTCCAAGTGGATTCCCATTCTTTTCTCTGCTCTTGGAAGATGATTCCTACCAATCTATTTCAGAGAGTAACTTCTTTTCTTCTGAAAGACAGTTTTCATTAAAAGTAAATTCAGCTTGTTCCATTATATGAAGGCCAGCTTCTCTTTCACCTAGAGCCCTGTTTTGTTTCACTGGCCAATATTTAATCCAACACATACCTTGTTTCCACTGAGTATGGACTGCTTGAGTAAGGTTAAGGTACATGCACTATATCCCAAAAATGCTGGGTGTCTCATGCCAGAGTCAAGTGGATAATGGTGGCTCCCAAACTCAGTTTAGTTTGAGCATGCCAGAAGGTTTTCCATAATCTTCATTATCTTAGGTTAGGGTTGTTCCCAGTGAAGACATGAATCCACCATATAATGCCTAATATGTTATTTTCATTCACAACCCATTGATATTTTTCATCTTGTTTAAAAGCTTTCTATCCACAAAAACAGGGATGATGTGTGTTCTGACACATCATACTACGGAATGTCAGGCATACGACCACTATATGCTGTCCATTATAATTGGGCATTATGGTCATCAAAATTTATGGTTATACATTTATCAGTTTGCCTGACATTATCTACTATGTGTCATAATGGTTCAGAGGGAAGATACTCCTGAACATTCTAATGAATTTTAACAAAGGTAAATTTTCATTACTCAGTTTCAGTATTATTTTTACCAGCAAAATTGGTATAATGCAGTTAAATATTTAGTGATAGTTATAACTATCATATGCATCAAGCTTTATGTTTTAAAAATAAGAAGTCAGGAAAATTAAATAATATGTAAATGACATTTCAGCACTCTCAAGTATATACAAGCAAAAGTGATTATCAGTCATATATTTAATCCTTTAGTCACCAAAGGATAAACAGATATAACCCATTAAGGAGTGGAAAATGCCCTCTCAAAAGCCTTCTCTAAAAGGTGAGAAGTTTTTAAATTTAATTTTATTTTTTTATACAGCAGGTTCTTATTAGTCATCAATTTTATACACATCAATGTATACATGTCAATCCCAATTGCCCAATTCATCACATCCCCACCCCCACCCCGCCGCCACTTTCCTCTCTTGGTGTCCATACGTTTGTTCTCTACATCTGTGTCTCAATTTCTGCCCTGAAAACCAGTTCATCTGTACCCTTTTTCTAGGTTCCACATATACGCGTTAATATACGATACTTGTTTTTCTCTTTCTGACGTACTTCACCCTGTATGACAGTCTCTAGATCCATCCACATCACTACAAATGACCCAATTTCATTCCTTTTTATGGCTGAGTAATATTCCATTGTATATATGTACCACATCTTCTTTATCCATTCATCTGTCAATGGGCATTTAGGTTGCTTCCATGAGCTGGCTATTGTAAATAGTGCAGCAATGAACATTGGGGTGCATGTGTCTTTTTGAACTATGGTTTTCTCTGGGTATATGCCCAGCAGTGAGATTACTGGATCATTTGGTAATTCTATTTTTAGTTTTTTAAGGAACCTCCATACTGTTCTCCATAGTGGCTGCATCAATTTACATTCCTACCAACAGTGTAAGAGGGTTCCCTTTTCTCCACACCCTCTCCAGCATTTGTTGTTTGTAGATTTTCTGATGATGGCCATTCTAACTGGTGTGAGGTGATACCTCATTGTAGTTTTGATTTGCATTTCTCTAATAATTAGTGATGTTGAGCAGCTTTTCATGTGCTTCTTGGCCATCTGTATGTCTTCTTTGGAGAAATGTCTATTTAGGTCTTCTGCCCATTTTTGGATTGGATTGTTTGTTTTTTTAATATTCAGCTGCATGAACTGTTTATACATTTTGGAGATTAATCCTTTGTCCATTGATTCATTTGCAAATATTTTCTCCCACTCTGAGGGTTGTCTTTTCGTCTTGGTTATGGTTTCCTTTGCTGTGCAAAAGCTTTTAAGTTTCATTAGGTCCCATTGGTTTATTTTTGTTTTTATTTCCATTACTCTAGGAGGTGGATCAAAAAAGATCTTGCTGTGATTTATGTCAAACAGTGTTCTTCCTATGTTTCCCTCTAAGAGTTTTATAGTGTCCGGTCTTACATTTAGATCTCTAATGCATTTGAGTTTATTTTTGTGTATGGTGTTAGGGAGTGTTCTAATTTCATTCTTTAACATGTAGCTGTCCAGTTTTCCCAGCACCACTTATTGAAGAGGCTGTCTTTTCTCCATTGTATATCCTTGCCTCCTTTGTCATAGATTAGTTGACCATAGGTGGGTGGGTTTACCTCTGGGCTTTCAATCTTGTTCCATTGATCTATGTGTCTCTTTTTGTGCCACTACCATATTGTCTTGATTGCTGTAGCTTGGTAGTATAGTGTGAAGTCAGGGAGTCTGATTCCTCCAGCTCCGTTTTTCTCCCTCAAGACTGCTTTGGCTATTCGGGGTGTTTTGTGTCTCCATACAAATTTTAAGATTTTTTGTTCTAGTTCCGTAAAAAATGCCATTGGTAATTTGATAGGGATTGCATTGAATCTGTAGATTGCGTTGGATAGTATAATCATTTTCACAATATTGATTCTTCCAATCCAAGAACATGGTACATCTCTCCATCTGTTGGTATCATCTTTAATTTCTTTCATCAGTGTCTTATAGTTTTCTGCATACAGGTCTTTTGTCTCCCTAGGTAGGTTTATTCCTAGGTATTTTATTCTTTTTGTTGCAATGGTAAAAGGGATTGTTTCCTTAACTTCTCTTTCAGATTTTTCATCATTAGTGTATAGGATGCAAGAGATTTCTGTGCATTAATTTTCTATCCTGCAACTTTACCAAATTCATTGATTAGCCCTAGTAGTTTTCTGGTGGCATCTTTAGGATTCTCTATGTATAGTATCATGTCATCTGCACACACTGACAGTTTTGCTTCTTCTTTCCCAATTTGTATTCCTTTTATTTCCTTTTCTTCTCTGATTGCCGTGGCTAGGACTTCCAAAACTATGTTGAATAATAGTGGTGAGAGTGGACATCCTTGTCTTGTTCCTGATCTTAGAGGAAATGGTTTCAGTTTTTCACCATTGAGAATGATGTTTGCTGTGGATTTGTCATATATGGCCTTTATTATGTTGAGGTAGGTTCCATGTATGCCCACTTTCTGGAGAGTTTTTATCATAAATCGGTGTCGAATTTGGTCAAAAGCTTTTTCTGCATCTATTTAGATGATCATATGGTTTTTCTTCTTCCATTTGTTAATATGGTGTATCACATTGACTTGCGTATATTGAAGAATCCTTGCATCCCTGGGATAAATCCCACTTGATCATGGTGTATGAGCCTTTTAATGTGTTGTTGGACTCTATTTGCTAGTATTTTGCTGAGGATTTTTCCATCTATATTAACCAGTGACATTGGTCTGTAATTTTCTGTTTTTGTAGTATCTTTGTCTGGTTTTGGTATCAGGGTGATAGTGGCCTCATAGAATGAGTTTGGGAGTGTTCCTCTGAAATTTTTTGGAAGAGTTTGAGAAGGATGGGTGTTAGCTCTCCTCTAAAGGTTTGATAGAATTCACCTGTGAAGCCATTTGGTCCTGGACATTTTTTTTTTTTTGCGGTACACGGGCCTCTCACTGTTGTGGCCTCTTCCATTGTGGAGCACAGGCTCCAGACGCGCAAGCTCAGCAGCCATGGCTCAAAGGCCTAGCCGCTCCGTGGTATGTGGGATCTTCCCGGACCGGGGCACAAACCCGTGTCCCCTGCATCGCCCAGCGGACTCTCAATCACTGCGCCACCAGGGAAGCCCGGTCCTGGACTTCTGTTTGTTGGAAGATTTTTAATTTCACAATTTCATCACTTGTGATTGGTTTGTTCATAGTTTGTATTTCTTCCTGGTTCAGTCTTGGAAGGTTATACCTTTCTAAGAATTTGTCCGTTTCTTCCAGGTTGTCCATTTTATTGGCATACAGTTGCTTGTAGTAGTCTCTCAGGATGCTTTGTATTTCTGCGGTGTCTGTTGTAACTTCTCCTTTTTCTTTCTAATTTTATTGATTTCTGTCCTCTCTTTTTCTTGATGAGTCTGGCTAATGGTTTATCAATTTTGTTTATCTTTTCGAAGAACCAGCTCATAGTATTATTGATCTTTGCTATAGTTTTCTTAGTTTCTATTTCATTTATTTCTGCTCTGATCTTTATGATTTCTTTCCTTCTGCTAACTTCAGGTTTTGTTTGTTCTTCTTTCTCTAGTTCCTTTCGGTGTAAGGTTAGATTGTTTATTTGAGATTTTTCTTGTTTCTTGAGGTAGGCTTGTATAGCTATAAACTTCCCTCTTAGAACTGCTTTTGCTGCATCCCATAGGTTTTGGATCATCGTGTTTTCACTGTCATTTGTCTCTAGGTATTTTTGATTTCCTCTTTGATTTCTTCAATGATCTCTTGGTTATTTAGTAATGTATTGTTTTGCCTCCATGTGTTTGTGTTTTTTACGTTTGTTTTCCTATAATTCATTTCTAATCTCATAGTGTTGTGGTCAGAAAAGATGCTTGATATGATTTCAATTCTCTTAAATTTACTGAGGCTTGATTTGTGACCCAAGATGTGATCTATCCTGGACAATGTTCCATGCACACTTGAGAAGAAAGTGTAATCTGCTGTTTTTGGGTGGAATGTCCTATAAATATCAATTAAATCTATCTGGTCTATTGTGTCACTTAAAGCTTGTGTTTCCTTACTAATTTTCTGTTTGGATGATCTGTCCATTGGTGTAAGTGAGGTGTTAAAGTCCCCCACTATTATTGTGTTACTGTCAATTTCCTCTTTTAGAGCTGTTAGCAGTTGCCTTATGTATATATATTTTAAATTGATATATCTTCTTCTTGGATTGATCCCTTGATCAATATGCAGTGTGCTTCCTTGTCTCTTGTAACATTCTTTATTTTAAAGTCTATTTTATCTGATATGAGTATTGGTACTCCAGCTTTCTTCTGATTTCCATTTGCATGGAATATCTTTTTCCATCCCCTCACTTTCAGTCTGTATGTGTCCCTAGGTCTGAAGTGGGTCTCTTGTAGACAGCATATATATGGGTCTTGTTTTTGTATCCATTCAGCAAGCCTGTGTCTTTTGGTTGGAGCATTTAATCCATTTCTGTTTAAGGTAATTATCGATATGTATGTTCCTATGACCATTTCCTTAATTGTTTTGGGTTTTTTTTTTTTTTTTTGCGGTATGCGGGCCTCTCACTGTTGTGGCCTCTCATGCTGCGGAGCACAGGCCTCGGACATGCAGGCTCAGTGGCTATGGCTCACAGGCCCAGGCACTCTGCGGCATGTGGGATCTTCCTGGACCAGGGCACAAACCCGTGTCCCCCGCATCAGCAGGCAGACTCCCAACCAGTGCGCCACCAGGGAAGCCCCTGGGTTTGTTTTTGTAGGTCCTTTTCTTCTCTTGTGTTTCCCACTTAGATAAGTTCCTTTAGCATTTGTTGTAGAGCTGGTTTGGTGGTGCTGAATTCTCTTAGCTTTTGCTTGTCTGTAAAGCTTTTGATTTCTCCATCGAATCTGAATGAGATCCTTGCAGGGTAGAGTAATCTTGGTTGTAGGTTCTTCCCTTTCATCACTTTAAGTATATCATGCCACTCCGTTCTGGCTTGTACAGTTTCTGCTGAGAAATCAGCTGTTAACCTTATGGGAGTTCCCTTGCATGTTATTTGTTGTTTTTCCCTTGCTGCTTTCAATAATTTGTCTTTAATTTTTGCCAATTTGATCACTATGTGTCTTGGCGTGTTTCTCCTTGGGTTTATCCTGTATGGGACTCACTGTGCTTCCTGGACTTGGGTGGCTATTTCCTTTCATATGTTAGGGACGTTTTCAACTATAATCTCTTCAAATATTTTCTCTGGTCCTTTCTCTCTTCTCCTTCTGGCACCCCTATAATGCGAATGTTGTTGTGTTTAATGTTGTCCCAGAGGTCTCGTAGGCTGTCTTCATTTATTTTAATTCTTTTTTTCTTTATTCTGTTCTGCGGCAGTGAATTCCACCCTTCTGCCTTCCAGGTCCCTTATCCATTCTTCTGCCTCAGTTATTCTGCTATTGATTCCTTCTAGTGTAGTTTTCATTTGTTATTGTATTGTTCATCTCTGTTTGTTTGTTCTTTAATTCTTCTAGGTCTTTGTTAAACATTTCTTGCATCTTCTCGATCTTTGCCTCCATTCTTTTTCCGAGGTCCTGGATCATCTTCACTATCATTATTCTGAATTCTTTTTCTGGAAGGTTGCCTATTTCCACTTCTATTAGTTGTTTTTCTGGGGTTTTATCTTGTTCCTTTATCTGGTAGATAGCCCTCTGCCTTTTCATCTTGTCTATCTTTCTGTGAATGTGGTTTTTGTTCCACAGGCTGCAGGATTGTAGTTCTTCCTTCTGCTGTCTGCCCTCTGGTAGATGAGGCTATCTAAGAGGCTTGTGCAAGTTTCCTGATGGGAGGGACTGGTGGTGGGTAGAGCTGACTGTTGCTTTGGTGGGTAGAGCTCAGTAAAACTTTAATCCACTTGACTGCTGATGGGTGGGGCTGGATTCCCTCCCTGTTGGTTGTTTGGCCTGAGGCGACCCAACACTGGAGCCTACCTGGGCTGTTTGGTGGGGCTAGTGGTGGACTCTGGGAGGGCTCACGCCAAGGAGTACTTCCCAGAGCTTCTGCCATCAGTGTCCTTGTCCCCACGGTGAGCCACAGCCACTGCCCACCTCTGCAGGAGACCCTCCAACACTAGCAGGTAGGTCTGGTTCAGTCTCCTATGGGGTCACTGCTCCTTCCCCTGGGTCCCAATACACACACTACTTTGTGTGTGCCCTGGAAGAGTGGAGTCTCTGTTTCCCCCAATCCTGTCTATGTCCTGCAGTCAAATCCCACTAGCATTCAAAGTCTGATTCTCTAGGAATTCCTCCTCCCGTTGCTGGACCCCCAGGTTGGGAAGCTCGATGTGGGGCTCAGAATCTTCACTCCAATGGGTGGACTTCTGTGGTATAGGTGTTCTCCAGTCTGTGAGTCACCCACCCAGCAGTTATGGGATTTGATTTTACTGTGACTGCGCCCCTCCTACCGTCTCATTGTGGCTTCTCCTTTGTATTTGGATGTGGGATATCATTTTTGGTGAGTTCCAGTGTCTTTCTGTCGATGATTGTCCAGCAGCTAGTTGTGATTCTGGTGTTCTCACAAGAGGGAGTGAGAGCACGTCCTTCTACTCTGCCACCTTGGTTCAGTACTGGTGAGGTGAGAAGTTTTAATGCTATTCTTAACCATGTGTACAGAAGTTGATTTTCTTAAGATATATTATAAACTATGAAATTTACTTGAGTGATGAGACCGGAGTCAAATATCCAATGGAGCTTGTGCAACACCAGACAGTTCTTTATAAACTGTATTACTTGCTTATGGGTTTTAATACCACATTAATAGATTTAATATAGCACTTGGCATACAGAAATACATACCCCACCATGAACACGCACAAACCAAACACTCTTGTCACTGTAACTATAAACTTTGAACCAAACACTCTTGTCATTGTAACTATAACATTTGAATAGTTCGTCATACTGGATACCAATTTCTTTTCAACTTCAGAGATAAGATCAGCACTATATACAAATGCCAAATATTAACACAGTGTGAAACTATTGAATGGCCTGGCACAGGAATTTTAAACATCCTTTTGACTACAACTAGTAACGGGCTGAACCTGCCACCAGTGTGATAAGCTGCTTCTCTAAGGAGAAGTACAGAAGTCAATTAACTTTAAACATTGAGATAATCATCACTCATTACCACATGCTGGTGTCTAAATCTTTACAAAGGTTTTAGAACACGATTTCAATTTTTCATCTGTTCCCAAATTTAATTAACTTTCTTGCCATACAGAAATCCTCACTGCTTCCCTACTCTCAAATAAATTGGGTTCATCTTTGCTTATTCGAGATAGAGTGCATGAAGTGGCCAGAATTTCACTGCCTTTGGAGGAACTTCTCAGTACATATAAAATACAATCTGGCCTCTACTATATGATCAGCTGAAAGCCTTAAATCCCTACTAATCATTCTGGAGAAGCGGCACACCACTCTGCTGTTGTGTTGAGAATTCTCGAGAAGGAGAGGAGGTTAAGAAATGACGGTGGCATGGACCAGGGTAGAAGCAATGGGAGTGGTGAGAAGTAATCGGATTCTGGATATATAATGAAGGTAGAAAACAACAGGACTTGCTGATGGAGGTTACGCGGGAAGTGAGAGAAAGAGAAGAATAAAGAATTTACTCCAAGGTTTCTGGCCTGGGGTCAAGAGAAGTTCTTCTGAAAATGGAAGCAATTAATAGCATGTTTGGGTGTCTACAGCAACAGAAGACAAGGCAGAGGATATCGGGTATAGACACAGATGCAGATAGATGGGTACATGTGGTGGAAGCTTGTGGAAGTACTCTTGATTACTTCAATTTTCTCAGTGGAATAAGATCCAAAATACAAGTTGAGAGTAAAGTTGGAGGACGTGTTGGAGGTTTAAGGAGAAAGGAATATGTATGATTAGTAACCTAGGAAAGGAGAGGAAATTGTTAAGAAAACATGGCCTGATTGTTGGGCAGCAGTAAGCAAACTCACTCTGAGTTTGTGATTATAAATTTAAAAATGAGATTAGCCTGTATAGATGCTAATGTTTGTCTCCTACTTCCGCTAAGCAAAGAACTGGCATAGAGTAGGTGGGAAGTAGGATTTAATCAGGGTTGGGTTTTGACAGCAAGTTAAAAAAGAGAGAGAAGGGCCAAGGAAACTGAAGACGTACGCATGGGAGTGGCCATGGAAGTTAAGCTGGGTATGGAAGAGAAGCGAGGATATAAGAGGAATGAGGGGCACTTTAAATGTGGTAGGATCAATGCCACATAACCAGAGGTTCTTCCCTGTTCAGTGACGCTTTGGTATTTTTGTTCTATTATTTCTGTACTTTGTACCTGTTTATACATCAGTTGTTAAAATATGGGAGAGATTATGAATATGTGACTCTGTTTGGAGCCTAGTACTATATGATGCACAATTAGATCTTTAAACTTGCCTACTCATGACATTCAGCCTAGTCTCTCTTCCCAGCCCTGCCCTCAAATGCAAATGCACAATGTACAGGCACACACTTACATGTAAAATAACAGTGATTACCTTTGGGTGGTGACTACAGTTTTGTTGTTGTTGTTATATGGAGTTTTGGGTGAAGGTTTTTTTCCCTTGTACTTTCTAGTTTCTAAATTTTCTATATTGCGTATGAAATGCTTTTGTAATTTAGAAAAAATGTGTAAATGAACATATGTATTTACATCCATATATACTTAAATGCTGGCTGTGCTCCCTAATGAGGTATTAGAAGACTTAACCAGGCAGGATTAAGGCCATAGACAAATTTCAGAAAATAAGAGATCTCAGAGGATAGAAGGTGACATACTTTTAAAAACTACCAGTTTTCACAAAACATATGCATGGATCATTGTCCAGCAAGTGAAGAATATTAAAATGCATGACACTGAATCTACAATTAAAACAGTAAAATATTTTTAAATTGGAAGAAAGGCCATTACAAACCTGCTTCCTGCTTTGAGCTCTCGCATTCCGTAATCTTCGAGCAGAATAAAAGATAAAATAGCCCACAGTTGCTGCCGTAATAATAAAAAAGGACACAGAAACGAAGAAAATTGAATAGTGATTCACCCAAGGTCCATGTTTTTTCCCTACTTCAATGACCATTGTTACTTGTATGCCTCTTTGAATAGACTGTAGAATTTTTGTGCCTTTCAGATTGCCAATCATGATTGCAACAATGTCTCCTGCACCTGTAAAAGAAAAGGAATTCAGTTTTAGTTTGGTAAAGCATTCTTAGTATAAAAATCCAATTGCTAAAATGATTTTAAATGACACTCAATGAAACATAAACATGCTGAGACTTGGTTACTGATCTTAAGGAACTCATAGTTTAGTAAGGAAGCTATGATATACAACAAATACCTCCCCTCCCCTCAGGTTTGCCACCTATAATTCAAAAGTATTGGGTTTGGGACCCAATTTGCCTCTTACATGAAGGCTTTCTTAAAGACAAGTAGTCACCTGGATGGTAGGGGATTCTCCTAGAGAATCTGAGATTTGAGAAAGACAAAACTATTTAACTATATGTTTCCCAATTTATGAAGTGATAGACTATCTCATGAGCTCACTACTAAAATGTATAAGGATCTACATATCAGGATTAGTAATTTGAGACAAATAATGATTACAAGCCCAAATGGACAACCTATATATATGTCCATGTGCCATTTTTCTATATCCTCAAGAGCAATATAAAATTTGTCCAAGATGCTCTAAGGTTTTGCATGGACCTAATCAGGTTAGCAATGAATATAACATGTAAAATTGATAGAAATGTGTTTCTATTCAACCCCACCTAAAGTCAAGTCTGAAATCAGACTAAACTTATTACTTAGTCTAATCATCTATAAGTCTTAGTCTAAAGGCCAAATCTCTATAACATCTCCCACTTTACTGACTTTATAAATCTTATGATAAAAATAAAGAACAGACATTATCTTTCCCAGTGGTGTGTGAATGTTAGATTACTCTCACCATTCCAACGCTTATCACGGTTTATATTCCTTCTAGTTTAAATGACCTGAGACCAATAATCTTTAGGAAGAGAATAGAGTTCTTTGAATGTTAATAGCATTCACACTTTCAGTGGATCAAATCAAGAGTACAAACCTTAAATGGCAATGTATATAGCAGAATTATTATGCAAGTAATCCCTCAAGTTTATGGCCCCCAGTGGCCAAAGTCTACGAAAGATCAAGATCCTCTTCTCACTTGAAGTTACCAATTCAAAAAATATATTCATAGGGTATTATTAAAGATCCTTAAAGTTCCAAAAGACATTATTTTTACATATGACAGCCATTTAGTTAAACCCTTTTATATAACTTTGCTGACTCATTTGCCATTACTCAGTTTGGTAACACTGACGACTCACTCTCTTCCCATTTACATGAGGAAAATCTCAGAAGCAATGGGAAGTGAACGAGGCTGAAATGTCTTCTTTGCATCTCTTTCCTCTATCAGTATATAATGCAAATAGTCCTAAAGAACTGGCTATTTTGCAAGAGAGAGGCTCATTTTTCTCTTTATTTGGGGGCTTTACATTTCTAGCTTTGGCACTAAAAGCACAGAAATTATTTCAATTCTCTTTTGTCACTATTTGGCTTTTCACTACAAGCCATCTATCAGGAAAATTTCTGGCTATAAAGTTTTGATTAACTATATAACCTAGCGTTCATTTCTGATATTGTAACCTGAATAATTTTTGAAAGCATATATCATTCTAAAAATGAGGTTTTGGAATACATGATAATTTTAAAGATTTCTTTTTAAATCACACATGTGTCCTTCTAAATGTTTTTGACTAACAGAAGTAAGTTTTCATTCTTTTAGAAGATATGAGGTGGGTGGCAGGGCTGGATGCTCAGGAACATACTGGCCATTGCGGTCAAGTGGAGATTAAAAAACAAGGATACTAGAGAATGGACTTGAGGATATGGGGAAGGGGAAGGGTAAGCTGTGACAAAGCGAGAGAGAGGCATGGACATATATACACTACCAAACGTAAGGTAGATAGCTAGTGGGAAGCAGCCGCATAGCACAGGGAGATCAGCTCTGTGCTTTGTGACCACCTGGAGGGGTGGGATAGGGAGGGTGGGAGGGAGGGAGACGCAAGAGGGAAGAGACATGGGAACATGTGTATATGTATAACTGATTCACTTTGTTATAAAGCAGAAACAACACACCATTGTAAAGCAATTATACTCCAATAAAGATGTAAAATAAATAAATAAATAAAATAAAATAAATTTAGGGTAGGAAAGAGAAAAAATAAAAAACAAGGATAGTCAAGAAATATACATTGTCTACACATAAGGAACAATGCTGTGCCTCAATCGCCCCAATTCATATTCATATATGCTATATGTAGTCCAACTATCTATTGAATTAGCTTTCTAATCATATAAAAGATCTATTTCTAAGCATTATTATATATCTCCTCCTCCTTACACCCTTGCAACTATTTAAAAACTGCTCCCCCTCCACTGTTCCTGATCACACTTAATGGCATCACAACCCTCTGGTCACCGGGTTTAGTAACCTCAGAATCACATTTGAATACTCACTGCTAACCTAGTCTGTCATGTAGATAATACTTCCTTGGCATCTCCCATTATCAGATCCTCTGTTCCATTCCTGCTGCCCTATAATGTAGGCCCTCATAATTTCCTTGCCTGAGCTACTTCAGTAACCTCCTAACTGGTCACTCTAACTCCAATTTTCCCCCTTCCCTTAAAGTTTCATCAGCCTTCCTGGTTGACATTTGTCATCACTTGGTTGGATCATGCCTCTTCCCTACTCAAAAGTCTTTAATGGCTCCTTATTACTCATTAAATTTCTGACTCCTTGGCCTAGCATTTAAAGCCTTACATTATCTGGTCCCAAGCGAACTTTTCCAGTATGATGTACCTCCACTACACCCCCATCTCATGAACACTTAGATCCAGCCACATGGGATCGGCTAGTGTCATTCACTCTTCATAACTTTCCTTTTGCTCATTCTGTTGTCTCAGCCTAAAATGCTCTACATCTGCTCTGACACTCCCCCTTCCTTCTCTGCCTGTCTATGTGTTACTCAAGTCCCAGCTCAAATGCTGCCTCCTGTGTTATTTTCCCGAGTTCCAAGTGAGAATGTAAATGCTCCCTCTTTGCTCCTCTGTTACCCCCTCTCTAAAGAACATTTTAAGGGCAGAGACTGTCTTAATTAACTACAGTAACGCCTTCCTTTATCTGGTATTGTCAGAGAATTAGGTATTCCATATAAGTTAAATTCCCAAGTAACAAAAAGTTTTACACAAATACTTAATTTCAACAATTTTGAACGGACATTTTAAAAAGGCATCCGTACAGCCCTATTTTCCTAACTAGGATATACTGATTATGATTTACTATTGATAGTGGATCATCTTTGTAAGCCATTATTTAATACAGTAGTTAGGTTATTTGTCCCCAAACTGTTATGATTTTTCACCAAAGTCACAGACTTGGAGAGCTGGAATGGACCTTAGATATCATCCAGTCTGACTCTTTTTTTTTAAATTTATTTATTTATTTATTTATTTATTGGCTGTGTTGGGTCTTCGTTGCTGTGCGCGGGCTTTCTCTAGTTGCGGCGAGCAGGGGCTACTCTTTGTTGCAGCGCGTGGGCTTCTCTTGTTGCGGAGCACGGACTCTAGGCGCGTGGGCTTCAGTAGTTGTGGCACGCAGGCTCTAGAGCTCAGGCTTAGTAGTTGTGGCACAGGGGCTTAGTTGCTCTGCGGCATGTGGGATCTTTCTGGACCAGGGCTCGAACTCGTGTCCCCTGCATTGGCAGGCAGATTCTCAACCACTGCACCACCAGGGAAGCCCCTCTGACTCATTTTTGAGTTCTCACTTTGGGTAATTTTCTTTGGGGGAGAGAGGTTGTCACTTGTTGCTTCTAGCAGCATCTCTCCCCTCTTTCTAATTTTATACATCTAATCTACTGTCAGCTATGAAAAGTCAATCAAGCTTGGATCTAAACAAAGAATAAAACAGGCTCCCAGAGACAGCTTGAGGGCTTCAGTGCAAGTACCACCCTCTGATATTTAGTTTGGTTGCTCAGTGATATTTTTGTTTACTTCCTGAACCCTGGCTATGTTCTGGATAACTGAAATTGCCAGATAAGATTCATCTGTAAACTAGACCCTATTCTAAGTGCTTTACCTGTATTAACATATTTAATCCTTACATCAACCCTATAAGGTAGGCATTGCTATTATCCCATTAGAGATAAGAGTGACTAACTTGCCTAGGATAACACAAGCTAATACGTGCAGAACTGGTATCTGAACCCAGGCAGTTTGGCCTCAGTGCTTCTGCTCTTCACCACCATTCTACATCAGTTCTCTATCTTCAATGAAACCTAAAGCTATTATTTGACTGTAAAAAATAAAAATTAAATAGGTACATTCGGGATGGGGAGTAGTAAATGTTTAACAACTGGCTCTTGGGGGAGGTGGAAGAAACCTTGATTTGTAGTGTGTGCCAATTTCCATGGTATAAATACTACTCCCATGGCCATATGAATGTAGAGTTGGGAAAATATGGGTACAATTGGCTGAGTCAGATGACTCCAGTGCACCACTGGACGTTACCGAGTCAAAACTTAAATACAAGTAGTATACAATCCAAAACTTATAACGAAATTACTTTGCTTATTCTTTTCACTTATTCATACCTACTTTAAAAAGCCAAAGTTCATGTACAGCCCCAAGTAAAATTTGTTTTCCTATTTGCTATTGTTAAAAACACAAAATATGTACCCTAAAACTTCAAAGAAGAACAATCAGACTTCTTTTTGTGGAACGGAATAAAAATCTTTTTCTGACTGGGGCGTGTGAGTGAGTGAGTGAGTGAGTGAGAGAAAGAGAGAGAGAGAGAGAGAGAGAGAGAGAGAGAGAGAGAGAGTGTGTGTGTGTGTGTGTGTGTGTTTTGCTACAGCGGGCATGCGGAGCCTTTTTCTCCCTTAAGCTTTCTTCCTGTCCTTAAAATATTGGAGATTCAAGAGGCTGTTATGCTTCAGCTAATTCCAAACCTCTCAAATTAAAATTAATGACTTTGAAAGTGATCTTTTGAAAGCATCACAAAACATATTCTGTATAAAAAGTTAGCCATTTATTATAAGAAACACAGATGTGGTCGTATTCAGAACTTATTTTGAATGTTTAATTTCTCTGATTTCTGGTGTGTTGAGGAATAGAAACTTGAAGGCAACTTTGAAAATGCACAGAAAGCCCAGAAGTTTTTCTCATCTTAAATAAGATTTAGAAAATATGAAGAATGACATTTTTTCAACAGGATGATTAAAATACAATCTTTTGCCTATTTGGAAGGATGAAGTATTGCTAATCCCTTCCTGGAGAAACTCAAAGCACTTCTTCAGTGATTATAAGAATTGATCTTCTTTGAAGACAGGAGTTCAGACACTCAAGAAAACAAGCTCAGTTAACAGAAACCTAACCTGTATCATTGAATCTATGTTCTTTATGCTGCAGAATTTTGCATATCGGTTTATTCTCTCACAGTAGTACAATAATGTATTAAACGGAAATACTTTTAACAATCTTTAAAATTATCGCTATTTCCTTAAACCATTCTTACAGTTGATCTTTTTTTTTAAAGTTTGGCAGTTTCTTTCTTGTTTTTTTTTATAAATTTATTTATCTATTTATTTATTTTTGGCTGCGTTGGGTCTTCGTCGCTGCGTGCGGGCTTTCTCTAGTTGCGGCGAGCGGGGGCTACTCTTCATTGTGGTGCACGGGCTTCAGTAGTTGTGCCTCATGGACTCTAGAGCACAGGCTCAGTAGTTGTGGCTTGTGGGCTCTAGAGCACAGGCTCAGTAGTCATGGTGCATGGGCTTAGTTGCTCCGTGGCATGTGGGATCTTCCCGGACCAGGGCTAGAACCCGTGTCCCCTGCACTGACAGGCAGATTCTTAACCACTGAGCCACCAGGGAAGCCCCTTACAGTTGATCTTTAAAACCAATGTTGATGTACTAATACATAGACTCTTATACAAGGTGTCAAGCTTTTCACTTTTCTATCCAAAATATTGCTACAACAACTATCTCATTTGGAAAGTACCAGGCTTAAGAAGCCAAATATGGGTTGTACAGCTCAGCTGATTAAAACATGGTGCTAATAAGATCAAGGCTATTCAATTAATCTTCTTGTGGATCAGTTATACAGAAGACAGTACCTCTAAACTCATTAAGTATTTTATAAGTATCTATACACATGCCAGACACTGTGCTAGGCCTTGGGGCTACAGAAAGGAATAAAATATAGTTCCTGCCTTCTAGGCACTTGCAAATGTCTCCTATATATTAGCCATTCACCACTAGGAATATGAACTAAGAAAGCGAAATGAATTGTACATATCCATTTTCATGGCCAGTAGTAGAAAAAAAGGATTTCCAAATCACATTCCGAACTGATACTGGGTTAGAATAGGTTCCTATATAAAAAAGACAACTTAATTTCCTTCAATGTCCAGTAATTTGTAATATAACAAACTGTACTTGTTTTGATATTTCTGAACTTGGTAGTACTCCTTATTTAAAAATTGGTAACCAGAAACAGACTAGAGTTTGAGGGAGGGAAGAAGTATCACGTGGCAAAAATAACCCTGAAGTGGGAATCAGACCATTGGGTTGCAGCTTTTGCCTGAAGGAAGCAGGGCTGTACTAAGCTTCTAAAATCAATTCTGGCAAAGGAATATGACTACATCTCTCCTGCTATCCTTACAGAATTTTCAAACAGCTATTAATTTAATTGTTTTTCCAAAAATCACAGCACCCATTCCCACCAAAAAGAAAAGAAAAATCTTTAACATGCTAAAAATGTCTGGTGAGGAAAACTGATCATTAATCGGACAACAAACCTTTATGGCCTAAACCCTGATCACAGAACAGCTGTCATTTCAGGATTTGAATCTCTCCAAATCTGCACTTGGTTTCAAGGATTTATTCATAAACTTTTAAAATGTCTTTATTGGAGTATAATTGCTTTACAATGCTGTTAGTTTCTGCTGTACAACAAAGTGAATCAGCTATATGTATACATATAGCCCCATATCTCCCTCTTGCATCTCCCTCCCACCCTCCAGATCCCACTCCTCTAGGTGGTCACAAAGCACCGAACTGATCTCCCTGTGCTATGCAAATACATAAATTTTAATGTTTTGTATCTGATAAATTTTCAGAGTTGAAAAGCAAAAAAAAAAAAAAAAAACAACAAGCTGTCATTTTTACAATTCTAGTGTATTAACATCACTTTATAATTAACAATTTAATGGTCAAGAATAGCTAATCTGGGTCCTTGTTGCTTAAACACATGTTCCTGGGTCCAGCAGAACTTTAATTTATCTTGAAAGGATTTATCTTGATAGGATCATTGTAGCAGTCACTCTACAGGGAATCCTTGAACTTCCCACTTAAAAATCACTAACAACATTCTATGGCTCAAGTTTTTCACATTCTCACTCTGATATCTAGAGTATTTTGGGAGAAGGGACAGATTAGGAATAGATAATAATTAAGCAGAAGAGAAAATTCAGACTCCAATTTCAAATGTTCAACAGTGAATAAAGGTTTTGGCATGTGCCTATCTTGGGAGCAAAGGTAATAAAATAGGCCATAGCAACTCTTACTACTGTTACTCAATATCATTCAATTAAAATATCATTCAATTATAATTAATATAAATAAAGGTTATCTATCCTCAGCACTACTGGCAAAAAATACTTTTTAGTTATTATTCATAATATATAGAAATTTGACCCTAGGATCCTGCTGGTGGCCAACCCCATTCATTTCTTTCAAAAAAACTAATGATATTATGGTTTTGGTCTAATCTTATTTATTTGTGAACACAGACAAATTCACTGAATAAATTATTTATCAAGTGCAAACCATGTAGTGAGCTCTGTGCTTCTGGATCTTCCTCCTCCCCCCACATTTTAATATTAACATGTCAAAATGTAAAATAAAGTCTAAAATATTTTACAATATATGAAATATCCTAAGCATATGGATGGCATACTTACAGCACCTTGGCATTCAAACACAAAATACAAGGAGGCGAGGAAAGCTGTTCTAGTATCTATTTCAACCAGTTTTCCACTTTTAATATTAGAAAGAAGTATTCACAATGAGCGACTTACAAATGATAAAGGCAATTGAAAGCCAAAGTAGCTCTTCTAAAAATAAGCTCACATTCAATACTGCCCAACATTCTGATGATACAATGGGGTCACCACTTCTGAATTTACTTGTATCTGGAATGAACAAGATCTAGGTGTGACAAATTCCAACATAATTCTCTAACAAACATTTCCTCCATTAGAAAATCTGGAACCAATTCAAGTGAACTTCTAAACATTCGTTTTGTCCACAGTAGCTTTTAAAAGTGCAGTTCCCCCCCACCCCCTCCCTCATAGCCCAAACTCTTTGAGCAACTGGGGAAGGTCAATGTATTTCAAAGAGGGATATCAAAGCTCCCCAGACCAAGCAGTCCTAAGTGGGATTTTTTTAAACCAATAAAAAAAAATTATCTAAACTTTTAAGCCAGACTAGCCTCTCTTTATTCAAATTCCTGTTTTGTGACAACTTGGTTTTTTGCCCCCTTTTAGTTATTGCCAGTCACCAATGAACCAAATTTAGTTTCTTAAATTGACTGCTTCATGGCAGCTCTCTGGATGAAAAAAAAAATAATTTTATCATTGCACCTCAACAAATATACAAATGATTTCTTAAAAGTATCTGGAAATACATGTCTGTGGTTTACTGGAAACCAGACAAATCAGTTCTGCACATCCCTTTAATATGTTATGATCCTAACTAGTCTTTAGGTAAATTCTAGTCTACAGCAGAATATGAAATAGGCTTTAGTACAGGTTGCCTGTCAGTTAAAACAATGGTTCTTAACTTTTTGTACTGTTACAAATCATCTTTTTGAGGGAGGGGTGGTGGCAGTGAAGATGACCAAAATCACCTTCTATTATTAGCATCCTTTTAAGCCAACAAATGAAACAGAAGCACACAGCCATGGGTAGTTCAGCAGGTTGCCTTTCTTTCTGTCCTGTACCCCCAGGTTTTGAAGGTAATACTACATTAGGGAATGGGTCACAGATTTGATATGGCACCAAAAAAAATCTCAGGAGCTGGAACCCTCAGGAAACAGCATATTAAAGACACTAGGAAATTAGAAACCATGCTGTTCCAAAGGTCACAGATGCATAATTTGTGGATGACATGTCATATTCACAGATAAACAATTCTTAGAATTATTATTAAAAACCCTAGTCCTACCAGGCCTCTTCTGATTTCCACAAGTGGTAATGTTTAGCACATTGTTAAGAACCCAAGGGCTAGATCAGCATTTCTCCAAGTTTCTAGACTTGGGACTCCTTTATACTCTTTAAAGTTATTGAAGACTCCAAAGAACGTTTGTTTATGTAGATTATTTCTATTCATATTAATCATATTAGAAATTAACAGAGAAATTTTACATGTATTTATTCATTCATTTAAAATAACGGCTGTAAATATATGTTAATATAATTAACATTTTTAAATCAAAAATAACTATTTTCCCAAAAAACATAATAAGAGTGGCATTGTCATTTGTGCAAACCTCTTTAATGTCAGATTTAATAGAAGACAGTTGGATCTTCATATCTGCTTCTGCACTAGATCTACTGTGAACTGTTTTTCTGGTTGAAGTATATGAAGGTAAATCTGTACTCACACAGATATGTAATTAGAAGATTGAGGAGTGTTTAATAGGTCTTCCAAACACCCAAGGCTGAATAACCATTGTTTGTAAGTAGTTCATTCAAGTTAAAAAGGAGTTGCTTGGAGAAAACAGCTAGTTCAGCTCACAACTCAGTCATACAAGTGCTTTGTGCCTACTTCCCATTTCACCACACAGAATAGGCAAAAAAAAAAGTTGTGCATGACAGAGTAGAGATTTAATAAAATTACTTATTCTTACTGCTACATCAAGGACATTCCTAAGTGAAACTGGCATTTTCTTTTTACTGTAAATGCATGGAGGTATAGTATACAACATAGCTTGTTGTTTCTGTCTTAACTGGTGCTAAGGTGCCAGCAGCTTTTCCCCACCGTTGCTTTTATACCGTCCGTGTAAATGTCAACACAGTGAATTCTGCAAATAATGTCTACGTATTACTGTGAAAATAGTTTTGACCTCATGGGCCCCTGAAAGAATCTCAGGGACCAGTGCTCCCAGATCATATTTTGAAAACTGTCAGGCTAGATCAATGATCCTCAAACTTTAATATGCATGAGAATTACCTGGGAAACTTGTTAAAACATTGAACTCCCTGGGCCCCATTCCCTAATTCAGTATGTCTGGGGTGGGGCTTGGAAATCTGCTGTTTAACAAGTTCTGTGGGTTCTTTTGCTGCATGTGGTCTGTGGCCCATACTTTCAGAAGTATCGGGCTGGAGTTTGATTATAGTTTGATGTTATGGTCAAGGAGTTTCAAGATAGTGTTCCAGTCACTCTAGCCAGATCAATGCCAATCCTTTACCCTGCATGGAAAAACTCTGCCAATAGACTTATTTTTTGAAAATTAGCTACATAATAAACAGGCCCATTTCTTTTCTGTTATAATACTGCTTCATTGTCACCATTGTCTTTCACCAAAATCACTGTAACAACCTCCTAACTGGTTTCTACGCCACCAGTCTCAGTCTTCCAATTCATTCCCCTCACAGCTACTGGATAAATTTTTCTAAATGGGAAAAATGTTCATGTAATTCCTTTGCCAAAGGCCTTTAAAGAGCTCTTTGCCAAAGGCCCTTAGCTGGTCTCCATAAAGCTCTGTAGCTTTATTCACCTACAGAAGAAAGTTCAACCTCCTTTTATAAGATCCTGACTCATCTGCGTTAGATAGGTTTTACACTGTCGAGTGCAGGCTTCCCTTGAGGTTATCTGGTTTACTTGAGTTTCACTAAACTATGGATTCTTTCACGTTAGGGACTGGGTCTTTCACCACTGTAACTACAATGTCTAACAGAGTGCCTGGCACGTAACACATGTCAAATAAATATTTGATGAATGCAATTTTAACTGTGCTATATTTAGTGGTAATTTGAATCTTGATTGAATCTGAAAACAAATTCATCCTTTAAAGATAATTGTGAACAGAGTCTAAGATGCGCCTCCTCCCTGCATTCAAAGATGGCATTTCTTCAACACTGTTTGCTTATAAGCAAGGACATATTATCTATACACGGGTAACAAATTAAATACTAATCCTACTCTGCAAACCCTGGGTTTAGTGTGACGCTTATTGCTACAGTGCTGATCCCACTGAAATCACCATACTGCCAGAGCAGCACTAATGGTGGCAATAATCCCTCTCCAGCCTGGGGTTTGAGTCCACTTCAGTTTCACACTTACATTCAGGAGCTAGGATGGATGCCATTTTAGCCCCAAGTTCAAGTTAGAACCCAGTTATCCTGGTTCACTAGCAGACTGGTTGTTTGGACACTTATGAGGAAGTTCAGAGGACATAAAAGAGAAGTCTTGAAGCAGTTGGAACAGGTTGAGTGTTTATACAACCTTAAATTTGTGCTGATACTGAGGAAAATAAAATAATAAGATATTGCTATTGCCAGGCCAGGCAGAAATTGTAGTATGTATATTATTTGATTAATAGGGTATTCTGTAATTGTATTAAAATGTTTATGCTAAAGTTTTCTATTGTCATAGCTTTTGTTTTGGAGTAGTAAGATTTCTAGAAACCAAATTCAATATTTGTTGCTGCTCTTTATTAATGTTTCCTGGAGGAATGCTAGTCAGTAAACTCCACAGCATCAATGTATTCAACCCTTTGGGATAATAAATTACACGATATCCAGAGCTATTCAGAATCTGATAAAACTATTTAATGGCTCAAGGTAAAGCAATTACTGACTAACAATATATACACAACAGGTTAAAAATAATCAGATCTCTGTTAGGCAGTAAAAAAGATAAACAGGAGATTTAGGAGTTTCGCAAATGAATGTTGGAAATTATGGTGCTCTTTTGTCCTTGTAGTTATTGGTTCTGTTTTCCTGTAATGTGAGACCTTGGGAAGGAGAATTCCACTGAATAAATTGCTGCTGCACCCAGGGGGGAAAAATGAGCACAAAACCAGGCCATAGCCTAGGCATAAAATAAAATTCTGACATGGCCTCCATCATGCCACTTTACCCTCAAATTTTCAGACCAGGTGAAATTAGTACAAGAATGTATGGACCTAGAGACTGTCATACAGAGTGAAGTAAGTCAGAAAGAGAAAAACAAATACCGTATGCTAACACATATATATGGGATCTAAAAAAAAAAAAAAAGGTCATGAAGAACCTAGGGGTAATACAGGAATAAAGACACAGACCTACTAGAGAATGGACTTGAGGACACAGGGAGGGGGAAGTGTAAGCTGTGACAAAGTGAGAGAGTGGCATGGACATATATACACTACCAAACGTAAAACAGATAGCTAGTGGGAAGCAGCCACATAGCACAGGGAGATCAGCTCGGTGCTTTGTGACCACCTAGAGGGCTGGGATAGGGAGGGTGGGAGGGAGGGAGACGCAAGAGGGAAGAGATATGGGGACATATGTATAACTGATTCACTTTGTTATAAAGCAGAAACTAACGCAACATTGTAAAGCAATTATAGTCTAATAAAGATGTTAATAATTTTTAAAAAACTAAAAAAAAATTCATTTGTAAATGAGTTGTTTGGAACTAGAGACAATACATTTTCCCATAGTAATGTTGGTAAACAGTGTCTGAGCTCCCAAATGAGCCCACAGATTACTTCCGTGTGGAATGCTTGGAGGACTAAAAACTTCAAAGCAAATATAAGTTATTATTTAACCTATATTTGTAATAAAACTTCTCAGAAAAAAAATCACAGAAATACTTAAAGCAAAAAACAAACAAACAAAACAAAAAACATTTAAAATATCTTAAATAGTGGGACATAAGGAAAATGCATATTTAATCAGGAGGATTACATGGTTAATGGGAAGTTTCTGTGGAGACTGTGGGACTGAGTTATGGACACATTCAAGTTCGTCAGATATTGAAAGCACTGGCTGCTTATAATGTTTAATTTCTCTTCAAAATAAATGGCATCACATAGAAAGAAGCTCAAATTTTTTTGAAAAGGAAGATGGGGTTCAGTGAGAGAGAGAGGTGGGGGGAATATCTAAGGTACAATTAATTAAGCTATGAAAGGCAAAGGAAGTGGGTATAAAAGTGGGATACAAAATGTATCCTAAGAGAAAAAGAAGTGGTACAGAAGCTACCCTTGAATTTGACAGTTTCTTGTGCAAACCACCAACTTGTGGAGATTCACATAGCAGAATAGTATTTCAAGGGAAATGCCAATTTTGAAAAGAAGTACAGAAGTTCCCCAACTTATGATGGTTTGACTTACGATATGTGTGGTATGATACTCTCTCGTGATGCTGGGCAGCAGCAGTCAGCCACGTGACCAATACACTTACCACCATTCTGTACCCAGACAACCACTCTGTTTTTCACTTTCAGTACAGTGTTCAATAAATTACATGAGATATTCAACACTTTATTATCAAATATGCCCAACTGTAGGCTAATATAAATGTTCTGAGCACGTTTCAGGTAGGCCAAGCTAAGCTATGATGTTAGGTAGGTTAAGGTGTATTAAATGCATTCTCGACTTAACAATATTTTCAACTTATGATTGGTTTATCAGGATGTAGCCCCATCATAAGTTGAGGAAGATCTGTAATTCAATTTTACTGATGTGTTAAATGCAATTTTGATTGAGCTTGTATGTTCTGCATATCATTAATGAAGTGTAAAATAAGAACACCATGATTCTCCTCTGCCCTTATTCTCACAAAATCTCTTCCTCTTTTCTAGAATGACAGAAGCTATTGTCATCAGATGAACTCAGTGTGTCATGGGTTAAAACTGCCAATATATTGGATTCTTCTTCCTAAGCTGTTAAATTTAGCACTAATCTTAAAAGTATTGAATAGAATAGATATTGAAGGGGGCTAGTGAAGGGAAGCAGGTCTCTTATGGGAAACAAACAAAAAAACCAAGAAAGGTGAGATATGTGTAAGGGGGGAAAGAAAAAAACACCACTCGTGATACAAAAGGAAGAGAAGAGAAATATTCCATATTAAAATAGAAAAAGTCATTCTTTAAAGTTCTGTAGTGTTCAAGGCTCATTTTACATATGAAGAAACCAGTTAGTGTTAACAAGAAAGAAACCAGTTAGTGTTAACAGTTGGTCACTAACAATTATGTAAGTTAGATATATTCAAAAGACCAAAGTAATTCTTCCTTAAATTCTCATAATAGTCAGTAAATCATTTCTATTATAAGGTATGCTTCGTTCCTGTTGTTGCAAAGGTCACATTATTAATGCTTTCTTTAGGATTTATCAACACTATAGGAGAATTTTGGATTTTCTAAAATACCTGATTTTTTCTGATTACAAGTATAAAACATATTCATTATAGGAAATTCAGAAAATACAGACAAATGATAATGACGAGGACAATAATCACCTATAATTCCACCAACCAGATATAACCAAGGTTAACATTTTGGTATATTTTCCTTTCAAAAGCTAAGACTTTTTAGTTGCAGGCAGCATTTAACTAAGCTACTTCAACATTTTATCTGAAATGATAATGATTAATATCTTGAGGGAAACATACACACACACCCCAACAAGTGAGTTCAAGCACCATCTTCTTTCAAAAAAGGTCAAAATAAATAAGGTTAAACTCAAAATCACTGATTTGTATCTAACTTGAGCATTCAAGCATTAAAACCAAGTAAAGCGCGACTAGGTTCTGAACCCAACAGCCTCCGTCAAGTCAGGCATGAATCACCAAACTTTCTTTTCGGAAGAAATCAATATTGTAACAAGCCTATGGGTAAATTTAAGCAATAATTATATGTCATGATATCTAGGAAGACATACATACATACAGCTGAAAAAGACAGAACAAGAAATGGAAAAATAACAAAGAGCCCTTGTGCTCTGCTTTGCCCATAGGGCTCCAAAGTGGGGTGTTAACAGCAAAATGTGGCAACTCTAAACTGGCTTAATAACTGTGTCAAAAAGTCCATGGGGACTTCCATGGTGGTGCAGTGGTTAAGAATCCACCTGCCTGTGGAGAAAAGGGAACCCTCCTGCACTGTTGGTGGGAATGTACATTGATACAGCCACTATGGAGAACAGTATGGAGGTTCCTTAAAAAACTACAAATAGAACTACCATATGACCCAGCAATCCCACTACTGGGCATATACCCTGAGAAAACCATCATTCAAAAAGAGTCATGTACCACAATGTTCATTGCAGCTCTATTTACAATAGCCAGGACATGGAAGCAACCTAAGTGTCCATCGACAGATGAATGGATAAAGAAGATGTGGCACATATATACAATGGAATATTACTCAGCCATAGAAAGAAACAAAATTGAGTTATTTGTAGTGAGGTGGATGGAATGAGTCTGTCATACCGAGTGAAGTAAGTCAGAAAGAGAAAAACAAATATCATATGCTAACACATATATATGGAATCTAAAAAAAAAATGGTCGTGAAGAACCTAGGGGCAGGATGGGAATAAAGACACAGACCTAGTAGAGAATGGACTTGAGGACATGGGGAGGGGGAACGGTAAACTGGGACAAAGTGAGAGAGTGGCATGGACACATATACACTACCAAATGTAAAACCAATAGCTAGTGGGAAGCAGCCGCATAGCACAGGAAGATCAGCTCGGTGCTTTGTGACCACCTAGAGGGGTGGGATAGGGACAGTAGGAGGGAGGGAGACACAAGAGGGAAGAGATATGGGGATATACATATATGTATAGCTGATTCACTTCGTTATAAAGCAGAAACTAACACACCATTGTAAAGCAATTATACTCCAATAAAGATGTTAAAAATAAAAAAATAAAAAGATCACTTAAAAAAAGAATCCACCTGCCAATGCAGGGGACACGGGTTCGATCCCTGGTCCGGGAAGACTCCACATGCCTCAGAGCAACTAAGCCCGTGTGCCACAACTACTGAGCCTATGCTCTAGAGCCCACAAGCCACAACAACTGAGCCCATGCACCACAACTACTGAGCCCACACGCCACAACTACTGAGCCCACGTGCCACAACTAATGAGCCCACATGCCACATCTACTGAGCCCACGCGCCACAACTACTGAAGCCCATGCATATAGAGCCCGTGCTCTACAACAAGAGAAGCCACCACAGTGAGAAGCCCAAGCACTGCAACGAAGAGTAGCCCCCGCTCGCCGCACCTAGAGAAAGCCCGTGCTCAGCAACGAAGACCCAATGCAGCCAAAATTAATTAATTAATTAATTAATTATTTTTTAAAAGTGAGTGTATTCTGTGCTTGGAAATAACTACCTACAGTGTGCAGCTGAGGATCACCACAGTTAACTAGCTCCAATACAGTGAAGGATTTGTTTCTGTAGGTGACTAGGCTCCTACCACATGCTGTAAGAAGTCATTTCCTCAGGAGACAAAGTTGACAATTGTGCTGCTTCAAAGATTCTTTGTCTTGGGGCACAAGGTAGTCTTCTGGGGTTCTGGTACTGTTCTGCTTCTTGAGCCAGGTGCTGGTTACACAGGTGTGCTTGCTTTGTGAAAACTCACTGAGCTATACGTTAATTATTTCTATACCTATTTGGTATGTACATTATTCTTTGATGAAATTTACATATACAAAAAGTTATTCACCGCTAGGCAGTATTTGTGGTACCCTATCAAGTAAACTTTGGGAAAAACCCCAACAATAGTTTACAGTTCAGTGGTCATCATGAATAAGAAAGGCCGTTTTAGTCAATGAGGTGCTACTTAACCAAGCAACAAGGAAACTGGTTGCAAACCTCATTTGTAACAAAGACATCACCTATAGGAATATTATAGGAGAAGAGGAACTAAGGTACAAATGGTGATCAAACCTTTCAAAACACCAAGGCCACAGTAGGCAATGAACATGGGTTAGACCAGATCACATTTATGGCTAGTAAGTATATTTTTATGTAAGGCTCTTTGGGGCATATTTTTGTTTTAAATGTTCCAATTCACACCCCTCCCTGTCACCATTTCTGCACTTCCTTTCTGCTGGTTAATGGAAGAGAAGCTCAATTCCCACCCCTCCAATCAATGACCACCATCTTCAGCCTACAAGAGAACCCTCTCTCTATTTTTAATTACATGGGAAAATGCTTAGAATAATAAGCAGGATGCAAAGCTGTATATATAGTATATAATTATAATTCTTTAAATAATATATATGCAGAGCAAAGGAAGCAAATGACAAAAAAACACCCCCAAATGCTAAAATGGTTATATTTATGGCTTTTTGTGTTTTCCTTTAAACTGTCTGTATTTTATTAATACTACATTAATATTCATGAAAAAATAACCATTATGATAAAAGTAGGATACATGGAAAAAGAGACTAGAAGGAATATTAATGGTACCATCTCTGCATTGTGGAATTATATGTAGCTTTTATTTTTAGTTTTATACTTTTCTGTATTTTCCAAGTTTTCTGCAAGATGCATGGTTAAGTTTATAATCATAAAATAACTTAGAAAATATCTTTGGTACCCTCCTCTATTTTCTCCATTTAAGCCTGAGAACAGAGACTAAATGTGGCATTCTATATGAGACAACACACATCTTCCATGGACTGGGGGAAATAGTTCTTTATGTGCTTAGAAAAACAATTCACCGATCAGGCTATATTTTTGTAAGGTTTTTATGTTATGGGATTCCACATTCATCAACATGTTCACTGGAAGCACTTTAATTGGAGACATAAGTTGAATGGTGTAAATCAAATTTTTAAAACATCAATAAAAAATAGAACAGGGAAAGTTCAACGTAAATACTCACTGTCACTATTTCTTTGTTACCTAGGTCATTTTGCCATTAAAAACCCATAAACTGGCACATGATGGTGACCAACATAAAAATTAGGGCGTTTGCAATCTTGAAGTATCTGTACAATTTTAGTCCTCCTTATTTTGTATATTCAGGCAAGAAGCACAGTACTTAGCATACAATAGACCCTTGATAAATGTTTAATGAATTGAATTTCAATCCCCTTCCGTTAGATATTTTTCTAGGGAATCAAATGACCCTCTGGCATTGTTGTGTATTTAAGGCCACTCAAGAAGCATTTCCAGAGTACATAAAGTATAAAGGTTCCTATGGGGAATATGACAATAATAAAACATTAAAATGATTACGATACAGTAGGAAGGTAAAATATATAAACAAAAAACTACCAGCAAAATGCAGAAAGTAATGAAGCAACTGACAAAGGATTAATTTCCAAAATTTACAAGCAGCTCATGCAGCTCAATAACAAAAAAACAAACAACCCAATCCAAAAATGGGCAGAAGACCTAAATAGACATTTCTCCAAAGAAGACATACAGATGGTCAACAAACACATGAAAGAATGCTCAACATCATTAATCATTAGGGAAATGCAAATCAAAACTACAGTGAGATATCATCTCACACCAGTCAGAATGGCCATCGTCAAAAAATCTAGAAACAATAAATGCTGGAGAGGGTGTGGAGAAAAGGGAACACTCTTGCACTGCTGGTGGGAATGTGAATTGGTACAGCCACTATGGAGAACAGTATCGAGGTTCCTTAAAAAACTACAAATAGAACTACCATATGACCCAGCAATCCCACTACTGGGCATATACACTGAGAAAACCATAATTCAAAAAGAGTCATGTACCAAAATGTTCATTGCAGCTCTATTTACAATAGCCCGGAGATGGAAACAACCTAAGTGCCCATCATTGGATGAATGGATAAAGAAGATGTGGCACATATATACAATGCAATATTACTCAGCCATAAAAAGAAACGAAATTGAACTACTTGTAATGAGGTGGATAGACCTAGAGTCTGTCATACAGAGTGAAGTAAGTCAGAAAGAGAAAGACAAATACCGTATGCTAACACATATATATGGAATTTAAGGAAAAAAATGTCATGAAGAACCTAGGGGTAAGACAGGAATAAAGACACAGACCTACTAGAGAATGGACTTGAGGATATGGGGAGGGGGAAGGGTGAGCTGTGACAAAGCGAGAGAGAGGCATGGACATATATACACTACCAAATGTAAGGTAGATAGCTAGTAGGAAGCAGCTGCATAGCACAGGGATATCAGCTCTGTGTGTTGTGACCGCCTGAGGGAGGGTGGGAGGGAGGGAGACGCAAGAGGGAAGAGATATGGGAACATATGTATATGTATAACTGATTCACTTTGTTATAAAGCAGAAACTAACACACCATTGTAAAGCAATTATACCCCAATAAAAATGTTTAAAAAAATGCAGAAAGTACTATAAGAGATGGTGTTCTACAGGAGATAAGAGAAGAGACTATTTTGTTTTTGGTGTGGGGGCTGTGGTGGGAAGAGGAAATGAAAGAATTACGAAAGGCTTCAAAGATGAGGAGGCATCTGTGCTGGGTTTTGAAGGATGGGTAAGGTTTTGACCAACAGAGCTGGTAAGAAAAGGGTATGTAGGCAAAAGCAGAAGTACGAGCAAAGGAATGATAATGGGAAAGAGTAGAGAACATGTTTAGGGATCAATATGAGACAAGAAATACATAAAGCTTCACAAGTAGGTTGGGACTAGATCATTAAGAGTCTTATATGCCATGCTGAGAAACATAGTCTCAAATTTATAAGTAATGGGCTTTTGAGCAATGGCGTATGTGTGACCAGAGCTGTGTTCCGGTGGCCACGTGGAGGAAGAACCGAAGAGAAGTGACTGGAGGCAGGGAGACCAAGGCTAAGTATTTGTTCCCATGAGAAGACACAGGAACTGAAAGCAGTGTAAAAACAATTGTGAGGAAGAAAGGAACATATGTGAGAAGATTGAACATATGTGAGAAGACTGAAATCAACTGGACGTGGCAGATATTTACTGGAGGGAGAGTGTTGGGGGCCTGGGTATGAATGCAAGGAAGAAAAGCTATGAGATGAGTATGTTAATAAAATAACAGAAATGAAACAAAAGAGAGGCAAGAGAAGCAAGAGACTGCTTAGGAAAGAGTTTCAAAGGAGTGGTCAACAATATCAAATACAGTACTGCAGAGAGATCAAAAAGGATGCACATGGAACAGATTCTGGAATGGTATTTTACGTTGGTAAATCATCACCACCCATTCTCTTCTCAACTTCTTTTGAGCCTATCATTCTACTAAAATAGGTTCTTTTTGATGTCAACTTACTAGGGGGCAAAAAAAAAAAAAAACAAACCAGCCAACAACAACAAAAAACCCAACAAAGAATAAAAACTAAATGTCAAGTGGTTGAGAAGGGATTGGGTGGTAATAAATCAGTGGAAAATCCTATTCCAAAGTCCTTGTGAATGGGAAGAAGATTGGTTACTTGAGGGATAAGCAGTTACTTGAGAAAAGAATGACAAACATAGGTGGGCCAAAAGATCATTTTCTGGTAAAACAGTCAGTCTACTCAACTTATTCCTAAAGGGTTACAGTCAGATGTCAGGTAATATGGACCTTGAAGTACTCTAGGCTATTCATTTTCAAATTGTATAGCACCAACATACAAACCACTTTTCATTTTCTAAAATACATTTAACTATCTTAACTGTAATAAAGAAAAATTATAGTAGCTTCCTAAATGTCAGGCTCTATGCTAAACACTTTATCTGTAGTATCTCATTTAAACACTTTATCTGTAGTATCTCATTTAATCCCTTAACAGGTAAGTTTTTTTTTAACATCTTTATTGAAGTATAATTGCTTTACAATGGTGTGTTAGTTTCTGCTTTATAACAAAGTGAATCAGTTATACATATACATATGTCCCCATATCTCTTCCCTCTTGCATCTCCCTCCCTCCCACTCTCCCTATCTCAGCCCTCTAGGTGGTCACAAAGCACCAAGCTGATCTCCCTGTGCTATGCGGCTGCTTCCCACTAGCTATCTATTTTACATTTGGTAGTGTATATATGTCCTCAGGTAAGTTTTTTATTATGCCCATCTTACACAGGAGAAAACTGAGACTTAGAGAAGTAAAATACTGGCCTAAGATTTTAAAAATATTAAGTGGCAGAGGGAGGGAGTTTGGGGTTAACATATACACACTACTATATATAAAACAGATAACCAACAAGGACCTACTGTATAGCACAGGGAACTATACTCAATATTTTACAATAACCTATGAGGGAAAAGAATCTATATATGTATATATATAACTGAATCACTGTGCTATACACCCGAAATTAACACAACATTGTAAATCAAGTATACTTCAATAAAAAAAAGAAAACCTAAAAAAAAAACCTGGTAGAGGCCATCTTCTTAATACACTCTAAGAGGTCTTTCAACAATGTATACAAGCAACTGTTTTATATAGCAAACTCTATCCCAGGGAAGACCACCAAATCACTAACTTAAATGGCTTGGTTCATTCACTTTTTTACAGCCCTCAGGAATAATGCTTCTCCTGCCATCCCTCTGAATATGTTTCAAGTTCTTGTAAATGCGTCATGGATTATGAAGGTGGAAGCTTTGCACAGGTCTTTCAATAAATTCATGCCTGCACATGTTGACTCAAGGAAAATTGTGTAAGGAAGTACTGACACCACTTCAACCTGTGGGCTGTGCTCAATTAGAAAGCATGCAAGGCTCAGGCTCATCTGCTTGGCGAAAGGAGACTAGTTAGTTGTGCAACAACAAGAACATGCATAACGTGTCTCATCGTGACAACCATACCTTTTAGACAGCTTTAGTGCTTACTCTGTTTTGGCTGCTTCTTATCTGATTTTCATATTTAAATAAGACATGAATAGTGATTAAACTGTGAAACCAAAATTTTCTCTGCATTTTATTCCCAGTTTCTGGATCCATTTGAATGAAAAATATCCAGAGACTGCAGGATCATCTGTTAATAAAAATCTGTCATTTAAAATTTTTTATATGTGTGAATCAGGATTTTCTGGAAGATAATATACAGAAATAAACTGCATGTATTGCTGCAAGCCTACAGCTACCCTCTGGGAAAATTTGGTATCCATAAAAATAGCCTGATTTTTTAAAAAAATAGTCTGATTTTCCTAATCGATTGCACTTATATAGTGGAGTTTCTCTCCAATACACAAAAGTTTTAAAGCTACTGTTCTAAACCAGTTAGTTCTGTTACTTGAAACAAATGGGTCTTCATGGTCGCAGGACTGTGATAGGTGGGTGTGGATGATCAACACGAACTCCAACAAAGGACAGACAATTCAAGCATAGGCCCCTGTGAGAGGGGGTGAAGAAAGGTTTTGTAAACAAAGACCACAGCAATGGCTTTTCCACATTTGGTGGCCCTTGTAGAATTCATGGCAATATATATTGTTAATCAACACATAAACTTCAGTCCTACCTCTTTGCCACTAAAATCCAAGAGAAATCGTTTTTGACCAGAGATTACAACAAACCCTGGGATTACTCTGAGGAATGAGCAAAGCAAACAACACAGCACTCTGCAAACAAATATTTAACAACATATGTGGATGAAATGTAAAGGGATTTTTCCCCTGTGTTGAAAAGTAGTTTCTCCAGGAGTTCAAGGAAGAAACGTGATTCCATTCCTCAAGTAACTAGCTAGTTATTTTAGCTAGTTAGCCTAAGTGTAACATTGCTACAGTCAGCATATCAGATAATAATACATTTTTAGCACCTCTTTTCTTTTCTTTTTTTTGCGGTACGTGGGCCTCTCACTGTTGTGGCCTCTCCCGTTGCAGAACACAGGCTCGGGACGCGCAGGCTCAGCGGCCATGGCTCACGGGCCCAGTCGCTCCGCGGCACGTGGGATCCTCCCGGACCGGGGCACGAACCCGCAGATAATAATACATTTTTAAAGTATCAAAACACTTTTCTGAAAACTGAGACTCAGTAATGTTAAATAATCTGACCAAGGACACAAAGCTATTGTGTGGTAAATCCAGAATTTGATTCTCATTCTTGACTATAGTGCGTTTGCTTTTCCTAGTACACCATACTATCTCTCAATAAAGAATAAGTAAGATGTATGTAGAGTGCCTGGCACATAGTGGGAGCTCAACAAAATTAATTTTATTGTCCCCTAAATCTATCAGATAAATATAAGCTTATATACTTAACAGAAGTAGGATGAAAGCAGTCTAAATTGGAATTCTCTAAAGAGTACTCTTCAATTCCAAATCATCTGTGCAAATGAATCTCATTGGGAGGAAGCAAAGTCAAACCCTTGCATTCAGGTAGCCAGTTGAAATGTAAGGACTTTAAAATATACCAAGTCCTTATTCTTTGTTTCTATCAGCCTTTAAAAAGTAATTTCATTCTAATCAACGAATTATCAACCAAAAGAGATGCAGTTGCTCCTTTCTTTAATCAACATAAAATCTAAGAATCACAGCATTTTAGAGCTGGAAGGGAGTTCATCTAGTTCATTTTTTGTCACGATCTGCCAACCTGGCTTCCTCCTCCTGCCTCTATACTATCATTTGACCAGTGAGTAACTTGTACAAGGTTGTGAAGCTGGTAGAGGCAGAGAAGGGACTAAAAGAGCTAAAATCTCCTAAGTTCCAGTTCAGTGCTCTTTCCATTATACCACCCAGCCACGCAGTGCAAGTGCTCTCTAGACAGGGCCAGACATACTGTTTTAGGAAAAACACAGAATCTCCAGTAGCTAAACAAGCAGATTCATCTCTCCAACAACTCTGAAAAGCTGATCCTATCACCTAACCTTTACAGAGAAGGATGATGTGTTAAACTCTTTCCCATCATTATTTCATTTCATCCTCAAGGCAAACCTGTGGGAGTGGTTCATTCTTAGTTCTTTCCCATTTGATTGAGGGAATCCAGGCCAGACTTCAGATAAGTTGCTCAAGGTCACAGGACTAGTAAGCAATGGAGCCGGAATTTAACCAAGGTCTGACTTGAGGCCCAGCTCTCAACAACTATGATATACTGCTACTACTATTACGTGTCTCTGCCTTTTCCTCCCCCAATTTTTTTTTCTTTGTCTTTTGGGGCCTAGGATCACTATGTACATATGGTATGGACACCTAATCACAAATAGGGAGAAGGTTTCTGGAAGGATAACTGAAGAGGGAAAAACAGTAATCCACCTCATCTGTACAAATTTAAGACCTACCTGGATTACATTTTCCAAAGCCTAGGCCTTTGTTAGTCTCATGCAGAAACCTCTTCTTCTTTAATAACACTAATCACCTGTTTTGCCACTCAATATCCTAAATCAGATTTTTTCAAATGCAAAGGAAAGCACTGATACCAAAAATCACTTGGGACCTGAGACCCCTGGGCAGAGAAGAACCCAACAGCTGAGCAAAGTTTCCACCAAAACTGGAATGAGGTTAACAGGGCACAGTAACACAATCTTGTACCTGATACTAGGAAACATGCAGAGAAAACAGTGAGAGAGGAGGGAAAAAATCTGCTGCGGGCCTGAGGCTGTTAATCAGGACAAGACTGAGGAAGGGATTTCCAGGCAGGCTTCTCGGGTAGGCTTCTTCCCAGTCATTTCAAAGCCAATGCCCACCACCAACTAATTAATCCAATGCAAACCACCCTCGTGAAACAGCAGGAAAAGACGACGCAAAGAACCCAAACAGTCCTTCTCGAGTTGCCAGCCTCCTCACTCTGTTTTCACCGTTTTTCACCAGAGAGGCAAATTCTAAAGGATTTTTCTGCCCAAACCCCCGACGCAGGGTGAATCTCGGGGAAGAGAGGACCCTGCCCTCACTCGATGGGGACAGAAAGGACACTCGTTTTCCTTCGGAGCAAGGGGATAGGGGGAAGATCACACTGAGGAAAATAAGGGAAAATGGCCTTGGCAGGGGTTTCATGGCGCGCAATTCGGTAGCGGCACTCACCCGGGTGAGACATGGGGATGACCTCATTGCGGGTCCCCGGGAAGTTAAAGATGACGGCTCCAGACGCCCCTCTCTCGTAAGCCAGATGGATCTTGTCTGCGAAGGTGCAACCCCCGCCGCGCTGGATGAGGGCCAACCAAGAGACTTGCACGCTGCTGCCCCAGTCCCCCGGGACCGTGGGCACCGTGAAATTCGTGTGCGGGTTACAGGCGTTCAGCGCCCCTGGTCCGTCGGGCGGTACCAGGACCCCAGCCACTGGCTCGAGCGGCGAATCCTGGCCGTACACGCCCTCCTCGCTCAGCTCCCACACGGTGCGGTTCACTCCGGTGTGCGGAACCCGCCAGGACACGTTGAGGTACGCGGTCCACACTGCTTCGGCTCCCCGAGAACCGGGGGCTTGCGGACTCAGAGCCAGCAGGAAGCACCAGGCCAGCAATCGGGAAAAGCCGCAGCCACCGCGGCAGGAGACCCCGGCCCCGGGCGGCGGCCCCATGGCGCGCGCGCTCTGCGCTTCCCTAGGGCCCCTGGCACGCGCCTTCCCGGCTCTCGGTGGGACCCCGGCCTTGGCCAGGTGCGCGCCAGGTGGGGAGGGGGCGGGGAGAGACTGGCACGCGCGGCGGGCTGGGTAGAAGCCGAGAGGCACGTAACGTCGCTGGAGATGTTGCCGCAGATGCAGCTCTTCGGAGCTTCAGTCCTCTCTGCTACTGCCTTGGCCGCGTCGGGCTCCGGGGCTTTAGCGTGAAGCTCCGCCCAGCCGACTGGGGGTGGAGGCGGCTGGGAGGGAGGAAAGGACACTGCGGGATCCGCCTTTTAAAAGGGTAACAGGGGGCTTCCCTGGTGGCGCAGTGGTTAAGAATCTGCCTGCCAATGCAGGGAACAGTGGTTCGAGCCCTGGTCCGGGAAGATCCCTCATGCCGCGGGGCAACCAACCCCGCGAGCTACAACTACTGAAGCCCGTGCTCCACAACAAGAGAAGCCACCACAATGAGAAGCCCGTGCACCACACCAAAGAACAAAAGCAGCCAAAATAAATAGACTAAATAAATTTAAAAAAAAAGGGTAACAGGATGGGCAGGCATTAGAATAGGATCGGAGGCTGTGTGGTCAGGTGTGTCAAGTCGTTGTATGAAAAGTGGACAGGCGAGGAACTATGGAAACAGAGAACAGAAACGCTTGTTGGTAGGATTTGAGTCCCTTTTGAATTGCAAGAATATATTTTTCCCTCGTAACGTTTGCCTGCGGGGCATTTCTGGCTTAAGGTGCCAGAATGCGAAAGTACTTCTAAAAAGTGCAGATCTGAAATTTTAAACTTTTTCCTTTCCTTCTCTAAACAAGCGTCATACCTATGTATTTCCTTCTTACCCTTACCTCATACTAAATATACTGCATCAGATGCCCCTTCTAAAAGTAATCTTAGCCCTCAAAAAGGAATGACCATTTTCATACTCCTCAAAACTAAGCCTCTTTTCTTCCATTTTCCGCAAACCAGACTTACCCAAACAGATATGTCTGCGCCATTCACGACCTCAACAATCTTTCTCCATCTCCCACTAACTAAAAAAGAGCCTGACTCACCTTGACAATTCACTCACAGCACTATTGCGTTAAGATTTCTCCTTACTTTAAGTGTACAATTTTTTATCTACCCTGTCAGTTGTTACATTTAGTAGGTGCTCAATAAATATGCATAGATTAAACTGAATTAATACTTCTGGTGTCTGACAGTTATGGATAACTTTTGGCCTTGGGGAAATTACTTCTCTGTGCCACAGTTTCCTCATCATCTGTAAAATGGGGATAATAATAGTACCTACCCCATAGAGTAGTCTATATGATTAAATGAGTTCATACATATAAAGCACTTAGAACAGTGCTTAGCAGAGTGTAAAAATTATATCTGTTAAATACTATTATTATTAAACAGATTCAGGGACCCAATACTTTTAAAATAATATTAAGGTTGTTACTTTGAGGTAATAATCAGAGAAAGTAATGTTCAGGATGTTTACTTTTAGCCATTTTTTTCAGTTCAAATAAATATAATTTACTTTATCCAGCCCAACATTTGTTAAATTCCTAATCAATCATTCCACTCCCCTGGCCCAACATTTATTTAATCAATATTATTTGCAAAGATTAAGCATGGGACAATCCTGCACGTGATGCTCTTATGGCTTGAGAGAAACCTAGCGGAAAATTAATACCATAACCAAGCAGCACCTAGAATCCAAATGAATGGGCAATTTTGTGAAACATGAATCGTAGGTGTTGAAAGGGACTTAGAGGTCAAGGGAGGTATATGGGACCAATAGCATGGCACCCCCAACTACTGATGATGTTAATCTCTTAGATAAAAATTACCTAGGGGAAAATAAAAGGGTAGCATCTGTCATCTAAAGAAATGGTACGGGACTTCCCTGGTGGCGAAGTGGTTAAGAATCCGCCTGCCAATGCAGGGGACACGGGTTCGAGCCCTGGTCCGGGAAGATCCCACATGTCGCAGAGCAACTAAGCCCGTGTGCCACAACTACTGAGCCTGCGCTCTAGAGCCTGCGAGCCACAACTACTGAGCCCACGTGCCACAACTACTGAAGCCCATGTGCCTAGAGCCCATGCTCCGCAATAAGAGAAGCCACAGCAATGAGAAGCCCGCGCACTGCAACAAAGAGTAGCCCCTGCTCACTGCAACTAGAGAAAGCCCGCACGCAGCAACGAAGACCCAACGTAGCCAAAAATAAATAAATTTATATATAAAAAAGAAATGGTACAGTTCCAGAAATTGTCTGAAATTGCTGGTGAAGAACACTCAATATTCAATCAATATTACCTGCATGATTTGGACTTCCCTGGCGGTCCAGTGGTTAAGACTCCGCACTTCCAATGCAGGGTGTGTGGGTTTGATCCCTGGTCGGGGAACTAAGATCCCACATGCCGCGCTGTGCGGCAGAAAATATATACATATAAAACCTGCATGACAGTCAACTATGTTGTACTTTGAAGAAACAATGTGTTTAAAAGAAAAGAGATCTTTTATAAGATATTTACAAAAATGAAGTTTGGAGAGACATTTGTTAATATTCATTCTTTCTTAAATATTTATTGCAATCTACTATATGCCAATCATGGGCTAAGCATTGGGTTAAAACAAAATAAGACATTAACTCTGCTCTCAAAAAGCTCATAAATTACCTTTGATGAGACAAACAAGCTGATAATTGTAATATATATATAGAGAGAGTGCTGATGTATATAGTATAAGAGCTACACTAGAGGTATGCATAGGGCAGTAGTGGGTGTTAGGGAAGAGGAACTAACCCAGACTGGTAAGTAAGAAAAAGCTTCCCAGAGGAGGTTACACCTGTGCTGACTTTGAGAGTGTTAGCCTTTCTAGACAGAGAACAATACAAGAAAAGGCACTGAGGCATGAAACTGAAAATGTTGAGAAACAACAAATACTACAGGCTCTATAAACACCAAGTGTTTGGAACCCAGAGTACAAGAGATAAAGTTATAGAGGGACAAAGGGGTCAGTTCTTGAGAGTCCTTTGGGTAAAGCTAAGGAGTTTGGACTTAATCCAAAAGCAAGGAGTAATATAATCAGGGTTTAAGCAGGGAGTAATAAAATCAGATCTGAATTTTAGTGATCATTATGCTTCTCTGTGAATAAAAATTGGAGGAGACAAGAGTAGAAGCAGGGAGCCCAGATACAGGATTGTTGGCAGTGCTCCAGGTGAGAAATGAAGGTGGCTTGGACTAAATTGGTAGTGGAGATAAAGAGAAATGGACAGATTGGTAATGTATTTTGGATATAGAATCAACAGGACTTGTTTGGAGGATGAATGAGAGGGAAGAGTTAGGGATTGCTCTGAAGCTTTTGGCTTGGAAGACTGAATGGCATTTAATTAGGAGGAGGGTTTTAAATGTGTAGAGTGGGTAGGAGGAGAAATGAGTTCAGTTTAGACAAGTTGAATTCAAGGTACCCATGATGTAACTAGGTAGAACTGTCCAGCAGGTAGTTGGATTTTCTGATTACTGAACACCTACTAAGCTCAAGACACTTGAGAGGTGCAGGTATACAGAGACAAACGAAACAGTCCCTGCCCTCAAGGAGTTCATAGTTTAGTAGGAAAGTCAAAGAGGCAAACACACAATAACAGTATAGTGTAATACATGTTATCACTGAGAAGAGCATAGGGTGCTATGGCAACATGGGCGTGGCTCTCTTTGCGAACAAATAGAGCTAATCAAGAAAATAGAAAGTAAGGATATTCAGGCATAGGCAATAGGCAATACATGAGAACACCAGCGAACATTCAGGGAACTAACATTCAATAGTTAGGCATGTCTGGGGGAGCAAAGGGGGAGCCCAGGGGAGTGAAGCAGGTCAAGTGGGTTATGCCAGAACATGAAGAGTTTAGAAATCTATGTTAAAGAGTGTGGGCTCAATGCACATGTGCACACACAGATACATAAAGTAAATATGGCGAAATGATAACAATTGTTGAATCTAGATGGTGGGTATATAGGCGCTCGCTGTAATATTTTTCAACTTTTCTCTATATTTTAAACTTTTTGTAATGATGAGTTTAGGTTGTGAATTTATATTGAAATCAGTGGATCAAACAAATGATAGTATCGACCTAGGCTTACATAGATAATCTGGATTGTATGAGGGCAAGACAGGAGGCAGAGAGACTGTTATGGAGGCTAACACCCTCAGCACTATCTGGAGGTCTAGACCAGTAGTGGAGATGAAGGTATCAGACTATCATAGCTTGATGACATGAACCATTAAAATCATCCTATGAACTCCCCTTGCTATGAGCTCCTCCTCACCAAGCGACCTTCTTTTCATCATTTAGCTCCTCCTGTAAATATGCCTACAGGGAGGTAATTCTCTGATCAGCAAACACTAGTATCTGTTCCACTGGAAGTTATACTTCTCATAATAAATTAATCAGTTGGCATTCTGGCTTATATACTGGTCTCGTGAATTTGTTTAATTGTGAGTCAGTCCCCAGGAGCCCAGGCTCTGCCAATACTACCAATCAAATTTCAAAGCTTACAAAGCTAAGAACCAGCCTGTAGATCATGACTGCATCAGAGTGCTCCTACTTTATGGAGCCTTGTCCGGGTAACTCTCTGGCTTTCCCTAACCATATCCCTCTGTCTCACTGTGATTTCTCTTCAAACTGCAACAGAGCCTCGCTACTAAGGATGACATCTGTTGATCGGAAGCATCAGCACTGTCAGCAAGCTCATGAGAAATGAAGAATCTCAGGTCCCACCCAGACTTGCTGAATCAGAACCTGCATTTAAACAAGATTCCCAGGTGATTTGTATGTAAATATAAGTTTGAGAAGCCCTGAGTATCCTGAGGGTAGCCAGCACTCAGCCTCTGCTTGAACACTCCCAGTGTCAGAGCTTACTACCTCACAAAGCCTCGCATCCTGAGTAGTACTGCGCTTTTCTTATTGGAAGGTTCATGGAAATGCAGTGTGATTTTGCTTCAGTCTTTCCTCTTCCTCCCACCCAACTCTTCCAACCCCAGGTCCCCAGAGTTTCCATGCTATTCCCCAGCTGTAATATCACCACTCCACCAGGGCCTTTGCTGTGAGCAGTTTCCTGGTACCAGACTTCACCTTATTCCTGACCCTCAAACCAAATTTACCAGGTCCTAAATGTATTCCTTCAGAGCCCTGCTGTCCCTAAGGCTAATAACAGCTATTGTTCATTGAGCATTTACTATGTTCTTTACATGCATTCTCTCATTAAATTCTCACAACCATCCATTATTATCCCCATTTTCAGAAGAGGAAACTGGCTCAGAGAGAATTAGCAACCCCCTAAGCTCATACAGCTAGTAACAGAATCAGGATTCCAATGCACTTCTGACTCTGAGTATTAATAGCCGATAATGACTCAGTATCTTCCCTTTAGAGAGTGGTATTTGCATTCTAACATTGCCTTATACCCAAGAAGGAAAGTTCATGTGAAATGTTTCTTGCATGCATTTCAGGCACTGTGACCAGTGACAGAGATATATTTGGGCCAGGAGGCTTTTTGAATTCCTCAAATCCTACCACAAAGGCTAGCCTTGCCAAATATTTATATCAGCAACACTGAACTGAAAGTTGCCCTAAGCAGTGCACTATCTAATGATGAACTGGTAAACAGAGCAGCATCCTGCAGAAGCAACAGCAGGGTACCACCATGGCCGATTAAGTTTCCGATCATACTGAGTTTCTGCGGTGGTGCAGAGATGGGCCATAGTGTTCAGCCTTTAATATGTCTGCAGGAAATGAGACACCACATCTGGCTTCTTACCATTAAATGGTAAAGCACCATCTGAGACAACTAGTGTCCTGGCATCAAAGCGATGATGTGGCCACACAGCTGGACAATATAGGTGTAGAGAATGAATGACAACAAATTTCCACTCAAGGCAGTTGCCCCTTGTATAGCAAGAAGATGACGGTGGTGTGGAGAGAGAGAGCAGCCAAACAAAACAGAACAAAAAGCCCCAAATGTGATGCTGCAGCATACTTTCAAATATTATACTGTTACTTGCAAATGCAGGTAAACCTCAGTCAGCTCAAGTGGGTATACAACCATTAGAAAACAGGGGATTTTTTTTTTTTTTTTGGCGGTACGCGGGCCTCTCACTGTTGTGGCCTCTTCCGTTGCGGAGCACAGGCTCCGGACGCGCAGGCTCAGCGGCCATGGCTCACGGGCCCAGCCGCTCCGCGGCATGTGGGATCTTCCTGGACCGGGGCACGAACCCACGTTCCCTGCATCGGCAGGCGGACTCTCAACCACTGTGCCACCAGGGAAGCCCAAAAAACAGGGGATATTTTTAAACAAAGATTTCATGCACTCGAAGAAAAGACAGAATTTCAGAGAGGGGCTTTACAACAGTAGGTGTGCTATATCTGAAACTAAGAACAGTCTTATACCTGTAACAGAAATAGCTACCATTGAGAACCTGCTAGGGGCCAGATACTTTACACCCATGAGATAAGTATTATATGCTACATCTTACAGAAGAAGCAACGTGCGCTCAGGTTAAGTAACTTGCTGAGGGCACCCATTAGGGAATAACCTAATGATTGGATTAGAATTTGACCCAACATCTTAGTACAAAACTACACTCTTCTCCTTATGCAACATTCCACTCCTTATAACACTACCTTCCAAAGTAGAGGTAGGAAGGAAACATATTTATTGAGAACTTACTATGTGCCAGACACTGTATGTGTATTAATTATATCATTTGATTCTTACAACAAGTAATAAAAGCCCATTATTTTCAGATGAGGAAAATGAGGCTCAGAAAGGTGAAGTATCTTGCCAAAGGTCACACAGCTAGTAAGTGGTAGAGTTGGAATTCACATGGGAGCATATCGGACTCCAAATTCTATACCATTTTCACTCTGCTGTACTACCTCTCCACACACGTAGTAAGGATATTATTACAAGGTGGAAAGATTCGGTGTTTTTCAACCAGATATGGTAACATATTTAACCTACTAAGAACCCCTCATCAGGGTGCCCTGATTTCTTGCTGAGCAGCCCTGGAAATCCTAGATAACAGAGATTATGAAAGTACATTTTGTTAAGTGCTTCATCATCATTTATAAATGTCTACATCTTCAGTTGTACACACTCACTCCCATGCATGTGTGGAGTGGAATGCCTGAACGTGTGTTATGTGTGGAAAGGGTGTTTTTTGTCCACTGACGAAAACTGGTACAGAAAGGAATTGTACTGATAAGGATAATGCAGAAAATTTAAGCTGCGTCAAGTTGATTGCTATTGAGGGATCAGATTAGCTATCTTGAGTTTGGGGAGATGATTGAGGGGATCCCAGATTGCTAAAAAGGGATAAGAGTGGGGAAGGAAAAAAAAAAAAAAAAAGAGTGGGGAAGGGCCCAAGGCATGGGAGGGCAGCAATGGCTCCAGGGGAAAGTTGGGCAGGGGAGGTGCTTGGAGGGAAAGATGGACATGAGTGATTTTTACCCTCGCCTGCAGTATCAGGACAACCTACTTGGGAAATTAATCTGTTCTCATGCAGTCTCCTCTCTCCTTTTATTTTTTTTTTAGGTTTCTAGTAAGATGAAAACTTTCAAAGAACTAAATTTGCGTCCACAAGAGATTTATGTATATTAAAAGAAAGAAAAACAATTGCTTGGGGAAAATGGGAAAAAAATGTTTTTAATGAATTGTGCCCTACAGATATGGCCACATATTTGAGGTTTACTTCCAATCCGTTTGTGCTACTCAGTAGACTAGATCCACAGAACTCCCTCATTCCAGTCTCTGTTGTTATTTTTAACTTTTCCATTGACTGCTTATGTGACACCAAGGAAGTTTCTCTTTCTTCTTTCTCAGCTACAAAATAGGGATAATAATAATGGGAAATTGTGCAGATATATATTGAACCACTTAGTGTTCCTTCAGATTAAAGCCTACCAAATCAGCTAGTGTAGCTAAAATAAATATCTATGATTTTGCCACTGCCTAGGACAAATGACAGAATCGCTGTAGAAGGGAGTGGGCCTCGCAGGCATGGATAAGATCAGTTTACTAAATTAGGGAGGGGTTAAGTTCTTTAAAATGCACGTGGGCAGTAAGCTTTTTTTTAGCCTACAGACAGAATGGGATTCCTTTCTAATAGGAGCCTAATTTGATAATTCCTAGTAAAGCTGGGGCTTCTGAAAAGCAGTTTAAGAATAAACATAGTGGGCTTCCTTGGTGGCGCAGTGGTTAAGAATCCGCCTGCCAATGCAGGGGACACGGGTTCGAGCCCTGGCCCAGGAAGATCCCACATACCACAGAGCAACTAAGCTCCTACGCCACAACTACTGAGCCTGTGCTCTAGAGCCTGTGAGCCACAACTACTGAGCCCACGTGCCACAACTACTGAAGTCCGCGCGCCTATAGCCCGTGCTCTGCAACAAGAGAAGCCACAGCAATGAGAAGCCCGTGCACTGCAACAAAGAGTAGCCCTCGCTCGCCACAACTAGAGAAAGTCCACGTGCAGCAACAAAGACCAAGTGCAGCCAAAAATAAATAAATAAAATAAATAAATTAATTAAATATCATAAAAAAAGAATAAACATAGTTATATTGTAGCACATAATCACAATCACCTACTGAGGCCAAGGTATACCCTTTTTTTTTTAGAGTAGAAACTTTATTTATTATTTTTTAAAGTTTTATTTATTTTCTGGCTGTGTTGGGTCTTTGTTGCTGCGCGTGGGCTTCCTCTAGTTATGGTGAGCGGGGGCTACTCTTCATTGTGGTGCGTGGGCTTCTCATTGCAGTGGCTTCTCATTGCAGAGCACAGGCTCCAGGTGGGCGGGCTTCAGTAGTTGCAGCATGTGGGCTCAGTAGTTGTGGCTCATGGGCTCTAGAGAGCAGGCTCAGTAGTTGTGGCGCACAGGCTTAGTTGCTCTGCAGCATGTGGGATCTTCCCGGACCAGGGATCAAACCTGTGTCCCCTACATTGGCAGGCGGATTCCTAACCACTGTGCCACTCGAGAAGTCCCAAGGTTTACTCTTAGGAAGCTAAAGTCAGCCTGAGTGTGGGCAAAGGCAGCCTTTGTATTCCAAGGGGCAAAGTCAAAACTTCACAGCTGCCAACTATATGCATTAGGATTAGTTGCTGCTGGCCAGGGCTCAAAATCGATCAAAAACTTGGAGTAAACAAGTATCTGGCAATAAGTGACCAGGTACTAGCAAACAGTTGAGACAACTGAAATTAGCTGGCCTCCCACTCATGATTCACATAGTAATTAAGTTCTGTCACACCAGAATTAGATGTGTCATGGTTATGTTGGTCTCAGGAAACGGGCAAGAGACAAGCGGGCCTTCAACAATAGGGTATTTTATGGGCTTCCCTGGTGGTGCAGTGGTTAGGAATCTGTCTGCCAATGCAGGGGACACGGGTTTGAGCTCTGGTCCGGAAAGATCCCACATGCCGCTGAGCAACTAAGCCTGTGTGCCAGAACTACTGAGCCTGTGCTCTGGAGCCCACGAGCCCCAACTACTGAAGCCCGCACACCTAGAGCCCACGCTCCACAACAACAGAAGCCACCGCAATGAGAAGCCCGTGCACCACAAGGAAGAGTAGCCCCCGCTCGCCGCAACTAGAGGAAGCCCACACGCAGCAATGAAGACCCAATGCAGCCAAAAATAAAAATAAATAAAATAAATTTTAAAAAACAAACAAAAAAACCCAAAAGGGTATTTTGTGGTTACAAAAATTACTTTGGTTTGACTTCACCACAAATCATGCAGTATAAAGTATAGGAACTTTAATGAGGAAAAACACTAATGGAATCATCAAAAGGAAAAAATGTCCAGATCCACTGAACCACAGCACACTCAGGAATCCATAAAATCACTTCTCCCTTAGCTGCCAATCTTCCGATTAGCAGAGGGTGGGTATACTCTTTTCTAAGTTGTCTCTATGTAACTTTGTGTACAGATAGGATCAGTATACTTCAGGTCCTTCAGAACAAACTAGTTTGGACACAGAAGTCAACAACTGCTTAATATTCTAGATGCTGTCAGCTCTGGAGCCACAGAAAGCCTTTTAGCAGAGGCAATGAAGTGGCTCAGCAATGTTTGCTTTTTGTGGGGGGAAAAAAGAGAGAGGGAGCAGACATTGAAAGCCTGAAGCTCCTGTTTGTTTGAAGAAGAGTTTGTCAACTTTACCTTCAATAATCCCACCAGTTCATTAAATGTTTTCCTTTTGTTGAGGCGGTTATGGTTGAGGTGTTTATAGACCCGATGAGAGCATATGTTTGGGCCCTACAAGGTGTTTAGGGCTCAATACCATGATGGTTTTAGGACCTTCTGTTTGTTTGGATTCAAGGCAGTATGAAAACTTTTCAGCACACACATTCCAAGAATCAGGCTGTCTTATATCAGTGCCTTCAGTTATGCCCTCATAAGGCATTTTCAGCAGAGGTTTTCAAGTTCCGAGACAGGTGGAACAGTCAATTGCTTAAGGGTAGTATACTGGAACAAAGTAGATTTATAACGCCTGCTGTTACCCAGCCTTTTTTTTTTTTTTTTAACAGAATCTTAGCCGTGTCACTACAAGTTGTGTTATGTAGCAGTGAACAAGCAAAGAAGAAACAGACTTTCTGGGAAAAAAATGTGCTAGACTAATCCCACCTGATAACTGCAATCAGTATTTGAATTTAGGGGAAAAAAATGTTTTTACTAACCTCGACCCTCTGGGCCATCCGACATACAAAATGATAAGCAATAAGCATCACTGGGCATACAGGACTTATAATTTTCTCTTTTCGAGTTTCGGTGATTTAAAAGAAAATTCACATATTCTCTAATTTATTCATTAGGATAATAAACATTTTTTAGAGCTTCTAATATCTACAAAGTCTTATGATAGTTGCAACAAGGTCCCTCCATTTAGTATCTTAGTCTAATGGGGGTAAATTGTACCAAGGAAAATTTTGTGAGCCCTCTCTGTTTTTGCCTATGTGAATCTAGATTATAAGCAATACAAGCTTTAGTTGAAAGCCTAGTCTAATCTCAATTGCCTACTAATGGGGAAGAGAAGTGATATTAATTTTCTCTCAGATTATTGTAAATAGCCTTCTAATTGATTTCCCTGCTTTTAGTCTCTCCCTCACTCCAAGTCATCCTTCATATTACTGCCATTTATACTTTTGAAAACATAGCTATGATTATGTCATTTCTCACTGTATATTGAACAGAATAGAAATTTCTAAGCTTTGATGGCTAGGATCTCAACAATCTAGGTCCATCTGACCACTGTCTCCTTTATACCTCCACTGTCTCTGACATATATATGTATTATATATAGTATCTTCCATGCTATGCTGCATTTATTTACTTACATATCTCCTCCGTCAGAGACTGAGTTCCTTGAGAGGAGGGACCATGTATTTTTCTTCTTTGTAGCCCCTGCTCTTAGCCTGGCACATTAGAGTACATTTGAAAAACAGTAAGTGGACGGCAAGAACTGGAGGGCAGGCTGGTTGGTTTGCTGGCTAGCTGGTATGATTTTTTTTCTACTGTGTTTGTTAAGGTATAATTTACATACAATAAACTTTTTTTAGTGTACAGTTCCATAAACTTTGACAAATATTCAATATATAGTCATGTAGCCACTACCACTATCAAGATATAAAACAGTTTCATCACCCCCAAAATTCCACATACTATGCCTTTATAGTCAAAGCCCCCCACCTCCTTAACCCTTGGCAACTCTTCATCTGTTTTCTGTCCCTATGGTTTTGCCTTTTCTAGAATGTCATATAAATGGAATCACTCAGTATGTAGGTTTTTTTGTGTCTGACTTCTTTCACTTAGTAAAATGCATTTGAGATTCATCCATGTTATTGCAATGGCAGGGCGTTTAAACAAAAGAGTGGTCAGAGAGATGGGTGCTGGGAAGGGGGACAAAGTCCTGTGTGAGTATAGAGGCAGGAATGTTTGCTTTTGACTTAAGAAATTAGGGGAGATTTCATGGAGAAAGCAACGTCTGTCTGAGCAGGGCCTTGAGGGATAGGTGGGATTTTTATAGGTACCAACGGTGAGAGAAGATATTTCAGTAAAGGATACAGCAGAAACAAAAGCTCAGAGTCAGGAAAGAGCAGAGGGGATTTAGGAAACATTATTTCAGTTTGTTGAGAGCATAAGAGGATGAGTAGCAGGAGATAGGGCAGAAAAGGTAGGTTAGGGTTTTGTTGACCTTGAAAAGGTATTTAGGAATTTGGTCTTGATTTATTAGGCAGTGGATAGTCATTGCAGGTTTTTGATTCAAGCTCTTCTTGGAGGAGAGTAATAGTTCTGCCTATAGGTAATTCTGTTACCCTGCCTGAGCTGAAGTAGACAGCTCTCTTTCTGGGTGAGTATACAACTATGACCCATAAAACAAGGCCACAAATGATATTTAAATATATCAAAAGCATACCAAGGATATAAAATATCTGCACTACTGGTACTCGCTAGAAAACGTGTTCATGAAATGACGGAATCTAATACTTACCAAAAGCTCTCTTATCTCTTCATTCATTTGTATTCTCTCAATTCTCTCTACAGTCAAGTTATCCAAAAGCCAAGCATTGTTCCTGGATTCTATTTTCCAGATTCTCCACAGAAACACCTTCACTGGGTTAAGTAAGAATTAATGTTATGGCTTCTGTCTTAGCAGATAGCCAATAAAAAAATCCTGGTTTAACAGCATTTCTTTCTTTTGTAAAACTTTGTTATCCACTGATATTACTCAAATTCCTATGTAAAAAGAACCCATTCCTATTTGGGATGCTTTTTTTTTTTCTGGGACAAGAACAGACATTTCACCAAAGAGAATAGTATACACATGGTGGATAAGCACATGAAAAGATGTTCAACATTATTAGCCATTAGGGAAATGTTCATTAAAACCACAATGTGATATCACTGCACACCTATCAGAATGGCTAAAAAAAAAAGTGATCACACCAAATGATGGTGAGAATGTGGAGGAACTGGATCACACACACATACACTGTTGGTGAGAAATGTAAAATGGTATAGCCAATTTGGAAAACAGTCTGTCAGTTTCTTATAAAACTAAACATGTAACTACCATATGACTCAGCAATATCAGTCATGGACTTCTATCTTAGATAAATGAAAAATTATATTCACTAAAACATATATATATGAATATATATATGTGAATATATATAGCAGCTTTATTCATAATTGCCAGAAACTGGAAACAGCCCAAATGCTCTTCAATAAGTGAATGGTTAACAAATTGTGATACGGCCATACCGTGGAATATTACCCAGCAATGAAAAGGAATGAACTATGAATATATGCAATGATCTGGATGAATCTCCAGAGAATTTTACTGAGTGAAAAAAGCCAATCCCCCCCAAATTACATACAGTATGATCCCATTTATATAACATCTTTGAGATGAAAAACTGTAGTAATGAAGAACAGATTAGTGGTTGCCCAGAGCCAAGGAGAGGGTATGGGGTGGAGTTGTGTGTCACTATAAAAGGCCCACATGAGGGAACAATGTGGTGATGGAACTGTTCTGAATCTTGACTGTGGTGGTGATCACATGAACTTAAACATGTAATAAAATTGCATAACGACTTCCCTGGTGGTGTAGTGGTTAAGCATCCACCTGCCAAAGCAGGGGACACAGGTTCGAGCCCTAGTCCAGGAAGATCCCACATGCCACAGAGCAACTAAGCCCATACGCCACAACTACTGAGCCTGCGCTCTAGAGCCCTCGAGCCACAACTACTGAAGCCCATGCGCCTAGAGCCCGTGCTCCACAACAAAAGAAGCCACTGCAATGAGAAGCCCATGCACCGCAAACAAGAGTAGCCCCTGCTCACCGCAACTAGAGAAAGCCCACGCGCCACAACTAGAGGAAGCCCATGCACAGCAATGAAGACTCAACGCAGCCAAAAATAAATAAATAAGCAAATAAAAAAGAAAACTTCAGCTGCATAAAGACCTTGTATGACCTATCTGTGCATCTCCGAGGACCCCAGACTAAGAATCCCCTCTTTAGATAGATTCTATTTTTATCCATAAATGTCTTATTTTTTGTATTGGATTTAACCAAGGGACTAATTGAAATCCCCTTGAATTACATAGGCTACAGAAACTAAAGTTTTACCATTTCAATTATTAAATATAATGACGGAAGAAGACAGGGCTGGCACTTAAAAATAGGAAGAATTGGGGCTTCCCTGGTGGCGCAGTGGTTGAGAGTCAGCCTGCCGATGCGGGGGACGCGGGTTCGTGCCCTGGTCTGGGAGGATCCCACGTGCCACAGAGCGGCTGGGCCCGTGGGCCATGGCCGCTGGGCCTGCGCGTCCGGAGCCTGTGCTCCGCAGCGGGAGAGGCCACAACAGTGAGAGGCCCGCGTACCGCACAAAAAAAAAAAAAAAAAAAAAAAAGAAGCTAAAAATAGGAAGAATTGTTTCAAGTGCATAAAGTAATTTTTGAAGAGAACATAGATACAGATGAATAGATGTTAGGACATATTCAAGAGTCAGGCTTACCTACATAATACCAAAACAATTGTTTAAAAGTGGAACATTCAGTTGCCTTGTTCAACTAGTATCTTTTATTTATTTTGGTAGCATGTAAACATATATGATGCTAACTGTGGCAAAGGGTTATTAAAATAGAAAGGGGGAAGAGCAAGAGTTTAAATGCTGTGATGGGAAAATAAACAGCTGAGTTGAGTAACATTTTAGATGTGTAGGCAGAAAAAAGGTGGAGAAAAATGTAAGGGAAATGGTGTCTTGCAATAAGCAACTTTCTAGTTCATTGCAGTTTGTCAAGTACTTAGGAATAGAGGGCATTCATGCTTAAAGTAGTAGTCATTTACCAAAGCTCTGATGATCTTTCTCTTATTAGAAGAATAATATTCTTAAAATGTAAACAATATTCTTGCCTTCCTGGCTTTCTCCTTCAGATATTGAAATCAACTATTTTATTTTTTGAGTTGAATTTCATTTTCCACCTAAAGCTAGGTACACACCAGAATTATTATACTGAAGGTGTAGTTTTCTCAGGGTCATTGTTTATTAGTCCCCTAAGAAAGGAGTCAGATCTCAGTTATAGATACTAGTAGATGGGAAGCAGTGATGTAGATAATACAAAAGAGCAGATTACCAAAGACACTTGGAGTTGGCTTTGAAATGCATTTTTCAGCACATTTTCATTTTATGTTTTATGCAGGTGTTCCCTCCAGACCCATAAGAGGTGACTCTGAAGTAGTTTGAGTGATCAAAGAAAGTTAGCCTGAGATTTAAACACTGCCAGTGGACTAGCTGCATGCAGGTAATTAATTTAGTGGCATAACTTAGCATATTTATATTCTGTATATCGCCTTGCTCCCATGAGCATGTAACCACTAAAGAGGATCTATGAACTCACTGGTTTTATTCATTCTGGGAATTTATTCACATCTTCAAGGTGCTTGGTTTTAAAGTAATCAATTAGATTGATTTTTGTTTTATTTAAATCTATTTGTCTGAACTTGACTGAGTATCTTGGTGTTCTCTTAATTGAAAGAGTTGCCATATGATGTCAGAAGACATTGGAAACTTTACTTCAGATGCCAATATAGCATCTTACTGTTTAAATATCCTTGAGACAAGTACCAAGGTGTTTAGTCATAAAAATGCTTAACGTGCCCTCTGCTGGGCCTTTCTTTTATAAGATTGGAATTGAAGAATGCTGTGTCATCAGGTTGTACAGTGAGTTGAGACAAGGAATTCCCCTGTAATGATCACATGCAATGAATAAACCCTAAATACAGATTCATGAGTCTTTCTGGCACGGATAAGTCTGGCTCACTTAGCTGGTTTCAAAAGGAAGATTTAAAATGTTATCTAGGGCTTCCCTGGTGGCACAGTGGTTGGGAATCCGCCTGCCAATGCAGGGGACACGGGTTTGAGCCCTGGTCCGGGAAGATCCCACATGCTACAGAGCAACTAAGCCCGTGTGCCACAACTACTGAGCCTGCTCTCTAGAGCATTCAAGCCACAACTACTGAAGCCCACGCGCCTAGAGGCCGTGCTCTGCAACAAGAGAAGCCACCACAATGAGAAGCCCACGCACCACAAGGAAGACCCAACGCAGCCAAAAATAAATAAAAAAATAAAAAATAAAATGCTATCTAGACCCAAAGAAATGAAAACTTTATTATGCACTTGAGAATCCCCCTGTATTTTATGAAGGTAATCTTATTGTCAGGTAATCGCTGCATAAATATGTAAACCAACTAAATAACTCTACCATTATTATATTTTATGTAATTATTACATTATTATACAAACCAACTAAATCATTCTGCCACAAGAGGATATCTGTGAAGACGTGGATTTTTTTTAATAAGTGATTCTTTTTTAAAATTTAATTAGTTAATTAATTAATTTATTTTTGGCTGTGTTGGGTCTTCGTTTCTGTGCAAGGGCTTTCTCTAGTTGCAGCAAGCAGGGGCCACTCTTCATCACGGTGCGCGGGCCTCTCACTATCGCGGCCTCTCTTGTTGAGGAGCACAGGCTCCAGACGCGCAGGCTCAGTAGTTGTGGCTCATGGGCCCAGTTGCTCTGTGGCATGTGGGATCTTCCCAGACCAGGGCTCGAACCCGTGTCCCCTGCATTGGCAGGCAGATTCTCAACCACTGCACCACCAGGGAAGCCCCCAAAGAGGTGGATTTTAATTCAAGATTTTTGCAGGGTTTGCAAAGATGCATTTCTACCTACCTCCTGCCCGGTCCCTATCACAAAGGTTTTGTCTGAGACCAAATCCTATGAATCAGCAGGTGTTCCTATAAATTAAGAGGGTGTTTTGCTTATGGAGAAGAATGGGAATTTAGATTCAGTGTTTTCTTCGGCAAAAATTATTTTTATATTTTTGTTGGATCAAAATATTTTTTTACATCTTTATTGGAGTATAATTGCTTTACAATGGTGTGTTAGTTTCTGCTTTATAACAAAGTGAATCAGTTATACGTATACATATGTTCCTATATCTCTTCCCTCTTGCGTCTCCCTCCCTCCCACCCTCCCTATCCCACCCCTCTAGGTGGTCACAAAGCACCGAGCTGATCTCCCTGTGCTATGTGGCTGCTTCCCACTAGTTATCTATTTTACGTTTGGTAGTGTATATATGTCCATGCCACTCTCTCGCTTTGTCACAGCTTACCCTTCCCCCCAGCATCCTCTATGGCAGCGGTCCCCAACCTTTTTGCACGATGGACCGGTTTCATGGAAGACAATTTTTCCATGGACCAGACAGGGGTGGGTGTTTCAGGCGGTAATGCAAGCAATGGGGAGGGATGGGGAGCGGCAGACGAAGCTTCCCTTGCTCGCCCGCCTCTCACCTCCTGCTGTGCAGCCCGGTTCCTAACAAGCCATGGACCATCCAGCAAGTATCTTCCCCACAACTTCCTTACAGTTAAATGGGGGTGTACACAGTTCGGTTGTATAAATTGTACACATAGCCACATTTTATTTGACCACATGTTCCTGCTTATAGCTTCAGAAGAAGCAAATCATGAAACTAGACAAAATCTAGAGACTATTGTTTGTACTCTCCCCAGTGCCAACTGGCGCTCAAAAAATAGAACTGGCCAGAATATAGCTGGCTATTTTCTTTATGAATTTCTCCCTAAGGTGCCAAGATCAGCTTTAATACCCCTGGGAGTCAAAAAGGTTTTCATTTTTATCAAACTGAAAATTCTTCTGGATTCATTTAAGTCAATTCCCTCAATGAAATTACTGTTCTCTGAGTTTTATCCAGTTGCTTACACCATTAACAAAATAAAATAACAACAGGTGCAAAAGTAATGATTGGAGCACTAGAGATTTGTCTTGTGGTATATATTAGTCTTCCCTGCTTTCCTTTTGTTATGAATGTTAGTGGTATGTCAAAGACAAGGGTGAAAGTGACTCAAGGACAGGAAAACAAACATATTAAAGGAATTTAGATTATCTATTTTTCCATATTTCAGTAGAACATGGTACTTTACTGTTTAGCCTTTCAGAAATCAGAATACTACAATCTATGCAGTAATTAAATTTATCTGAAGGTAAATTTAGGACAATAGGGGTTTTGTTTGGTTTTTTGTTTTTGCCCTTTTGTTCAGCTGAAGGCAAAAAAGCCTTGAATTACCCTTCTACTCTGAGTAATATTTTCTTTCTCTAAAGTGCAAATAGGGTATGTGATATGAGAAGATTTTTTTTTTTTTTTTTTTTGCGGTACGCGGGCCTCTCACTGTTGTGGCCTCTCCCGTTGCGGAGCACAGGCTCCGGACGCACAGGCTCAGCGGCCATGGCTCATGGGCCCAGCTGCTCCGCAGCATGTGGGATCTTCCCAGACCGGGGCACGAACCCGTGTCCCCTGCATCGGCAGGTGGACTCTCAACCACTGTGCCACCAGGGAAGCCCTATGAGAAGATATTTTAAAAATATATACTATCTCTAAGATCTTACTGTAAGGAAATGGAAATATTCCCATACGAAGTTATAGCATAAAAATGTCCCAAATAAATGTCATAAAAAACCCCCACAAAACACCACAACTGCATGTTTTTAAAATGTAATTACAGGTTAAGAGCACAGGTCCATTAAATGGAAACCTAAAGGAACAGATTTGTAAGGTATTACTGCTTGAAGGAGACACATCTTGTATTTACCACTTTACTAACATTTTAAGTGTTCACAGAGTGAGAATTAATGGGCTGTGGACATCAATTTTTTTCAGAGACGTATTAATAGGACATCCAATAGTTTAAACAATTTTCACAAACGAACAATGTGGATATTCTTTTAGATTTAACTTTTTTCATTGCCAGAAGTACAGTCCAAGCATACAGAATAAAGAAAATAGAACTCTACTTTCATTATCAAATTATTTTGCAAGTAGAGTAAAACTTTACTAAATTAGACTTGCTTGAAGCTGGCAAGCTCTATAATTGGAATTATAGAATATAGTAATATTTCATTATTTTGAAGAAGGGCTAGGACTTATTCTATGATGAAAGGAAGTTTATGGTGTATATTAGTTCTGCACTGGGAACAGTTAGATTAAAAAAACCCCACATTTTTATGTCTTCTTCTATTCCCATGTTGGAAAACCCAATTGTCAGCCAGAGCTTGCTCTCCCTAGGAGCTTACCTCTTAGTCACTGCAGAGTTATCCCTAGACCCAGGCTATGGGTATGTAAACAAGAACGAATAGCACCCAAGGGTCTTATGCCCTAGTGTTTAACCTCACCCCTGTATCCCAGGTGAGGGAGATGTCATGTGATAATATGCATCAGGTTAGAGCCCTAGTATTTCTCTTTAGGCCTTCTTTAAGCTTTCCTTGTTCAGCCAAAGGGCTACAGTTTTCAGGGGAGAAAGGATGTGTTCTTTGTGAAATGGTCAGAGAAACCACACATCTTCCTTCAGCCAAAATGCAACTTACCCCTCTCTCCATCTGACTTCTGTTCCAAGAATTCTCCTCAAAGCCCTTTGGTAAATATGGCCTTTTTGCATACCCTGGCTTTTTGACAAGACTAATTTTCGAAGAACATTTGCCTGTATGGTCGGAATGGTACTAAATTTCTCAGAATTAACCACTGTGGCCTGCAACTGCAGCTGATCTTACCATACACAAGTTACTGAGCATTTAGATGCTGGTTATATCCTGTATGAGGTTAATAAAAATAATCAGTGGAAAAATTAATTTGACAAATGGTTATTTGGTCCATGTAGGCATTTTTTAGAGGTAAAATAATGTCAGACCTCCTATGTGACTGATTCTACACTCCTCCTCAGCCTCTGTCACTGAATTGACTGCTTGAGGAGAAGAACTCAATTTACATTTCCATTTAAAAGCTAAAAATATACACAAGTAAATGTAGATTGGATTTAATTCAATTCTGGAATGGGGGGCATACAGACATTTAATCATTGCAATTTTGAAATCCTAAGGCCTTGACTAGGTTTCTACCAGTTTTTACTAAAAGCATTAGTCATAACAAACAGATCATTTCCCAGAACATTTGATTTATTAAAATGGCCCCAAAGAATTTTGTCATGAGCTAATTCTTTATAAGGATTTCATATTTTCATGAAACATCCTCCAGATACCTATGTAACACTTAACTCAAGCCCCAACTTGCACCTGACTTAAGACTTTAAAGAAGTTCCATTTGGAACCTTAAGGCTGGTTAGTTTTACTTTTGGGTCATTCAGCACCTATTACCTTCAGTGTACTCCCCCTCCCTGCCCAAACATTAACATGCCCATCTTTCACCCTTGTAATCTACAGCCACAGCTCTAGGACCCCACTGATCTAAATTCTTTCATATTTTCATCTCTACCCTATTCAGCTCTGCCCTTCTCAACTCCTTCAAGAGTGCCTGCTCTCTTGTGAATAATTCTCTTATGTTTTATATAGACTGCCAGCCTTCTTCACTGGTAACCCAAGTCCTCTATTTGTCTGAGACACTTTTACCTTCACACTAATGCTTCCTTCTCTCACATTCATGTCATCCTTAGTTATTGCCCCAAATGGAAGCTAATATGTTTAATCTTCATTTCTGTGCTCCCCTCTCTGTACTGTTCATTACTTTCTTCTTCCACTGCTCTTTCCCCCGAATTTCCACTGTGTCTTCTAGATCTCTGGTTACGTGACACATGCCTAACTGGTAAATTTCTGTCATTTCCTCTTCACTGAGGGTTACACTAAAGCTTATGTTTCCTTATGGTCCCTGACCCATCTTACCCCTGAGGACACCACTTCTCCTTCAGTTACTTTTAGTAGAGGCAGCTCATCCTTCTGTATCTTACATACTTCAGGGCTACAAGGGGTCTCCTCACTCCCACATGGTTGTCTCCAGACTACTTTTCCCCCACCGTCATGAGTAAAACCCATTTTTTGGAGACTCATGACAGTCAAGAGACTCATGGCACTTGGTTTTACCACCTTCTATTCCTTCCCTCCCTGTTTGGTCATGGACTAGCCTCCCAGTCATTCCACCACATATGAAGACTTTGTCACTTGGATCACAGGCATTCTCTCCACCCTAAGTTCTTCCATCATCCAACACTCTGACCTCATTGTGATTCAACTTGAGGGACTTTTGTCTCTATTCCAGTGTAGTCACCCCACTGCCATGACCAGACTCTGGACATTATTATCATCCTGATCTGCTCAACTTCTGAAATCGTAACAGAAATACTCTACTTTCTGATTGCCTACTCTGTAGCTCTCCCTTTTATACTCCCACTACTGATCTTTCAGTTCTCTGTTATAATCATCTATAACTTTAACATCCACGTTGATGACCTTCCCAACACTATGACCTCATAATTTCTTAACCTCTTCAGCTCCAATAATCTTAACACTTCTATTAATAGTGCTTTTTATATTCTGCCTTCTACTAGTTGTATAAATATCGGTTCTCCCTACTACATTTTCCTCCTTGAGGGCAATGATCGTGTTTTGGTACCATTTTTGTATGGTGCCTTGCATAGTATATGCTCACCAGAAAGGTATTATAGTATTGTGTACTGATTAAAAGCACGGATTCTGGAGTCATGGTATAGAGGTATAGAGTTCAAACCCTAGTTTTGCAATCTACTAGCTGTATGACCATGAGGGGAAGTTAACCAACGTTTCTATGCCTCAGTTTCCATATATATATATAATGGGGATACTAACACTTTGTACCTCATGGATTATTGAAGTGATTAATTACTCTTAGAAGAATGTGCAGCACATAGCTAATAGAATATTTATTGTTAACAATTGCCTTCATAAAGGGCAAAGAAAAACATATTTTAATAGGAATTAGGTGCAATGCTGAAAGAAAAGAAAGAGCTCCCGGTATTAGGAATAATGATATGGAGACAGTCATTTAAAATACAAACTGAAAGCAAGTAAATTATTAAGCAAATTTTCATTTCCTTCTATTTGTACTTTCCACCGAGGAGGTGCCAATGTATTGATTATTGCTAGAGACTAATTTATTTAACCACGTGGTATCACTATCATTGCATGATAAAGAAGATCACGTAGGACTTCCCTGGTGGCACAGTGGTTAAGAATCTGGTTAAGACCACACACTATAAAATTCTTAGAGGAAAACAAAGGAAAACACTCTTTGACATAGACCACAGCAAGATCTTTTATGACCCACCTCCTAGAGTAATGGAAATAAAAACAAAAATAAACAAATGGCACTTAATTAAACTTAAAAGCTTTTGCACCACAAAGGAAACCACAAAAAAGACGAAAGACAATGCTCAGAATGGGATGAAATATTTGCAAATGAAACAAAGGACAAAGGATTAATCTCCAAAATATACAAACAGCTCGTGGAGCTCAACATCAAAAGACAAACAGTCCAATTAAAAAATGGGCGGGGGCTTCCCTGGTGGCGCAGTGGTTGAGAGTCCGCCTGCTGATGCAGGGGACACGGGTTTGTGCCCGGGTCCGGGAAGATCCCACATGCCGCGGAGCGGCTAGGCCCGTGAGCCATGGCCGCTGAGCCTGCGCGTCCGGAGCCTGTGCTCCGCAACGGGAGAGGCCACAACAGTGAGAGGCCTGCGTACCACAAAAAAAAAAAAAAAAAAAAAGGGCGGGGGAAAAAAAAGGGCAGAAGACCTAAACAGACATTTCACCAAGGAAGACATACAGATGGCTAAGAGGCACATGAAAGATGCCCAACATCACTAATTATTAGAGAAATGCAAATGAAAACTACAATGAGGTATCACCTCATGCCGGCTGGCATGTTCATTATGAAAAAATCTACAGTAAACAGTAAATGCTGGAAAGGGTGTGGTGAAAAGGGAACCCTCCTGCACTGTTGGTGGGAATGTAAACTGATACAGCCACTATGGAAAACAGTATGGAGGTTCCTTAAGAAACTAAAAATAGAACTACCATACGACCCAGCAATCCCACTACTGGGCATATACCCTGAGAAAACCATAAGTCAAAAAGAGTCATGTACCACAATGTTCCTTGCAGCACTATTTACAATAGCCAGGACATGGAACCAACATAAATGTCCATCGACAGATGAATGGATAAAGAAGATGTGGCACATATATACAATGCAATATTACTCAGCCATAAAAAGAAATGAAACTGAGTTATTTGTAGTGAGGTGGATGGACCTAGAGTCTGTCATACAGAGTGAAGTAAGTCAGAAAGAGAAAACGAATACTGTATGTTGACACATATATACGGAACCTAAAAAAAAATGGTACTGATGAACCTAGCTGCAGGGCAGGAATAAAGACATAGACATAGAGAATGGACTTGAGGACACGGGGTGGGGGAAGGGTAAGCTGGGACGAAGCGAGAGAGTGGCATGGACATACATACACTACCAAAAGTAAAATAAATAGCTAGTGGGAAGCAGCCACATAGCACAGGGAGATCAGCTCGGTGCTTTGAGATGACCTAGAGGGGTGGGATAGGGAGGATGGGAGGGAGGTTCAAGAGAGAGGGGATATGGGGACATATGTATGCATATGGCTGATTCACTTTGGTGTACAACAGAAACTAACACAGTATTGTAAAGCAATTATACTCCAATAAAGATCTATTAAAAAAAAAAAGAATCTGCCTGCCAATTCAGGGGACACTGGTTTGAGCCCTGGTCTGGGAAGATCCCACATGCCACAGAGCAACTAAGCCTGTGCACCACAACTACTGAGCCTGTGCTCTAGAGCCTGCAAGCCACAACTACTGAGCTCTCGTGCTGCAACTACTGAAGCCTACATACCTAGAGCCCGTGCTCTGTAACAAGAGAAGCCACCGCAATGAGAGGCTCGCGCACCGCAATGAAGAGTGGCCCCCCACTCATTGCAACTAGAGAAAGCCCACGCATAGCAACAAAGACCCAACACAGCCATAAATAAATAAATACAATAATTTTTTAAAAAGATCACATGATAATATATATTATTAAAAATTTAGATACAAATATGATATACATCTAAAAATCTAAAACGTTAGGTGGAGTAGGTTATTGCTTATTTGATGTGATAAGGGATGCTTTGAAATATGATTTCCCCCAATTTACTGTTCCACAGTTCTTTCAAAGGTCCTGAAATTATCATCAGTTAGAAATTGGGTTTGTTTGTCTAAGTCATGTTGTTTCCAAGTACAACAAATAAAGTTTCCCCTGGGATACTTTAACAAAGTAGCTCCTGCATATCTAACAATTACCTAAGTGAGTAGGATATAAGACTTGAGAGTTTAGATGGAAACAGATATAATTTATTTACATGAAGTCCTTGTTGTCTAGGGAAGGTAAGCCTGAGTGATGGAAGAGGGGTAGCTGGGGTAAGAGAACTTAGGAACCAAGGATTGCTGAAAATAGAGGGAGAGGGTACTTAAGAGGAACTATTCTATTTTATGCAATCCTATCCAGGCATTTCTCTGTCTGTACTTACACACACACACACACACACACACATCCGTGTGCACATTCTTTCCAAGTAGTTATCAATAATTTGGGGGGCAATCAATGTCCTGGCAGTAAATAATAACATAATAAATAAAAGATTAAAAGTTTAGAAGGAAGAGGACAAGAGGTAAGTAGAGAATATATATCAATGAACAATATATATCAATGAACAAAAATATTACAAAATATCCCTTGATTTTAAAAAAGTATTCCTAGATTTTAAAATGGAGAAAAGGGAGCTAATGTACTTTAATGAGCTCATAGTGAATTTACTCATTTTGTTTCTTTCTGGAAACCAGCATCCGGAGGTACTGTATCTTTGACTCCCTTATAAAAATATAAATTCTTATGCAGTTATGTATGTCTGTGCCTATATGGCGGGAGGTGGGGGCAGGGAGAGACAGACAGACAGACACTTGGGAATTTATTTGAGAGTATGAGAGAGAGGTACTAAAATCCTATTTTTGTAAGCCAGGTTACAGTAAGGGTTATGATGTTTTCATGGTTTTGTGAATTCCAAGCATAGCCGAGGTATTTTCCAGACCTAACATATTATATACTTGTTGGCATATCTCACGATCATACTAGTTTTAAAATAACTGTATCACTCTTTAACTTGTGGTGCAATGTGGCTGTCAAATATTTTGCTTATAAACCTGATAGGTTTTTCTATTTTATATCTGTCCCTACATTTATTATTCTTTACTATTCACTGTGGCACTTCATCTTGTTTTAATAAACAGTTTTTCTAGTTTGTCAAGATACTTTTAAATTTTGTTTGTGTCTTACAATTTGACACTCAACTTGGAGTCATATGTATAAGCAACAAAAATGTTTTCAATCCTTTTATCAAGGGCACCAATAAAATGATATCTAAAAAAAAAGAAAGAAAACCAAAACTCTCCCTTTTACCTATTGTTTATTTTTTTAACATCTTTATTGGAGTATAATTGCTTTACAATGGTGTGTTAGTTTCAGCTTGTTTCTGTATATCACTTTATTATTTCCCCTTAGCTGACAGTAAACTATTGGATTTCCCCTTTGGATCATATCCTACAATAGTGACTATAGCTGTATGTGTTTTTTTTTTTTTTTTTGCGGTACGCGGGCCTCTCACTGTTGTGGCCTCTCCCGTTGCGGAGCACAGGCTCCGGACGCACAGGCTCAGCGGCCATGGCTCACAGGCCTAGCCGCTCCGCGGCATGTGGGATCTTCCCGGACCAGGGCACAAACCCGTGTCCCCTGCATCGGCAGGCGGACTCTCAACCACTGCGCCACCAGGAAAGCCCTATAGCTGTATCTTATATCTATCTACACATATACATACATAAGTATATGTATATATATATATGTATTTATATTATAGCTTGCCAGTAAGAATAACATGATTCAAAAGTCTTACTGAAGTCCTGAAACTTGATAAGGAGTATCTCCCAGAAACTTCTATCAAACAACACACTTAATGGTGGAACAGTGGGAGCATTTTGGTAGTAAAGTCAGGAACACGTCAAACGTGTATATATTATGACTATTAGAACCCTAGACAATAGAATAAGACCACTGGAAAGAATGAAGAGGTACAGTTAATATAAAAGATGAGGTAACGCTTTGTAGAGAAAATGGTCATTTATCCTGAAAAGTCAAGAGCCAACTATTAAAATGAAATAGGAGTTCAACAAGGCAGTCACATGCAAGAGCAACATCAATAGTGATGCAAGGTCATATCATTAACTTCCTTAGGTATCAGCAATAATTATGTTCATTGAAGTATTGTCTGTAAAAGAGCAGAGTTGAAAACAACCCAAATGTCCATTAGTAGGGGAGTGGTTGAATAAGTTATGAGTGTGTTCACACTATGAAATATTATGCAGTAGTTAAAAATGGATTAGATCTAAATATAAATTTATTAGTATGGAAATAACTCCAATTCCTACTATAGAGTGACAAAAGCAGGCTACAGAATAACTTCGTTAATGTGAAAAATAAAACACAGGTTGACTTTGCAGTTTCTACAGGTATACATATGTAAAAATTAATAGAAAAAGCCTGAAAGGTTACCTACTGAATGAATAACAATAGTTATCTCTTGGGAGAGGCCTGAGATTGGGGGCAATAGTCAAGGGGGACTTTATATCTTGTGTTGTTTTTTAAAGGAGAAAGTATTACTTGTATAGGTAAAAATAAAAACAATTTTAAAGTACAATAGTTTGCTGAATTCACCTAATCAACTTCACTTAAACTTGTATACCTTTTCATATATAAAAGGGAATTGCTTTCAAGTTTCTTAAACTTTCATTCATTTAACAACTAGTGAAGACTATGCACTACAATGGATGACATGGTCTCTGCCCTCCTGGAACCTACAATCAAGTGGGAAAGACAGAAAATAAGCAAATGAGAAAATCATTACACATTATAAGAAAATCATTACAATAATCATCTTAAGATAATATGCAAATAAGAAAATCATTACACATTATAAGAGATTTCAACAGAAATGAGCACCAGGTTTTGATTGGAATTAATGCGGTAGGGGGGGAGTTCTTCAAAGTGACATTTAAACTGGGATTTGGAGAACCTGTTACATGTGGTAGTGATGATAGTGATGGGGAGAAAAACAAGCACAAAGGGCCTCAGAGAAAAATCTTCGTGGGTTGGAGAAAATATCTGAAGGTCAGAGTGGTTAGGCATTGGTAGGGCAGGGGTGGCACTGTTAGGTTGGAAAGGTAGGCAGAGGCCAGATGATGCAAGTCCTTTTCAGCATGGCAAAGTTTAGACTTTATTTGAAGAACAATGAAAAGTCACTGGGGGGTTTTGAGAAGAAGAGCAATGTGATCCAACCTCGATTTTTAGAGGATCGCTCCAGCTGCCATGTCGAGAAAGTAGTGACATGGTTACATTTTTGGAGGAAGCATTATGTGAAAACATGAAAGAGAAATGACTTCGGTAGAGGGAACAGCAAGTGCAAAAGCTAGCTCTTTTGGTTTAGAAACAGGAAGAAGACCAGAGTGGCTGAGGCATAGTCATGTGGGAGAGAGGGGTGTGGAATCAGGTCTCATCACACACGGCTTTGTAGGACATGGCATGAAGCCTGGATTTTATTCTAATTGGGACTGAATTCCATTTTCTACGGGATCACTCTGGCTGCTGGGTGGAAGACAAGACTCTGTAGGGGGGCGAGAATAAGAGGGAGACCTGCTGGGAGGTTACTGCAATAGTCCAGGTGAGACAGGATATTGGCCTGGACTTGGATGGATGCAGCAGAGGTGGGAAAAGGGATGGATTTCAGAAATGTTTGGAGGTTGAATCAACAGGACTTGATCTTTAATGAGATGTGGGAGTGTGAAGAAGAGGGCGGTTTCAAGTATTTTCAAGCTCAAGTCAGGGAAGGGTTTAGTGGGATTGAGGGACTGAAAGGAGCCCAGTGTGGCTGGAGCTCAGTGTAGGGGGCAGGAGGCGTGCAGGGAGGTGAGAGGAGATGAGGTCAGAGTGGTGGGCATGAGCCAGGTAATTCATGGCTGGGTGAGGACATGGAAATGAGTCTGAATGTACTCTAAGTGCAGTGGGAAGCTACTGAAGAGTTTTAAACAAGGTGTGGTTTGGTTTTATTCTAAAAAGCCACTTTGGCTTCAGTGTGGGTAGTGGGCTTAGAGGGGGACAAGAGAAGCAGGGAGATGAGTTAGGAAGTTATTGCAGAGTTCTGAGGATGAAGTCTTGGAGATGGTGCTGGGCAGATCTGAGATTCATTTGAAGTGGAACTGATTAGTTTTCTTGAATTAAACTCATGTATATATCAGAGTCTAAGCCTTATTGAAGTTTTTATTATCTTCTCACTTCATTTATATACTATGTTTCTATTTCCCCTCTCAGTTCTAGAAAAATTTTTTTTCTAAAACATGTGAGTTTGCTACTCTGATTAAACCCTTCCTTTCCATGTACTTAATTGCTGGGGAATTGGTGAGTTTGGGGGATTCTGAAATGCTGCAGACCTCACCCTGTAATACACTTCGCTGAACACAGTCATAATGATAAAAACGTTAAGAAACATTTTATTCCTCTTAGATTACTGATTTTGCTGAAATAAACTACAGTACATTAAAATCTAATCCTTAGGGCAATTAACCTATTAATAGCATATTTAACTTTCAAAACCTGTTCTGTCAGCAAGCAAGTACTTAACATAGTCTGAATTTTCTGCTTTAATAACTGAGGAGTCCTGCCTTTTCTTGTACACCTGGGACAACTGGATGGATGAACGTCTCTGGAGCATTTGGAAAGGGTTGTTAAGAAGTTACATAATTACTTAAGGATACCATAAGCATATCTTTCTATTTCCAACTGCATCAAAATACAAATCAAAACACACTTCAAACTGGGAAACTTAGAATTAAAGGTTTACCTCCAAGTACTAGGTTAGACACCATTCCTCCTCGGTGGGAGCACTTCTCAGACTGAAGTTGTCCCCTTCAGAAAACGGATACTGCTAGTAGGGGGGCTATGAATGGATTGGGCCCAGGAGTAAAGACATTCTGTATGCACATCATGAAACCATGAGAAGCAAGGAGTGCAGAAGCATCCCTTAGGCTTGCTGGGGACCTTGAAGGCAGGCTATAGGGGATGGGGAAGCACTGATACATAAAATGGGAGGAGATAATGTATTTGCACAGCAGTAAAGACATAGGCGTAGTATACTGTTGTTGAGAAAGAGGAAAGCAGCCCTTGATATCTGGGACCTGGCCTGGCACTACCAATCAGGCTTTGGTGTTTTCTTGTTGAACATAAATAATTTCACAGAGCATCAACGGTAGAGGTCATTCTGTGCCATGATAGATCAAGACAAAAACAAGACCATCCTGTAATCATGTCTGAACACAGTCAAAATATGAACAGCATCCAAGTCACAAAAATGACCAAACATCTCCCATCCTGGCTAACATGAGTGACTGTTGCTTATTTACTAATTATAGCTGTAGCTTCAGGTTAGTCTTCCCCACTTACAAATAAGGTTTATTTAGAAATCCAATCACAGAATTACCCCCTACTTTCTGACAGTATCCAAATCCAGAATAAAGCCAGCTAGAGTGACCTACTCAGCCTGGTTTTCCCAGGAATTTCCTGGTTTTAGCACTGAAAGTCCCAAGTTCGAGGAAATCCCTGTCTCAGGCAAACTGGGCTGGCTGGTCAATGGCCTGCTTCCTTAAACCCTCCCCCAAATCAACTGAAGCAAGCCCAAATCCTATAAATCCTTTCTTAAGCCCTCTTATTGAGATACCCCATCGCTTCCTGTGGTGTGCATTCTCCCTTTGCTGCAGTAAGTAATAAACCCAACTTTTTCAACTACAGGTCTGTTCCTAGGAGCCTTTGGTTGGAGGGCATTGACATCAGTAAGACATAAAGAGGCACAGCATTGTGGAAAGGCTAGGAAGGCCTAGCATGGAAAATGGGATGGAAGGAATGAAGAGATAGTGGCAACCAAGGAAGTGAAGGGGGTCCACAGCCCTGAGGGGGGCTAGAGTGTGTTTTTCTGAAAAGGTGGTTTTTAGGGGTGATAAAAGATAAGGTGATAGAACACTCAAAGATTGGTTCAAGATGGCGGAGTAGAAGGACATGCGCTCACTCCCTCTTGCGAGAGCACCGGAATCACAACTAACTGCTGAACAATCATCGACAGGAAGACACTGGAACTCACCAAAAAAGATACCCCACAGCCAAAGACAAAGGAGAAGCCACAGTGAGATGGTAGGAGGGGCGCAATCACAATAAAATCAAGTCCCATAACTGCTGGGTGGGTGACTCACAAACTGGAGAACAATTATACCACAAAGTCCACCCACTGGAGTGAAGGTCCTGAGCCCCATGTCAGGCTTCCCAACCTGGAGGTCAGGCAATGGGAGGAGGAATTCCTAGAGAATCAGACTTTGAAGCCTAGTGGGATTTGATTGCAAGACTTTTTGACAGGACTGGGGGAAACAGAGACTCCATTCTTGGAGGGCACACACAAAGTAGTGTGCGCATCAGGATCCAGGGGAAGGAGCAGTGACCCCATAGGAGACTGAACCAAACCTACTACAAGTGTTGGAGGGTCTCCTGCAAAAGATGGGTGTGGCTGTGGCTCACCCTGGGGACAAGGACACTGGCAGCAGAAGTTCTGAGAAGTACTCCTTGGCATGAGCCTTCCCAGAGTCCACCATTAGCTCCACCAAAGAGCCAGGTAGGCTCCAGTGCTGGGTCGTCTCAGGCCAAACAACCAACAGGGAGGGAACCCAGCCCCATCCATCAGCAGACAAGAGGATTAAAGTTTTGCTGAGCTCTGCCCACAAAAGCAACAGTCAGCTCTACCCACCACCAGTCCCTCCCATCAGGAAATTTACCCAACCTTCTTAGATAGCCTCATCCACCAGAGGGCAGACAGCAGAAGCAAGAAGAACTACAGTTCTGCAGCCTGTGGAAGGAAAACCACATTCACAGAAAGAGAGACGAAATGAAAAGGCAGAGGACTTTATACCAGATGAAGAAACAAGATAAAACCCCAGAAAAACAACTAAATGAAGTGGAGATAGGCAACCTTCCAGAAAAATAATTCAGAATAATGATAGTGAAGATGATCCAGGACCTCAGAAAAAGAATGGAGGTAAAGATCGAGAATATGCAAGAAATGTTGAACAAAGACTTACAAGAATTAAAGAACAAACACCTAGAAGAATCAAAGAACAAACAAACAGAGATGAACAATACAATAACTGAAATGAAAAATACACTGGAAGGAGTCAATAGCAGAATAACTGAGGCAGAAGAACGGATAAGTGACCTGGAAGACAGAGTGGTGGAATTCACTGCCGTGGAACAGAATAAAGAAAAAAGAATGAAAAGAAATGAAGACAGCCTAAGAGACCTCTGGGACAACATTAAACACAACAACATTTGCATTATAGAAGGAGAAGAGAGAGATAAAGGATGTGATAAAATATTTGAAGAGGTTATAGACAAAAACTTCCCTAACATGGGAAAGGAAATAGCCACCCAAGTCCAGGAAGTGCAGAGAGTCCCAGGCAGGATAAACTCAAGGAGAAACACGCTGAGACACATAGTAATCAAATTGACAAAAATTAAAGACAACGAAAAGTTACTGAAAGCAACAAGGGAAAAACAACAAATAACATACAGGAGAACTCCCATAAGGGTAACAGCTGATTTCTCAGCAGAAACTCTACAAGCCACAAGGGAGTGGCATTTTTTATTTAAAGTGATGAAAGGGAAGAACCTACAACCAAGATTACTCTACCCGGCAAGGATCTCATTCAGACTCAATGGAGAAATCCAAAGGTTTATGGACAAGCAAAAGCTAACAGAATTCAGCACCACCAAACCAGCTCTATGATAAATGCTAAAGGAACTTCTCTAAGTGGGAAACACAATAGAAGAAAAGGACCTACAAAAACAAACCCATAACAATTAACAAAATGGTCATAGGAACATACATATCAATAATTACCTTGAACGTGAATGGATTAAATGCTCCAACCAAAAGACACAGGCTCGCTGAATGGATACCAGAACAAGACCCATATATATGCTGTCTACAAGAGACCCACTTCAGACCTAGGGACATATACAGACTGAAAGTGAGGGGATGGAAAAAGATATTCCATGCAAACGGAAATCAAAAGAAAGCTGGAGTAGCAATTCTCATATCAGACAAAATAGACTTTAAAATAAAGACTATTAGAAGAGACAAAGAAGGACACTACATAATGATCAAGGGATCAATCCAAGAAGAAGACATAACAATTGTAAATATTTATGCACCCAATATAGGAGCACCTCAATACATAAGGCAAATGTTAAGAGCCATCAAAGGGGAAATCGACAGTAACACAATAATAGGGGACTTTAACACCCCACTTTCACCAATGGACAGTTCATCCAGACAGAAAATTAATAAGGAAAAGCAAGCTTTAGATGACACAGTAAACCAGAGAGATTTAACTGATATTTTTAGGATATTCCATCTGAAAAGAGCAGATTACACTTTCTTCTCAAGTGCACACAGAACATGCTCCAGGATAGATCACATCTTGTGTCACAAATCAAGCCTTGGTAAATTTAAGAAAATTGAAATCATATCAAGCATCTTTTCTGACCACAACGCTATGAGATTAGAAATCAATTACAGGGAAAAAAACGTAAAAAACACAAACATATGGATGGTAAACAATCCGTTACTAAATAAACAGGAGATCACTGAAGAAATCAGAGAGGAAATCAAAAAATACCTGGAGACAAATGACAATGAAAACATGATGATCCAAAACCTATGGGATGCAGGAAAAGCAGTTCTAAGAGGGAAGTTAATAGCAACACAATCCTACCTCAAGAAACAAGAAAAATCTCAAATAAACAATCTAACCTTACACCTAAAGGAACTAGAGAAAGAACAAACAAAACCCAAAGTTAGTAGAAGGAAAGAAATCATAAAGATCAGAGCAGAAATAAATGTAATAGAAACAAAGAAAACAATAGCAAAGATCAATAAAACTAAAGCTGGCTCTTTGAGAAGATAAAGAAAATTGATAAACCTTTAGCCAGACTCATCAAGAAAAAGAGGGAGAGGACTCAAATCAATAAAATTAGAAATGAAAAAGGAGAAGTTACAATGGACACTGCAGAAATACAAAGCATCATAGGAGACTACTACAAGCAACTCTATGCCAATAAAATGGACAACCTGGAAGAAATGGACAAATTCTTAGAAAGTTATAACCTTCCAAGACTGAACCAGGAAGAAACAGAAAATATAAACAGACCAATCACAAGTAATGAAATTGAAACTGTGACTAAAAATCTTCCAACAAACAAAAGTCCAGGACCAGATGGCTTCACAGCTGAATTCTATCAAACCTTTAGAGAAGAGCTAACATCCATCCTTCTCAAACTCTTCCAAAAAATTTCAGAGGAAGGAACACTCCCAAACTCATTCTATGAGGCCACCGTCACCCTGATAACAAAACCAAACAAAGATACTACAAAAAAAGAAAATTACAAACCAATATCACTGATGAACATAGATGCAAAAATCCTCAACAAAATACTACCAAACAGAATCCAACAGCACATTAAAAGGATCATACACCATGACCAAGTGGGATTTATCCCAGAGATGCAAGGATTCTTCAATATACTCAAATCAATCAATGTGATACACTGTATTAACAAATTGAAGAATAAAAACCATATGATCATTTCAATAGATGCAGAAAAAGCTTTTGACCAAATTCAACACCGATTTATGATAAAAACTCTCCAGAAAGTGGGCATGGACGGAACCTACCTCAACATAATAAAGACCATATACAACAAGCCCACAGCAAACATCATTCTCAATGGTGAAAAACTGAAAGCATTTCCTCTAAGATCAGGAACAAGACAAGGATGTCTACTCTCGCCACTATTATTCAACATAGTTTTGGAAGTCCTAGCCAGGGCAATCAGAGAAGACAAAGAAATAAAAGGAATACAAATGGGAAAAGAAGAAGTAAAACTGTCACTGTTTGCAGATGACATGATACTATATACAGAGAATCCTAAAGATGGAACCAGAAAATTACTAGAGCTAATCAATGAACTTGGTAAAGTTGCAGGATACAAAACTAATGCACAGAAATCTCTTGCATTCCTCCTATACACTAACGAAAGACCAGAAAGAGAAATTAAGGAAATAATTCCTTTCACCATTGCGACAAAAAGAATAAAATACCTAGGAATAAACCTACCTAAGGAGGTAAAAGACCTGTATTCAGAAAACTATAAGACACTGATGAAAGAAATCAAAGATGACAAAGACAGATGGAGAGGTATACCATGTTCTTGGATTGGAAGAATCAATATTGTTAAAATGACTATACTACCCAAAGCAATCTACACATTCAATGCAATCCCTATCAAAGTACCACTGCCATTTTTTACAGAACTAGAACAAAAAACCTTAAAATTTGTATGGAAACACAAAAGACCCCCAATAGCCAAAGCAGTCTTGAGGGAAAAAAACGGAGCTGGAGGAATCAGACTCTCTGACTTCACACTATACTACAAAGCTACAGTAATCAAGACAGTATGGTACTGGCACAAAAACGGAAATGGAGATCAATGGAACAGGATAGAAAGCCCAGAGATAAACCCACACACCTATGGTCAACTAATCTATGACAAAGGAGGCAAGGATATACAATGGAGAAAAGACAGTCTCTTCAATAAGTGGTGCTAGGAAAACTGGACAGCTACATGTAAAAGAATGAAATTAGAACACCATAAACAAAAATAAACTCAAAATGGATTAGAGACCTAAATGTAAGACCAGACATTTTAAAACTCTTAGAAGAAAACATAGGAAGAACACTCTTTGACATAAATCACAGCAAGATATTTTTTGATCCACCTCCTAGAGTAATGGAAAGAAAAACAAAAATAAACAAATGGTACCTAATGAAACTTACAAGGTTTTGCAAAGCAAAGGAAACTACAAACAAGACAAAAAGACAACCCTCAGAATGTGAGAAAATATTTGCAAACGAATCAATGGACAAAGGATTAATCTTGAAAATATATAAACAGCTCATGCAATTCAATGTTAAAAAAACAAACAACCCAATACAAAAATGGGCAGAAGACCTAAATAGACATTTCTCCAAAGAAGACATACAGTTGGCCCAGAAGCACATGAAAAGCTGCTCAACATCACTAATTATTAGAGAAATGCAAATCAAAACTACAATGAGGTATCACCTCACACCAGTTAGAATGGGCATCATCAGAAAATCTACAAACAACAAATGCTGGAGTGGGTGTGGAGAAACGGGAACCCTCTTGCACTTTTGGTGGGAATGTAAATTGATACAGCCACTATGGAGAACAGTATGGAGGTTCCTTAAAAAACTAAAAATAGAATTACCATATGACCCAGCAATCCCACTGCTGGGCATATACCCTGAAAAAGCCATAATTCAAAAAGAGTCATGTACCACAATGTTCATTGCAGCTCTTTTTACAATAGCCAGGTAATGGAAGCAACCTAAATGCCCATTGACAGACGAATGGGTAAAGAAGATGTGCTACATATGTACAATGGAATATTACTCAGCCATAAAAAGGAACAATATTGAGTCATTTGTAGAGATGTGGATGGATCTAGAGACTGTCATACAGAGTGAAGTAAGTCAGAAAGAGAAAAGCAAATATCATATATTAACGCATATATGTGGAACCTAGAAAAATGGTACAGATGAACTGGTTTGTAGGGCAGAAATAGAGACACAGATGTAGTGAACTAACGTATGGACACCAAGGGGGGAATTTGGCGGGGGGTGGTGGTGGTGGGATGAATTGGGAGATTGGGGTTGACATATATACACTAATATGTATAAAATAGATAACTAATAAAAAATAGATAATGTGATAGATGGTAAAGCCTTGAGCTTTTGGAGGAGGAGGAGGAGGAGTTGTTGCCCTACCCTCTGTGCCTAAACAAAACCCTAATGAAAGACAGCAAAAACAAACACAATTTTGGCTTATGTTATAAAATAATGACTCAATCTTTAATGGTCTAGGGGCTGATCATAGAGTTTTCGTATCCACACTCCCTTCCCTATGTTTGTCAACTGCATCATATAATAGTATCTATATAAGAGAAATTTCTGGGAAGGAAGAACTCCAATGACACACTAGTTGACAGGTTTTATAACGGCAAAACACTAAACTTACAATTTTAATTCTTTGGGGTTGAGATCGTTTAACGTTAAAGCTCAACATTCATTAAATAAAGACCCTAAAACAGTGCCTGACATATATTAAATGGCAATAAATATTAACTATTACAGTTACTATGATTATGCTATTTTTTCAAATGTGCTTATTTTAAAACATGCAATGCCGTAGCTTTAAAAAATGTTTTTGATCACATATCCTTGATTATATTGGAAGTATATATTCAATGATAAATGTAACTGCTTTGTTTCTTAAATTCTGCTCAGAGACATATACTCAAATGACTGTGCATGCCTTTTGGAGAGATTTACTGTTTTGGTCAGTCTTTTAAATTCAGTGGCTGAGCACCTACTTTCCAGTAGTTGGCCCTTATTGCATGATGCAAAGCAAGTTTGGAAAACATGACTACTATTTAGTTTGATACTGTTTATACTTTTAAAAAAGCAGAAGATTTATAAAACAGAAACAGACTCACAGACATAGAAAACAAACTTATGTTTACCAAAGGAGAAAGGTGGGGAGGGATAATAAATCAGGAATTTTGGGGTAACATATATACACTACTATATATAAAATAAACAACAAGGACCTACTGCATAGCACAGGGAACTATACTCAATATTTTATATAACCTATATGGGAAAATAATCTGAAAAAGAATATATATATATATATATATAAAATTGAATCACTTTGCTGTACACCTGAGACTAACACAACATTGTAAATCAACTATACTTCAATTTTAAAAAAAGAAAGAAAATTATCCTAAAGAAAGCAGGGGAGTGAACAGCAGAATGTGGCTATGCATGTAAAAGGAAACCTAGAATACTCAGAATCTCTAAGTTGAAACATAGAGCAAGTAGGTTCCTTAGAAAAGGTTTAATTTCTAATCTTCAACAGAAAGCCACCTCATTTTATTTCTACAAAAATAAAATTCACTCGTAAAATTATAGGTACATGCAGATAATGTTTATGAAGTGCTCTTAACTTCAAAAGAAAAAAATGTGAATGCCTGGGTTCTCCAAATGTCCAGGATATGTTACAAAAGGTAGCAAGTAGAGCTTTGTACATTTACAATAATTTTGTACTGTTAAAGACCATGTTACCTAGTTTTTGATACCCAGAGAAACAAGCAGCTTGTTTTTCAAAGATTAGTACTAAATTGCCATACTGTAGGTACACAACCTGGATGTTCCACTCTACTACTCTTAACACAAATTTGTTTCTTTCTTACAGTTCTGAAATCTGGTTGATTTAATTTACATTAATCTTCTCAGAGGCCAAACTTGGTGGTAAGAATACCAATTATCCTGGTATTGTGTTCGACCAGATCTTACCCTGTTTGAAATTACCATTTTTCTCCTTTGGCCAAGTCTGGGGTCAAAAAACCTTTACCCACCTACAGTATAGAAAACTTGTTTCAGAAGTCTACTTCTTCATTAGTTTAAAACCATTTATTTGGAAAGTGGCATTTTTTACAAAATGAAAACAGTAATTCTAAGAAGTACATTCCTTCACAAAATTAATACATTTGATAATTATATTTACTTAAGAAGTCATAAGTAAACATTTTTAAGGGAAATCTTTACTTTTGGTGTGAATTACAGAGGTATCCAATTTCAGCCTTACCGTTTTCAATGTATAATGTTTCTTACAGAGTAGTTTTAGGTATATTAGTCCCACAGACATTAAAATATCACATGCACACAGCAGAGAGTTGAATTCTCATTTCTGTAAGCATTTTTCACACTTACAATATGCTACTGTTTAATCATAATAATGAATCAGTTTTGCAGTTACTGCACACTTGAATACATACAACCCTGAATCAAACTGAAAAGTACAAATTAAGAATGAAATTTAAATATTTATATTTTCTTGAATGGTTACAGGTAAAGGCACATTTATTAAAAAGCAATTCTGTAATACACACTGAGAAAACTAGTAGAGCTAAGAACATCGTGAAAGAAAACAGGAACCACTTCATGAATTGCTTTTGACCTTGAAACAAATTAATTGCCAATATTAAATAATAGTGAAGTAATTCAGAGTAGTGCCAGGCAAGAAAATTTAAAATACACTTGTTTTACAACCTCATTGCCAGACCCTGAGTCATTGTAGATGGAAATACCATGTTAAGATAAACAAAGACATTCACCCTCTTTGGGAATCAGTTCTTACTTACCGAAATTTGCCATCTGTATCGTCTGGTTGCCAGTGTCTGGAGCATTGTAAATCACAACAGCATCAGCATTTCTTCTGCCTGCTGCTTGAATTTTTTCTGAAAATGTACAATTACCTCTTTCTATCAGTGCAATCCAGGGCTTCTTAGTATTAGTAAACTCAGTGTTGTAGTCACAAGCTAGGTAGTTACTGCCCTTAGGGATGGCCACCACCCCCATAGCATTAGCCACCGGTGAGGCTAATCCATAAACACCACATTCACATGTCTCTGTTGAAGTGTAGTTGCTGGTTTCATTGTAATAAGCCACAGTCACACGGGCATTCATTGAAAAAGGTGCTGTGATTCTAAATAAAAAGGTAAAAATTACCAGCAGCTGAAAACAACTGGACTTATTCTCCTGGTTCATTGCTCATTCATTTGAGAATAAAATTTAAGATGTCTGCTGATATTTCCAACTATCAGTCATCATTTGTCCACTCAGGTCCCCACTAAGCAGAAGTTTGAAATTTCAGCTGCAAGTAGGTAACTGATCTCACCTCTAGCAACGTAAGCTCTGAATACATCAGCTCTATTTCACTTTACTTAGCTACATTCCGTTTTGCCTGCCCCTCCTCCAACTGTACACACATGTAACCCTTAACCAGGATTACCTTAGAAATAAATAACACCATCAACTTTATTCTACATGTCAACTTATCAGGATTGGATGACTTCCTTCACTGACATTTTTTTCTTCTTACTGTTCCAGCTAAAGAACTTTCATAAACATGGAGTGGATTGGAATGAGGAACTGGACTCTTGGGATTACCATGTGACAAAATGAAAGTCACCTCTCTCAGATCATCTAAAACACCAAACTGGTTTTCCAAGCCCTGCTGAAACAATGCTATCAACCAGTTCAGCCGGAAGTAAGTTAAGATCCATCATTTTAATTGCTACGGCATTGGTAGAATTGATTTCACAGCCTTTTTTTCTCTTATTTCTTTGTGGAATTTTTCTTAACAGGCTCCCCAAGGAACATCTTATGCTACCTTTGTTTATTCATTGAAAAGGAAACATATTCGTCGTTAGAGATCCTTTCAAGTACAAGGCCTTGCCCATGGTGGGCACTCAAATATCTGTTGATGCATTCCATTAATTTTTATGTCCCATGTGTTATACTCTAACAAAAGACTGTTCAAGGTTTATCTTTTAACATTTAAAAATTTTAATTCTAGTTCTTTCAAATGTATAGACAGCTTTAGTTATTTCATCGCTTCCTTTACTGTAAGCTCTGGTTTTTTTTGCATTTTTTATATATTCTTTTTTAACATCTTTATTGGAGTATAATTGCTTTACAATGGTGTGTTAGTTTCTGCTTTATAACAAAGTGAATCAGGGGCTAGTGAAGGAGTAGATGAATGGACAACAAGACAAACAGAGATATCAGGAGTCTGACTAGGCCAAGAGTCAGCAAACTACACAAATAGGCAACAGGCTGTCAGAGAAGCAGAAAGACACCAGGTCAAAAGGAAGGCAGACACAATGGTAGCCTGAAGTCCAAGGAAAATAGTCTGAAATAAGGAATACCACTAGAGTCAGGGGGACAGGACAACAGAAAATAGGAAACATTGTTGAAGGACATGATCAATAAAGCTATTTTCCCCCACACACACTTCTTGTCCGTTCTTGGGCATCTGAGGTATTAGCGTTGGAGTGGACCCTGAAAGTGGGAACCAACAGTTAACAGCAGAGGAGAGTTCACGGAATCTGCAGTAGAACCTGATGGATAAATCCCAGCAGATGCACAATAGAAATATGAACCTTTTTATCCTGTTACAGCTGCTGATTACTCATATCTCCCTCACAGTACCTGGTATTAGTAACAACTTACACACAGTAATCACTTAATAATTATTCATGAAAAGTTTAAAGGTCTTGTGTATTAGCTCATGGTCTATTTCAGAGTAAACACTATCGCCAACGTTCAAACTCATAATAAAGACTGTATTCACTAGATAAAGAAAACTATCAAACTGAAAACAAAAGTGTTATTGTCAAAATGATTAGTCTGCTAATTGCTAATAGACATCTGTGATAAATTCAACATCAGCATTCAACAGGCAATTCATTAGTAAAGTTGTAGAAATTTGAGTTAACCTTCTCTACCAGTTATTAAATTGTTTCTAAAGGAACATCATTATATGCTTTTAAAATGACAACTTTCCATAACACTTTATGGCAGCACTGGTGAACTTTGCTAAACTATTTTAAATTACTCTGAAGTTTGAAGTGCATGACTTTGTATGGTAACCAGCATTATATACCTTGTATGTAAGTGCTTTTATGTTTCCTTGTATGGCTTTCAGAGAGTCATAACTTACAAAGATAATTTTAGATTGTTTTTAAAATTTTACAGTTAAGTAAAATTAGTCCTAGAACGATAAATACCCATCAATGCAATTTTCCAGTTAAGTCTTAAGGTAATTTGCTGGGGGGGGGTGAGTGGTCTAGTACTTATTCAGTGTTTTTAAAATTTTATCTGTGGAATACCTACATTAGACTCACTTGGAAGTTTATTAAAAGTGAAGATTTCTGGGTCAGCCTGAATCAAAATTGGAGGAATATATATAGGAATTCACATTTTAAATAGCTCTCCAGGTAATTCTTACACACTTTACAATTTAAGAACTTTAGATTATACAAGTTGTACATGATGAATAGTATGGGATCTAGTAGTTTTTTTTAATTAATTAATTTATTTTTGGCTGCGTTGGGTCTTCATTGCTGCGCGCGGGCTTTCTCTAGTTGCAGTGAGTGGGGGCTACTCTTTATTGCGATGTGCGAGCTTCTCATTGCGGTAGTTTCTCTTGCTGTGGAGCACGGGCTCTAGGCACTTGGGCTTCAGTAGTTGTGGTGCGTGGGCTCAGTAGTTGTGGCTCGTGGGCTCTAGAGCGCAGGCTCAGTAATTGTGGCACATGGGCTTAGTTGCTCCGCGGCATGTGGGATCTTCCTGGACCAGGGATTGAACCCGTGTCCCCTGCATTGGCAGGTGGGTTCTTAACCACTGCACCATCAGGGAAGTCCTAGTTGTAGTTTTGACAGATTAGCTGTTGTCATTTTATTTCAACCTCATCGTGCTTCAACTTCCAATCTATAAAGGTCTGATGTTTTATTTGTACTTTACGTGGTTCTCTGAACATTTCTGAAGTTACCTTAAAAACCAAAAGGTTGTGCAAGTGCTGATACTGCAACAGCTAGTGTTATATCCTCAGGAAAATAATAACCTCTCCTGGACTTTTTCTTCTTTTACACAATGAAAGAGGTTGGGTTAAAATTTATCTATCAAGTCTTTTCCAGATCTGCCATGCTAGAACTCTATGAAAATGAAAGTTGTTTCAAAACTATCAATTGTTAATTTTTCCTTATCAGAACAATTGAAGTGGAAGCTGCATTGAGAGCAGATGAACTATGGCACCTAGATAGGAGGTAAGTTCAAAGTACTGGGTGAAGCTTGATCTCTAATAAAACTAACAAGTGCTTGAAACAGGACTATGTAACAGTGGTTTTCAAACTCGTCTGCACATTAGAATCATCTGGGGGAGATGTTGACTCTCTTGACGGCCAGGCTACACTCCAATCAGAAACCGGGGGTGGGGGTGGCACGTAGGAATAATTTTTTAAATTAATTAATTTATTTATTTATTTTTGGCTGCGTTGGGCCTTCATTGCTGCGTGTGGGCTTTCTTTTTTTAGTTGCGGTGAGCAGGGTCTACTCTTCATTGCCGTGCGTGGGCCTCTCATTGCGGTGGCCTCTTGTCACGGGGCACCGGCTCTAGGCGCGCGGGCTCTAGACACGCGGGCTCTAGAGTGCAGGCTCAGTAGTTGTGGCACACGGGCCTAGCTGCTCTGCAGCGTGTGGGATCTTCCTGAACCAGGGCTCAAACCTGTGTCCCCTGCATTGGCAGGTGGATTCCTAACCACTGCACCACCAGGGAAGCCCAGGCATAGTAATTTTTAAAACTCTCCAGGTGATACCAATATGAAGTCAAGTTTGAGAACCACTGCTATGTTTCAAACATTTAATACTACTGGACTTTTTCAACTACTTGTACCTTAATAAATATTAAGTATCTTAGCAAAGGTACACAATATTAATTAAGGTATAGAGAAGTGAATCACTCATCTCTTAAGCAAGGAATATTTCAATTTTTTCCATATGATTGAATAACATCTATGGCAAACCTACCATTTAAAGATGACGAGGACTTCCCTGGTGGCGCAGTGGTTAAGAATCCGCCTGCCAATGCAGGGGACACGAGTTTGAGCACTGGTCCGGGAATATCCCACATGCCACGGAACAGCTAAACCCGGGCACCACAACTACTGAACCTGCGCTCTAGAGCCTGCGAGCCAAAACTACTGAGTCTGCACTCTAGAGCCCACGTACCACAGCTACTGAAGCCCGTGAGCCTAGAGCCTGTGCTCCACAACAAGAGAAGCCACCGCAATAAGAAGCCCGTGCACCCCAACGAAGAGTAGCCCCTGCTTGCCGCAATTAGAGAAAGCCCGCGCGTGCAGCAACGAAGACCCAACGCAGCCGAAAATAAATAAATAAATTTATTAAAAATAAATAAATAAAAAATAAAGATGAGGAAGTACAGGGCTGTGTTTCTAATAGAATACAGGTACCCCTTGATTATTCATAGCAAACTTCCAGTTCTGCCTTGGGTGACTCTGACTTGGTGTATGTTCAAAAGAAATTAATTTTAATATTAGCCCTAGCCAAATAAAAGAAATAGTCACAAGGCCATATCCAGCTACAAAGGAAGCAAGAAAAAGTATTCTTTATTCTACATAGCCATGTGTTTAGCTAAACATGGGGAGAACTATTACTATAGAATAGGTATTAGGGTACAGCTAGCAGTCTCTGCTAACCTTCTTATAATCCATTCTCCTTCCAGGAGACAGTGACCACTCTAAAACATGAATCGAATCAAGGCATATCCCTGGCCACAAACCACTTAATGGCTTCCTAGTGCTCTGAAGATACATACTAAAATCCTTACCATGGACTATAAGGCTCTGTGTAATTTGCAAGAGCCTTTGTCTGTCTGTCTCGTCTTGTATCCAACATTCCACACTCCAGCCATATCAGTTCTCATTCAAGTTCTCAAGCACACCCTGTGCTGCAAGGCCTTTTCACCTCAAGTTCACTTCCTCAGGAAAAACTTTCCCAATGCCCCCCGGCCAGCTTCCTTTGTGAAATTTATCTTATTTATTTGTGCAATTATTTGAATGTCTTTCTCCTCCACAACACTGTAAGCTTTATGACAGTAGGGGCCATGTCTGTTTTTGCTTGTATTGTATTGTGTTCCTAGTGCAAACTCAGTGCTTGCCATAGAGTGGGCATTCAAATACTTGGATATATGCTGCAATAACTGGGCTCACTATTTTATGAACCCTAGGATTTAGAGAAGTTTATCTCACAGTAATCTACTAGCTGAAAATTTATTATTATTCAAACGTTTTACTTTGTGCTCAAATTAGAGTTTAAAGAAACAGACATTGGAGTTATAAGCCCAACCTTAAAATTTAATTGCCTTGACAATATTTTTTTTTTTTTTTTTTTTTTTTGCGGTACGCGGGCCTCTCACTGTTGTGGCCTCTCCCATTGCGGAGCACAGGCTCCGGACGCGCAGGCTCAGCGGCCATGGCTCATGGGCCTAGCCGCTCCGTGGCATGTGGGATCTTCCCGGACCGGGACACGAACCCACGTCCCCTGCATTGGCAGGCAGACTCTCAACCACTGCGCCACCAGGGAAGCCCACCTTGACAATTTTACATTAAATCATTTAGTCTTTTTCTGTTTCAGGTTCCTATCTACAAAACAGACATTAAAAACCTTGTTAGGGGCAACTCCTAGATCTTAAACGACTAGAAGTCACATGCAATAATCTCAGAATAGCATCAGAAGTACTCAAATTTAAAAAAAAGTTACTTGATTTTCAATGAAAATGTGATTAAAAACAGCTAAAATATTTCAGATTTCTGTTTTGAAAAAAATACATATATGTATCAATCACTGAAAAGGCAACAAATTAGGAAGAACATCAGCAATAAAAATAACTGGGATTTAAATATTTCAATTTTTTTTGTTATGATGAGCTGCTATAATTGATAATGGTCTAATCATAACTTTAAAATGTTCTTCATAGAAAACCACATTTTCATGACACACATGATAATAACACAAAGACATTTTTACTGTTCTAATAACGATATTAACATACCAAAAGAATCATACAACTGGATGGGACCATTATTTTGCAAATTTTACAAATAAGAAAACTAAGGTCAAGCAGTTTAAGTGGCTTTCCTTAAAGTTCCACAGGGATTTAGGGACAGACCTGTGGCTAGCTTTAAGTCTGTTTTTTCAAAATCTACTTTTTATTTCTTTAGTATAAAGGAAAGCAAAAACTTAGGGCTAGAAGTGGTATCAACATAACAATGTAAGAATGAGGGATAACATTTAGTGGGTGGTGTGACCTAGACCAAGAGATAAGTTTTTATCTAATGTTTCCATTTTGGAGATGTGACATTAATGTAATATGACTTGACTCAAATATAATCGCAAATAACTGAAATCTTCAGATAATCCCCAAATCTAGTTTTACGTATTCATTTTAACCCTTTTCCCTAAAATTTCCTTACTAAGCACAACTGATTACTGAAATAAGCTGTACTAATACATACTTCACCTCCCATCAGTTTACCTGAAAACTCATGGGTAGCAATGCTTAAAAAAAAAAAAGGAACTGTACCTGAACAGGTAACTAGTAAAATAGCAACCAGCTCAATTATAAACCATATAAATGACTTCAGAATAATAGAATTGGTTATAATCTATAGTCCATGTTGGCAGAAGCTATCTAGCCAAAAACATCAAATATTATTAGTGTCACCAAATAAGGGTTTCAAAATTTTTAAAAGTCCTTGTCTTAATATGAATAAAATTAATGCAGGATAATTCCAACAAAGAAAAGTGGCAGGATAAACATGTACTCAGATTCTTCTTTTAATAGTTTATCAAAGGATTTCAATGTGTAGATCTCATGTACCATCTAAAATTAGAAACTTCAGTGAAAGATTGTGGTCTTGTGGTAGACTATGTAATATTTCATAATTTACTAACTGATTTGTTAATATAAAAGTGACACCACAGTAGTATATTTGTGTTGCTTTGGAAAGAATCAACACATATTGTCACTTGAAGATAAGGTATTCTGATGTAGTTTGCTTTTTTACTTAGAAAACTGCCACAGTAGCTATCCAATTTTGCCATAAACTGGAAATGTGGACACAGATGTTTAACTCCAAATTTGGATAGAAACATTACTATAATATAAAACAAATTGCCATGGAAGTTGTTTTTAAAGATCCTAAATCTTTTTTTAAAATTAATTAATTAATTTATTTTTGGCTGTGTTGGGTCTTTGTTGCTGTGCACAGGTTTTCTCTAGTTGTGGCGAGCGGGGGCTACTCTTCGTTGCTGCGCACGGGCTTCTCCTTGTGGTGGCTTCTCTTGTTGTGGAACATGGGCTCTAGGTGCCCAGGCTTCAGTAGTTGTGGCACACGGGCTTAGCTGCTCTGTGGCATGTGGGGATCTTCCCGGGCCAGGGCTTGAACCCGTGTCTCCTGCATTGGCAGGCAGATTCTTAACCACTGTGCCACCAGGGAAGTCCAGGATCCTAAAACTTAATAATGAGTTCATATTTCTCATTCAATATAAGAACAGAAATTACACCTGTTAAAGTGTGTAGTTTTGCAATCTCGGCCTGAGGTATTTTAGTCAATAGCCATTTAAGTATTAACTTTTTCCCTTCTCCAACTTTTATGAGGCACTAAAACTGAATTGCCTGTTAAAGTTTATAATAGCTTAATACAAAAGCCCAGATTCTGTTTGATAAACAACAGTTTTCAACCCATATGGAAGAATCATATTGGCTCATTTAGCAAGCATGTGTAGGTCTAATATAGGCCAAAAATATGAAGGAAAAACATCAAATACATTCAAAATGAGATAGGTTTTAACTTCTTTAATAATACAGTCAAAATTTTAACATGAGAATGATTCCCTATTTTAATTAATGTTTAAACACAATTTTAAAGAACAAAAGATTGAACACATTTATGAAAAAACTGTAGCATCTGTCTTTAGGTTCATGATGCCCAACACATTTAAAATGTATAGCATATGAAGTTACAGAACCACAGGGCTAGAAGGAAGCCTAAAAGTTAATAGCTTAACTACAATCGGATTCATCTTGAAACAGTATTTTTTTTTTTTTTTGCGGTACGCGGGCCTCTCACTGTTGTGGCCTCTCCCGTTGCGGAGCACAGGCCCAGCGGCCATGGCTCACAGGCCCAGCCGCTCCACGGTATGTGGGATCTTCGCGGACCAGGGCACGAACCCACGTCCCCTGCATCGGCAGGCGGACTCTCAACCACTGTGCCACTAAGGGAAGCCTGAAACAGTACTTTTTAACTCAAGTGATGGTCATTTTGGCTCATCTAACTAACCACGTAGATGTCAATCACAGAATCTTGCACATGTGGAATGGCCATTTACAGTTAAAATGAAGTAAGATAGACAACCAGAATAAAATCAATTCCCTTAGCTACTCTTTTATACTTTCAATATGAGCACTTAAAATGTTAATTTGAGATAAATTTTCACTATTTAAACTCACATTACATGTACCAAAATTACAAATGAACATAGCAAGAATACAGACATACTGTAGCCTCTGGCTTTAAGACCACACACTGGTCAAAACATTTAGAAATTCAAAGGATAAGAAGTCACATTAGGGAGTAGAAAACCTTAAAACAATTTAATTTGGCATGCTCTTTGTACAGCTGACCAAACTAAAGACCAAGGCAAATGGAACATAACAATCCATGTGTGCTTTTGAAAATGATAGAAACTACCTTGGTTTTGAGAAATTCAGGTTGACCATTTTAGGAGAATTTAATCCTCAAATCAGCAATTCAAAATTCCCCATTACAGCCGAATAAAATGTTAAATGTCCATGAAAAGTTACTCTTAAGTTGGGATGCCTTATGCTGAGGCTTTAGAATAAAAGTATACTTCACAAATAGAACAGTGAACACAAATTATCACAAGTCAAGATAACAGTCATATAGAAAGAAGTAAGATGAACTTTCTTGATACACACAAATTGTTTCAATGACCTTTCCAAAGAATGAATTTAAAATGAAGTGTGCTAGCTCCAAATACAAGACGAACATAAAACCACTTAACTTTAGAGTGTATGTAATACTCTGAGAAAGTTACTGAAATTACCAACAAAATGACAGAATATCTTTTTTTTTGACAGAATATCTTTAAAGCAATGCCCTCTTTATAACCTTTAATAATTTCATCTGCCAGTTTTTAAGAAGTTTTATCTGGTCTATAAATTTTGTGCAAATAGACTTCTGTTTTACCGTTACCTAAATTACAGATATCCAAGATACCAACGATATGCACTTTATCCAATTCAGTTGCTGCTTTTATAATATCACCTAAAAGTAAAAAGCAGATGGTAAGTATTGTAAAATAGTTAAATATTTACTTGGATTTAGTATCACATAAGTTGATTTTTTTTCTTATAATTAACAGTGTCTCTCATCTTCTCCCTCTTCCCTCTAGTTCATCACATACATTCATCAAAGTTATAATATAGTAATTTCTGCCAATAACAGCGAATACATCAAACAGATGCTACCAAAAATGTCAAGATACAGGCTGGTACTCCAAAGCCTTATTTGTTTGTTTATTTATTTATTTAGTGGAGCAAAGTAAATCTACATATTTTCAAGGTCATTTAGGTGCCAAGTAAACAACTTCTTACTACCCTTCAAGGAAATACAAAGATAAATTTTTCTATTTTGCAATTCAATCATCAATTATTTGCAAAATTTACAAGACATAAAGCAAAATTTAAAAAAGAAGCTTCTTTTAAAGTATGTTTCCTTTTAAGTGGCTTTATTAACTAACACTTAGCTTTGGATATTCTTAAGAAGCTTTATCAAGAATGGATCGGGTGAGTGACATTGATGAAAATGGCAGAGTACGGAATTTCAGGGCTCTGTTCCTCCACTAAAACAACTTATAAGCTGGCAAAAAAACTCTCAGATCAACTTTTCCAGAACTCTGGAATCTAGACAAAAACTTAACAACCTGGTGAAAGATTAATGAAGAAAGAAGTTGCTGCACTATGGTAAGAGTGTGCTGTGGTGTTTTAAACTGCCCGCCTACTCCCCAGATCAGTAGCAGCCATGAAGATGGCAGCTCGTACTCTTGGTGCAGGTTGCTAGCACCAGAGGGAGCTACGCAGACCTTATTCTCAAAGATGTGGTTGTGTATTTTGACCTGTCAGGCAGCTCCCTCAAGGTCAGATGCAAGAGCTTGCTTGTGTTTCACCCAATTTGGAGCATCCCATGACTAGGGTAGCTTTCCCAATGGCTTTTGTTGAAAGCATATAAAGGCAAAAGCATTTGTCAGAGCAGATAGATCAGGGTTTTAAAGTTGGGACAAGCAATAGACAGACCAAAAAGCCTGGGGAGGAAGGGCCTGGGAAAAGAGATACGTGGGGGAATATGAGCTTTTAAGAGCTCCTGTGTATTCCAAGGAATCAAGAAGGCTACATGTATGCCCAGTGCTGGATGCACGTTCAGAAAAGGCCTGAGAAAACTCTCATTGTTCACCTCTGGCTGACCATCAGTCTCTGTAGAACAGGAAGTGAGGGCTAAGACAGAGTCATAAACATCTTGGCTAAGCACTGAAGGGGTGCCACAACACAGAGCCAATCTGCAAAAGGTGAGAAAGTAATGTTTTTCTTTTCTTCTTCTTCTTGGCTAAAATGTATTTAAGGAATCTCTTTCAAAACACTAACCACTACCAAGCTACTGTATCACAGACTTCAGTGGTTACACATGACAAAGACCTCATTTTAAACATGAGAAAGCTAAAACATTTAGAGGTTAAGTAACTTAAGTAAAGTCACAGGGTGATTCTAATCCAGACAGTCTGGCACCAAGGCATGGGCTCTTAACCTTTTGTGCTAGAGCTACATCTCTACAAAATTGTGACCAAGGGCCAGTAGTGGATCTAGATTTTGTGGGGCTTGAAAGGTATACTATTTGGGGGTCTTCTTTATGAAAGAGAAAACAAAATACAACAACACACACACACACAAAAAAACCCTAGAAGTGCTGTGGAAAGGATTTACACAAGTGAGAGCTCCTCAAGCTTAGGCTTCATTAGCTGCATAGGACAGCCACATCTGCTAGGCATGTCACAAAATCTGATGAATGATTTAAAATTGTGCAAGTTCACTAAAGCACAATGAATATAATAACAACTGCTGGTACTATATAATTTTCTTCTTCTTTGAGTGGGATGGACTTTAATCCAGATGCTTTGGAAAGATTTCAAGCTCTTCAGATTTGATGCTAACAGCAGAAACCCAAACCTTAATAATTCTAATTGTCATCATATCATTCTACAAATAATGACTTACGTAGTACCTGCAACATAACGTATAAGTAAGCTTTCTGTTTAGGTAACTCTGCCTACTTGTGTAAATGACAACCTCTCTGCACCTCAATCTGCTCATCTAGTACCTATATCATAGGCTGTTGTGAGGATTAAATGCATGTAAAAGCATTTAGAATGGTAGCTGACACATAGTAAGCACTTAATTAAATGCCAGCAACCATCATTTTCTACTTAAGAAAACCTAGTATCAAATTAAAATGTTATTATTTACATTACAAAGGAATCATTTTAAAATGATTATAGATTTTACCTATAAAATAAGCTTCTCTACATGTCACTTTAAAATGTTGGAATTACTAAAATTGTACATTTTTAGGAACATCACATATGCAGAAGGTGAGTGTGACAAAGGCAATGCTTTGTGTTTGCCACTCCATTTCCTCTTCATGGTCACATGGGAGACAAAGTGTCCTGGCCTCCCTTGTAGTTAGCTTCGGATCATGTAAATAAGTTCTGGCAAATGAGAATGTGAGCAGAAATGATGTGGCAGTTTGGGTCCAACAAAATTAAAAGTCAGTGTCTCCTTCATCTATTTCTTCCTCTGCCTAGACAACCCTAGAAGCCATTTGTTCCTGTTGGAGGTGCAACAGGATGGAAGCATGCTGGATTCCTGAATCACTGCTGGGGAGAAAGCTAATAACTGATTGCATCAGACTTGACTTGAGCAAGAAATAAATTTTTACTGTATTAAGTCACTGAGACTTTGGAATTGCTTTGTACTGCAGCACAGTCTAACCTATCTTGTAATATAGTGTGGTATTCCTGCCTCTGAAAATAATGTCGGAAACTCTGATTATCTAGAGAATAATAAAATTATTTCTTACATGTGTTAAAACCTTTCCATATCATGCTATGCTTCTGAAATGTTTATCAATGAAAACAATGCTTTCAAAGAGGTGGGATATATATATGTGTGTATATGTATATGTATATATATATATATATATATATCCTTGTACTTCATAGTTAAATATAATACCAATTATAACACCATAACAGTATTATTCAATAAATGATTTGGGAACTATGGCTAATCCCTTGGGAAAACATTAAGCTGGATCCTTATCTCATTCTCTATACCAAAATAAAATTCCAAATGGATTAAAATTTTAAATTATAAAAATGAAGCCATATTATCAAAAGCAAAAAACCCCCCAAACAACCCAATTCAAAAATGGGCAAAGGACTTAAATCGACATTTCTCCAAAGAAGATATGCAAATAGCCAATAAGCTCATGAAAAGATGCTCAATATCATTTGTAATTAGAGAAATTCAAATCAGAACCACAATGAGATACTGCTTTAGGATGGCTGTTATCAACAAACAAACAAACAGAAAATAACGTGTTGGCGAGGATGTGGAGAAATTGGGATCCTCATGCATTGCTGGTGAAAATGTAAAATGATGCAGCTGCTGTGGAAAATGGTTTGGTTGTTTCTCAAAAAGTTAAATATAGAACTACCATATGACTCAGCAATTCCACTCCTAGGGATATTCTTAAAACAACTGAAAGCAGGGACTTCTTAAACAGGTACTTGAATACCAATATTCACAGCAGAACTATTCATAACAGCCAAGAAATGGAAACAACCCAAATGTCCATCAACAGATGAATGGATAAACAAAATGTGGTACATACATTCAACAGAATATTATTCAGTCATAAAAAGAAATGAAATTCTGATATATATTATAACATGGATGGATCTTGAGGATATTATACTAAGTGAATAAGCCAGACACAAAAGGACAAAACTGCATTACTTCACTTATATGAGATACCTAGAATAGGCAAATTCACAGGGATGGAAAGTAAAATAAGAGGTTACCAGGAGCTAGGGAGAGGGGGGAATGGGGAGTTATTGTTTAACAGGTATAGAGTTTCTGTTTTCAGATGATGAAAATGTTCTGAAAATGGGTAACGATGATGGTTGCACAACATTGTAAATGTACTTAGTGTAAATGTACTGAATTGTACAATTAAAAATGGTTAAAGTGGTAAATTTTATGTTACGTATATTTTACCACAGTACAAATTATATATGAGTAAAAAACCAAAGCTATAAAAGTATCAGAAAAACACATAGTGAATTAAAAAAAAATCTTGGACTGAGTGATGCCTTTTTGAGTATGACATAAAACCAGCCACCATAGAAATGAAAGATTGATATATTTGAGTACATAAAAATAAAATTACTTAAAATATCAAGATTTCCACTGAATAAACGTCAAACTGGTAAAAGTACTGCAACACACAATAAAGGGTAAATTTCTTCAATATGCAAAGAGAACTTACAAATTAATAAGAAAAAGAATGCTCATGGAAAAATGGAAAAAATAAAGCTAGCATAGACAGTTCATAGAAAGAAAAAATATAAATGGCCAATAAGCATAGGAAGATATTCAAGCTTAGAATAATTAAGATATGCAAATGAAGATAATGATATAATACTTTTTTGCCTATCGTCTGCCAAAGATTAACAAGACTGATAACACCTAGTATTTCTAAGGGTGTGAGTAAAGTGGCACTCTTTCTTTTGGTTAAAGTGTAACTTGTTATAAATGCATATATCTTTTGAGTCAGTGACATCTAAGAATTCATCCTACAGATGTGTAAGTGCACAAAGATTATATTATATACATACACACAGATAGATATACTCATTGCAGTACTGTTTGTTAATATCAAAAACATTTGAAAAAGAAAAAAAAAACATTTGGAAACAATCTAAATGTCCATCAATAGGGGACTGATTAAGTAAATACAGGTATATCTACACAGTGGAATATTTATAGTTACTAAACGAAAAAGGTAGCTCTCTCTATACTAATATGAAAGTTATTCAAAACACAGTGTTACAAGGAAAAAGTAGGTTATGAGACCATGTTTACTATAATTCCATTTGTGTGTACTTAAGAGAGAGAGAGAGTGTATGTTTGTGTATGCGTGTGTGAGAGACAGAATATACTGTTATATGCAAAAATAATTTCTTAAGGATTCAAAGAATACTGGTTACCTCCAGAGAGTGGGTGAGTAGGTTGGCAGAAGGGGATGGACCTTCAAAGGCAGGGAGGGGAACTTTCACTTTTACCCTGTGCCTTTTGGTATTGTTTGAATTTTTAAATTGTGAACATGTATAGCTTTTATAATAAAAAAGAAACTAGTTCATAAAAATGTTTAAAAGATGATACCAATGTTATACTATAAGCCACTGCATTACATTATTCTGTATATTTTTATCTTTCAGTTTGTAATTATGGAGGGAATAGAAATGTTTTGAATCAGACTGATCTGGGTTTAGATCCTAGCTGTTATCCATGCTGGTGAGTCTCTCTGATTTTCAGTCTAATCATCTATAAATAGGGGATAATAATGTCTACCTTGAAAGTCTCTTGTTAGGATTAGTTGTAACTTATGTAAAATGTCCAGGCACAATGCTTTGCACAGAGCTAAACGGACACTATCATTATGTCATGAAAAATACGGTATTCCATGTTCAAAATGAATCACCTTGCTTTTGATCACATCACTTTTCTAGGGATTCTTGCCCTTCATGTCCCAAAATACTAACTGCTTTGGCAGAATGGTACCAGGTATTTTCACTTGACCATGTTAGTGACTGCTGGAAGACTACTGGCACTAGCAACTAGTAGATACCTGAGGATTTTGCCTTGATTTTTTATATCAATAATAACATACACATATAGCAGAAGAAACGTGACAGAAGTGGATACTGCATGAAGCAAGAACATGAGTGCACAAATATTTAAAGTACATATTAGGGCCCTAATTACGAAATCTGGGTTACTGTAAGTCTAAGGAGCTGAAATGTAAGAAGTAATACTGCAAGTTAACTAATATACCATCTTTAAAATGGACTGTGGAAAAATAAAAAACCTCATCTCTTACAAAATTAGATACTCAAGTTCAGTTTGCAGTAACCATTACTGCCAAAAGCTACTTCATCATCAGGTACAGCTCATAAGACTTGTTTAAAAACAACACCCACTCAAGGGTTTCATCAGCTTAGAAAGACGCACCACAAAAATCCCAAGATAATAAAGCCTTTCTTTAAAGCTTTTTAAAATGTAATATTCTTATAAGCTTGATGAAAATGGCTAGAAACTTTACCACATGCTTAGGAAATAGAAATGACAACAGAAAGTGAATAGGATAATTATAATTGGACACATAATTTTACTGGTATATAGAAATGATTTATAGTTCAGGATATTATGTAGCAGCCTAAACAATTAGTTGGTTGAAGGGTTTCACTACTGGGATTACATACACTCCTAGCAGTCCTGAAGAAATTTATTGCATAGCACTTGAATAACAACATTTATAAGAGAAAACAATTGTACTCTACTATACTATGGAGGTATTGAGATTTCAGGCAATTATAAGGTGAAAGGCCTGAATTAAAAGGAGAGAAGAGTAGAAGTTGCACTGCTCCATGTGCATACCACTTAGGTCTAATGAATACTTACATTTAAAAATGTATTATAAGAGAACATTCTTAATGCCTGCCTGGAATAGAAACCACTAATCTATCCAATTTTATTTAAAAATATATTCTCATTTATAAGTCTTTGGGTACTTTTACCTAATAATTCTTTAAACTATATCAAATGTTAAGGCTAGAACTATTTATATAATAACATCTTAAGGTTAGGACTGTTTGCAATATTAATTTTATTTTCTGAGTGAAAAGATCCTGAGATTGTCTTACCTGTAACTGCTTTTGGACCTTGAAATCTGTCATTGCCAGTTAATTCCTGTGGAAACACACAGCTGTAATTCATGCAGGTCAATAATGTGTCTATTTGAGATGTTCGGACATCTTCCGGAGAATACTCGGGAAGGAATGCAACACTGATTGCTCTCTCATGATTCAGACCTGTTAAAGAAAAATCACACTTTATTAAAAGTGCAGTGGGTTAGTACATGGTGCTAACGTGGCCAGATTTGCTGGTTTGATCCGCACATGTGCCAAATAGCTTCAAAACTGTAAAAAAAAAAACTTTCAAAACTAGGAACTAAACCCTTTCCTGTACAAACATTTATGAATACATGCTATTGGTTGATAGAAGAGACACTTTGGAGCAATCTATCTCCACCGCTGGAAATAACAATCCCAAATCTTTTAATATTGACAGAAGGCTTAAATTTCAATATCCAGAGGATAGCCTAGTCACATAAATGAAGACATGTAGGGTGTTTTCTTCATCATTCATGACAGGTGCCATTACAGGATAGGAGAATTCAGAGGTAACTACTGGTTCAATTACTGCAATTTGGACTTAAGGATATAAGACTCAAGCAAGGCCAGGGATGGTAGTAACAAGGTTCCATTTGTCCTCAAATATACAAGAAAAACTTTAATCACTCACCATTAGGGCTAGAAAAGGTTGCAGTATGGGGAAACAACCAACATGAATCCTGACCTGTGTCTGTTACTCTTTATGAGAGTCAATGTCAACTAGGGTGGATAAAAAAAGATTCCTAGAGTCAAGGGTTTGAGCTGGGTATTAAAGGATGAGTAACATTTAAATAGAGAGAAGGGTATTTCAGGCAGGACAGGGAGAAGCCAAAAGTAAAGACCAGAGTTAAGGAGACCATCTTGGCTGGAGCAAGGGTAAACGCACAGAGCACATCTTGAAAACTCTGAATTTCACCCAGTCACCCAAACCAGAAACCTAGAAGTTATCCTTAACTCCTCCCTTTCATTCTTCCCTGATATTTTAGTCAGCAAGTCCCGTAGATTCTATATCTCTCCTATTCAGCCCTATAGCAATGCTGAAGTATGGAGTAGGAGCAAAGGGTAAGTAAACAAGTCCTTCCAGTTAAGCTGTAAACTGATCCAGAAATGCAAGTCTGTTCTTTTTTGTTTTTGTTTTTTGCAGTACGCGGGCCTCTCACTATTGTGGCATCTCCCGTTGCAGAGCACAGGCTCTGGACGTGCAGGCTCAGTGGCTATGGCTCACGGGCCCAGCCGCTCCGCAGCACGTGGGATCTTCCTGGACCGGGGCACGAACCCGCGTCCCCCGCATCGGCAGGTGGACTCTCAACCACTGCGCCACCAGAGAAGCCCTCGTTCTTTGATTTTATGGGCAAATGACACTAAGTTCCATAGCTTTAACTTAACGAACAACTAAGGGCTACTTAAAGCTTTTTAAGGATTACTAAAATCTGGTATTCATAAACTAAAACAGTCATGCCATCTAGAATTTACTGTGGATTCCAATTCAGTATTACAAGTATAGCTACCTCAGAACTCTTAGCAATGCTGCAAAACTCATGTCAATGTGCACACAATGGCATCCCATTTCCTTGATTCTAATACCAAATCTAAGACATACCATCAATTTAGTAACAGTTTTTTAATGAAAAAGGAAATGCTGCATTAATGTACCCATTGACCATAAGATGCATTCCAACTTGCAAATGTAAAAAAAAAAAAAAACGTATGCTTTAGAATTGAGAAAATATTAGAAGTTGGAAATCCTGATATTTTCAGGAAGATAGCTTCATTATCAGTGTGTCACTGATGCTATTATGAGTTGCTTTCTAAATTACAGAATGCTGTGAGTTTAGCTTCAACATTATTGGTAAAATTCATCATGAGTTGTTTGGTTAAAACTAGAGTTCAGAGTGCAAATGTATAAGTAAACATGCCTAGGGCCTCTGTACTTGATGTTCTTGTACATAGAATGTTCTTTCCCCAGGTAAACACACGGCTTGCTCCTTCACCTCCATCAGGTGTCTGGTGAAATGTTATTTTCTCAGGGAGACCTCCCTTGACAACTCTATTTAAAATTTAGCCCTTTCCTACAACAGCACTCTCCAACCCTTTTCTTCTAACCCTTATCACCATCTCATTTTACCATAGGCTCTGTTATCTGTTGCATTAACGCATGTAACCTCAGCCCCCAGAACAGTGCTGGGCATGCCTTAGGTGCTCAGTAAATATTTGTTAAATTGAGCAAAAGAATGTATATGTGTGTATTTTTAACCTATAATTTTCGAATATTAGACTTTAGGACATTTGTGCATTGTGTTCAAATATGAATTCATCCATATTCCCAACAGCAAAAGAGATGAACACAAACATCCTCCCCACAATGTACATGTATAATGCACTTCAATGGTGACTTACTGTTTATGTGTTACTTAGATAACTTACAACATACTATCTAGGTAAACGTGATAATATATGTGGACTATATTAAAAATTAGAGGCAGATATAAAATCAAACAAGCTCATATTCCTCTTTTGTAAAGTGTATTGTATGCAATTTATATATCTTCCTCTCAAATTCTTTGTTGTCACTGAATTTCTTTTCCAGTGAAAAGTGTGTGTGTTTGTGTGTGTGTGTTGCAGAGGAGGGCAATTTGTAATCCCAACACATAGCTAAGGGTACTTGGCATATACCATGTTTCATGGAATCTAAGATACCATTGATTTTTAAGATGATCATTATTTTATATACCACTAAGAAAGAAAAATGCTACCAACTAAACAAAGGCATGACATCGATTATAAGATCCGTATCAATTTTCAAAGATGTTAAAATATGGGGAAAAAGGTGTCTTACACTGATGAAATCTGATAGTAGCTACTTAAGGTTTAAGGATTAAATTACTTTTATTATGCAATGGAATAAGGGACAGAATTAAGGGGTGGCAACAGTAACCACCTCTGGAACCCATATAATCCAGTGTGCTGCTCCATTCAAGATACAATAATGGGAAGCATGCCAGTGGGACAGAATATCCTAAGGATATAGCCAGTTAGGGAACCAAGAGTGAGGGAACCCAGTGCTACTCAGTTAATGGTTCAAGTAGTCTTCAGTACGGAAGGAGGCATACCTCAGGGGTACAAATAATTGATCCTGAGCTTGCAGGCCAGTACCAAGGAGGGCAGGAATTATGTTGGCCTGCTTGGTTGCTTTAATAGGAGAAAAAAATCAAGGTAAGTAAAGCCTTATGATTTCCATGTTAACTATAGCATATTACATTACTTTGATGTTACAATTAATGCTATTAAAATTTTTAAATTATCATTTAAATGCATTTTGCAGAAAAGGAAAAGAACAAACCATATAAAAAATTTTTGACAAAAAATCTTTTGACAAAAAGTCTAGAAAATACTGTCTTGACAGCTCTCCTTAAATTATACCTATTGTTACTGGGGTTTGTATCTCTTGATTTCTAAGAGATAAACAGATGGCTTTCAGAGGTTTACTAAAGACTGGCTGAATATTTTCCTTATTGTCTAAGTTAAATGCAAATCGAAGAGGGAACTCTTAAGCTTTAACTGACTCAGCATTTCATGGGTAACTAAATTAGTGTTGGCAGAGTCAGTGATATACTAACACCATCTATGAGTCCAATAAAGCTTTTGAAAAATACTTTCTTATATTTAAAGTGAGAAATAATTCTTAAAATTGACCAATAGATTAAAAATTTTGTACCTGGGCTAAAGGCACTGAAAATTTAGTGTTACTCCATCCCAATATCTTCTCTTTGAAGTGTGTTATTACACTCCATCCCAATATCTTCTCTTTGAAGTGTGTTATTACATAATAGGCAATGGGCCGAGATTTTAGCACTTATTAATACTATCTACTTATTTGAGTCAAGTGAGATGGCATAGCAAGAATTTTAATACAAGAATTGGTACTTCTGAGATGGGTTTCTGATATTGCCACAGTACCCAGGTGGTTGTTGGGAGCCATTAGAATCGTGGGAGGTAAGATTACAAATTCCGTTCAATATTTTCAATAATGATTCACCCTAGACCAGTCAGAGCTAATGACCAAGTAACAGGGTTATGGTCTGAATAACCTTTCTGGCTCCCAGAATAAGACACTTCAAAATTACTGGGTCCTCCAGAGATCAGCAAGATACAGCAGAGGGACAATAAACCACCAGAAGGTAGTATCAGTGTAGGCTGGACAAACTTCATGTTGGAAGAACTTTAAAAATCATACAGACTTATCTGCCTTGATTGGTTTAATCAGTTTCATCTAAAAACAGGAATCTAGAAGAGGGGTCAGCAAACTATGAGTTGGTGGGGGGAAGGGTCAAATATAGCCTCTACCTGGTTTTGTACAACCCATGAGCTAGGAAACTTTTTTTTCATTTTAAATGGTTGAAAAAAAATCTAAAGAAGAATATTTTGTGATATGTGAAAATTACATGCAACTCAGATTTAAGGGTCTAAAAAGTTTTATTCAAACATAGCCATGCACATTCGTTTACACATTGTCTATGGCTGCTTTCACACTAAAAGAGCAGAGCAATGAGATATCACCTCACACCTGTCAGGATGGCTATCATCAAAAAGAACACAAATAGGGCTTCCCTGGTGGCGCAGTGGTTGAGAGTTCACCTGCCGATGCAGGGGACACGGGTTCGTGCCCTGGTCCGGGAGGATCCCACATGCCATGAAGCGGCTGGGCCCGTGAGCCATGGCCGCTGAGCCTGCGCGCCCGGAGCCTGTGCTCCGCAATGGGAGAGGCCACAACAGTGAGAGGCCCACATATCGCAGAAAAAAAAAAAAACACAAATAACAAATGTCGGCAAGAATGTGGAGAAAAGGGAACCCTTGCATACTGATGGTGGGAATGTAAATTGGTGCAGCCACTGTGGAAAACATTATGGCGGTTTCTCAAAAAAGTAAAAATAGAACTACCAGATGACCCAGCAATTGTACTTCTGGGTATATATCCGAAAAAAACAAAAACACTAATTTGAAAAGATACATGCACCCCAATGTTCATAGCAGCATTATTTATAATTGCCAAGATGTGGAAGCAACATAAGTGACCATCAACAGATGAATGGATAAAGAAGATGTGGTATACGTGTACAATGGGATACTACTCAGCCATAAAAAAGAATGAAATTTTGCCATTTGCAGCAACATGGATGGACTTGGAGGGCATTATGCTAAGTGAAATAAGTCAGATAGAGAAAGACAAATACTATATGATATCACTTACATGTGGAATCCAAAGAAATAAACAAGTGAGTGAGTATAACAAAAAAGAAGCAGACTCACAGATATAGAGAACAAGTTAGTTGTTATCAGGGGGGAGAGGGAAGGGGGAGGGACCGTATAGGGGTAGGGGATTAAGACATGATTTTTAATCATGGCCTGGCTTTTACCTAGCTAGGGGGTTACGACTAGAAGATATCCAGGCTTCTTTTACCTTTAAAATTAAGTACCTCATTAGGAACAATCCTTTTTCTCCCTTCCTGCCAGAAAGCTCACAGAAAATTACCACCGAATGGTAATAATTTGTTATTTATAGGCACCTAGTAATACCTACTTTTTCTGTATCCTTTTAAATGCTCTGTTTTGTTTTATCCATACATATTTTCACTGTCTTTTATCCCTGTAAATCCACTTATGTCCTTGAAAAATGGTAGGATATAAAACAGCCCAATTCTAACATGGATTACAGCTGGTTGGGCAGAATGACAAATTTGCCTTCTTTATATCTGATTCTTGCTTTTAGGTGATGCATAGTAAAGCTACAAAGGTTCACAATATTTATAAGACAGCTGAGATGTTTAGAGGATCAGTGACATGTTGAAAAGAAGAGAAGTATTCAATTTCTGTGATTCCAGATGAACTCATGGTTTTCATGGTTACTTTTTGTGATGTATGAAAAATCTCCACTATAATTTTTGTTTCCTAGATATAAAACTAAGATTGATAAGTTACCCAAAGATAACAAGCAATGCAGTCTAGGAAAAAGAAGCATTTGAAACTTAGGTCTGAGAAGGTCTAACAGAGTCAATGGGAATTTATACTTTCCATAGATTATATACATATACACAATCACATGTATGTACATATTTACGTGTGAGGAAGTAGGGCAGAAGGAGTGGGAGAGAGTAAAGGGGAAACAGGAATCTTGATTAAGGGCAAGGTAATTCACTTCAGTACTGCAGGTGCAAAACTCTATGAAATGCATCCTCTTTCAGGCATTTAATTAATTTACTAATGGCACTTCATCATTCTTTCATTTTAAGGTAACAAGATCTTCCTTTCAAGTACAAATAAAAGCCTAGAGAGTAGCTCATTGTGGTTAAGATTTTATTTTATAATTAATTTTTGTGTACATTTTTCATTCATGAGAAACAAACTTTAAAAATAAATGTAAGTTGGGCTTCCCTGGTGGCACAGTGGTTGAGAATCTGCCTGCCAATGCAGGGGACACGGGTTCGATCCCTGGTCCGGGAAGATCCCACATGCCGTGGAGCAACTAAGCCCATGCACCACAACTACTGAGCCTGCGCTCTAGAGCCCGTGAACCACAACTACTGAGCCCGCAGGCCACAACTACTGAAGCCCACGAGCCTAGAGCCCATGCTCCACAACGAGAGAAGCCACCGCAATGAGAAGCCCACGTACTGCAACGAAGAGTAGCCCCTGCTCGCCGCAACTAGAGAAAGCCCGCACACAGCAGCAAAGACCCAACACAGCCAAAATTTAAAAAATTAAAAAATAAACATAAGTTTAAAAATGTGTTGACTTTAAATTTTTATAAGTTCTATAGCTACCTGTCAGTTTAGAACAACCTGAGAAAATCAGTTTATTGTCCCTTGTCAGACAAGATAGTTTTTTGAATAGCTTCCTTCTGTTCAACTTGTTACTTGAGAATTTTATTTTCTTCACAGGCTAAACAGACGTCTGTTCATAGGATCTTCTCTCAATTAGTATGCCTTTCTCTTTAACCTACATTTTACCCTTCAGTGGTTCAGATGCACTGAGAAAGAGGCAGAGAATATGAGCAAGAAAGTGGTGGCTAAAGGATAAGTGAATCAGTTTTAGAGGTAGTAGGAGAGTCAGGGCTAAGGAAAGTTCCCTTGGTTCCCATTCTTCTCTCCCCAGTACTTTCTAAGGACTTGCCAATATTTAAATGCCCACAATTAAAGCTTAATGTATTCCAGAATTAGTGCTCCATTCCTTTGGTTTGAGCCAAACAGGAGTTCTCCTTGGGCTTAACTTTTTTGGTGGTGGGGATGTGGCGCGCTTAATTTTTTAAAGCAAAATAGTATCATCTATATTTAAATTATGTCAAATTAACAATATTCAAAGAGAAGAACAGGTGACTTACCTAAGATGGTTACTTCAAAATGTCCAAGGACTAGGGCACTCTTAAAATCATAAAGATTTGGGGGTCTTCCTTCTTGTGGTATGTATTTTGCAGGCTGAGAATTATACTGCTGGGTAAGAAAATTTCTGTGTTCTAAAACAAATCTCCGTGGAATACTTTCAGGATAAATACAGCTGTATCGTAGGTGACTTATTAAGCCAAACTTCTTTTCTCTCCACATCTGACTTTCCCATTTATCACTTATAGTTTTTCTGGCTTTCCCTATGCGACCAGTTCTTGTCCTTTCTTGACCTGTTAAAGAAGCGAGATGAACACAATTGAGACCTATAAACTAACCAAATCAGGTAAATCACTACAAAACAAGCACAGATTAATGAGAAATAGCTTAATTAACTTTAAAAATCAACCACCTACAAAATGTAAACTGAATGTCCAAAAGGTAACTCTTATTAAAGTGAGGAAAGAACTAGAATTCACCTTCAAAATAAACTTTTACTCCAAAATATTAAAAAGTAATATTGTTTTTTCTGTTTCTGGAATTAACGAGATTTGTAATTATCTTCTTTATACTTTTCTATATTTCCTAAATGCTCTTAAATAAACAAACATTCCTTTTATATTCAGTGACAAATTCAAGTTAAGTAAAATTCATGAGAATAATAACCTTTAGAGATTGGACCTCCACACACTATTGGTGGAATTTAAGCTTAAAATAAAATTTTGTTAATCTTTGCTAAAAGTATCCTGAACACACACAGAATGCAGTCTATTTTTTGGATATAAGTCTCTTTCAAAAGGACCGTTGATATGATATTCCTTTCAGATATAAATAACATATGGAAAACAAAGAGGGAACTAAATTGAAATGAAAGACCACTTCAACTCTTAATTGTTCTCTATCATCAAGTCAGTTTATCATTTATGTACAATTTATCTAACATATTTAGTTTCTAAGGCAGAATATAATTTCCCTCTTACACATTATGACATTTATCCATTCATTCAATTCACTCAGCAAATAATTATTGAGCACCTATTATGTACCAAATACTACACTAAGGAATTTGCTAAAATAATAATTAAATAATACACCCTGGGAACTGAAGACATAGAGAAGAATCAGAAAAAAAAGAGATGTTGGAACTTCTCACACTGTCAGTTCTGCTAGTTAAGGCAAGCTGACAGCAACTGTTCCAGAGTTTAGCAAGGTTGCTGAATTGCTTCATTGTAGGCTGCCTATGCCTTGGCATTTATTATCTTCCTAGCATAAAAAACCATGCTGAGACAGAAGGGTGTTTCAACAGCAAGGTTTCAGTGTGGTTAATATATCACTTCTGTTTTTGAACTTTATTCTATATCCCCAGACTACTTTCTTCGTTTCTTAAACCTAGACAGAGACTGAAAATTTATTCCGAGGTAAAATACTACATTGAATTTTTAGAGAAGATGAAGAGGTGAACTTCTTACCAGGTATTCAAAACACTGTGATATTACAAGAGTATTTTTTTAAACTTAAAATTTAGTTGATGAACACACTTAACTTCCTACAATAACGCTTGATAACAAATGAAAAGGATAAAAAATTTAATCACACATGAAAAGGAAAGGAAACAATAAAAGCCAAGAGAAAAACTCAAAGTTAATAGGAGTAAAGTAAGGATTGGGCAATGATTTACCCTTTTTATCTTCTAGAAATGAATTTCCCTTACCCAAACTAATAAAAGTACATAATTAGATTAGCAATAAGTAGCTATTACAACCCAAGTTATAGTGAGAATTCCTGACTGATTTGTTCTAAAATAATGCACACAAAGAACAAGTTATGGGCCATTCCAATCTTTAAAAATTAAGTAATTACATCCATTGCATAGGAAAAAAAAATCCTATGATTGACACTGTCAGGAATAAGTCAGAATATTTTCTATGGCTGTTTTCTTATTTGAGTGTTAAGAACTGGCAAGGTTTAATGTTTACATGAAAAGTTCTTCTGAAAAAATAATGCTTTTTTTTTTTTTCCCGGTACACGGGCCTCTCACTGTTGTGGCCTCTCCCGTTGCACAGCACAGGCTCCGGACACGCAGGCTCAGCGGCCATGGCTCACGGGCCCAGCCGCTCCACGGCATGTGGGATCTTCCCGGACTGGGGCACGAACCCGTGTCCCCTGCATCAGCAGGTGGACTCTCAACCACTGCGCCACCAGGGAAGCCCCATGCATTGTTTTTTAATTTAGTAACTTGGGACTGTAATTAACTATCCCAATTATATGTTCATAATTAATACAAATGGGTATGAAATCAGTACAAGAGATATTGGCAGTCACTGGTTGTGAATAGCAAGATTTCAAAGGCAATAATTAGGAGACAAAATACATCTAGAGCTCAGGTTTTTCTAAAAATAAGATGGAAAATTATATACTAGAATGCTTTTATTTTTAGCTTGAATATTACTAAAATTACCAAATGAAAAACATTATTGTTTAAGCCTAATGCATAACTAAGATACAGGTTAATTACTAGCAAAATTATATTTTTGTATATATCTAATTATATACCAGAATTATAGTGATCACTGTTATTTTAATGATTCATTTTACCCTTATTTCTGGTGAGAATGGATTTATGTTTTAATGAGGAAAAATTTCAGGAGAAGACCACATTTAGGTTGTGAGGTGAAAAAGGACATGGTATAAATGTATGTGTATAGGCATAGTGATTTTTCTTCACAAAATCTACTCTAAGCATTTCATTATGTGGATAAGAGTGATAGGTAGGGGTGTATGGAGGCATGAGGGTCGGAGAGGAGCTATTTCCTTTGCCTCTTTCCCCCTTGCCTTCACCGACCCCATGCTGGTGCAAGATCTACAAGTCTAGAAAAAACAGAGTATTTCAATCAGTGATCAGATCTATGCTTGGTAGCAAGTATAATAGACTTTTTAAAGAACTGTGTAAGTCAGAGGCTACCTATAATGTCTTATGATCTCAGTAGTACTGTTATTGTGAACTTTTCAATGTATGTCTTACTTATCTAAGTTACCAGATACAAACAATAAGATGTTAAACTTTGTAGTCTTCAAAATAACTAGCACAATTAAACCACATAAACAAATTAGCTATATATTCACAAAATGAGTGGCTTTTGAATTTACAGACACAGTAATTTCCAAAGCTATCATGAAACATATCTGGAAATACATCAGTAACCATGTTAACACATATAGATCTAATTCATTCATTAAAACTGCAGTTAATAAACAAATGGGACTACATCAAACTAAAAAACTTCTGCATGGCAAAGGAAACCATCAACAAAATGAAAAGGCAACCTACAGAATGCGAGAAAATGATTGCAAATCACATATCTGATAAGGGGTTAATATCCAAATATATAAAGAACTTGTTCAACTCGATAACAAACAAACAAATAAACAATGTGATTAAAAAGGGGGCAGAGGATCTGAATAGACATATTTCCAAAGAAGACATACAGATGGCCAACAAGTACATAAAAGAGATGTTCAACATCACTATTAGGGAAACGCAAACCAAAACCACGAGATATCATCTGACACCTGTTAAAATGGCTATTATCAAAAAGACAAGAAATAACAAGTGTTGGTGAGGATGTGGCAAAAAGCGATCCCTCATATGCTGTTGGTGGGAACGTAAATTGGTGCAGCCACTACGGAGAACAGTATGGATGTTCCTCAAAAAAGTAAAAATAGAACAACAATATGATCCAGCAATTCCACTACTGGGTATTTATCCAAAGAAATAAAAAACACTAACTCAAAAAGATATATACACCCCGCTTTGGGGCGGGGTGGTGGTGTGATGAATTGGGAGAGTGGGATTGACATATACACACTAATATGTATAAAATGGATAACTAATAAGAACCTGCTGTAAAAAAAAAATACAATAAGCATAATGGTTAAAAAATAACATTAAAAAAAAGATATATACATCCCCCTGTCCACTGTAGTATTATTTACAATAGCCAAGACCTGAAAACAACCTAAAGGCCCATCAATGAAAGAATGGATAAAGAACAGGTGGTGTATATACAATGGAATATTATTCAGCCATGAAAACAATGAAATCTTGACATGGATGAAACTTGAGAACATTATGCTAAGTTAAATAAGTCAGACAGAGAAAGACAAATATTGTATGATCTCACATGTGGAATAAAAAAAAAGACAGACCTCCCCCCAAGAAAAAAACAAGCTCATAGATACAGAGAACAGATTGGTGGTTGCCAGGGGTAGGGGTTTGGGAGCGGGTGGGTGAAGTGGGTCAAAAGGTACAAATTTCCAGTTATAAAATAAGTAAGTCATGGAGATGTAATGTACAGCATGGTGACTATAGTTAATATCATATTGCATATTTGAAACTTACTAAGAGAGTAGATCTTAAAAGTTTTCATCACAAGAAAAAAATTTTTTGTAACTATGTATGGTGACGAATGTTAACTAGACTTACTGTGGGAATCGTTTTGCTATATATACAAATATCAAATCATTATGTTGCACACGTGAAATTAATATAATGTTACACGCTAATTATACCTCAATTAAAAAAAGAAAAAAATAATGAATGTAAAAGAGTTTTCCTATTTTAAACAATGCTCCAATACTCATCTTAGAACATGTCTCCCAGTGTGCCCAACATATAGGTCACAAAGTGTAACATTTTCAATAAATTAGGTCTTGTCAAATTGCTCTCAAAGGTAGTTGTACATTTATCTAAGAAAGGGGGGGGCGTGACTCCTTCTCTCTCTCTGATATACACACATACCTTCTTATATTATTAAAAAAACAATGAAAAGACATACCATAGAATGAATTAAAAAGTTACCTATAATGGTGGAGAAGGAAGAGGATGCAGGGAACAGGGGTAGAAGCTAAACTTCTTTAAATATATATTTATACAACAGTTGAATACATTCTTTTCAAAAATACACGAAATATCTCCAGGATGGACCATATGTTAGGCCACAAAATAAGCCTCAATAAATTTAAAAAGAATCACATAATACAAAGTATCTTTTCTGACCACAATAGAATGAAGCTAGAAATTAACAATAGAAGGAAAGCTAGAGAATTCACATATATGTGGAAATTAAACAACACACTCTTAAGCAACTAATAGGTCAAATAAGAAGTCACAAGGGAAATTATAAAATACCTTGAGATGAGCAAAAATGAAAATACAACATAAAAACTTATAAGATGCAGTGAAAGTGGTGATCTGAGGGAAATTTACAGCAGAAATACTGATATTAAAAAAAAGAACTATGGAGAACAGTATGGAGGTTCCTTAAAAAACTAAAAGTAGAACTACCATACGACCCAGCAATCCCACTACTGGGCATATACCCTGAGAAAAACATAATTCAAAAAGAGTCAGGTACCAAAATGTTCATTGCAGCTCTATTTACAATAGCCAGGACATGGAAGCAACCTAAGTGTCCATCGACAGATGAATGGATAAAGAAGATGTGGCCCATATATACAATGGAATATTACTCAGCCATAAAAAGAAATGAAATTGAGCTATTTGTAGTGAGGTGGCTGGACCTAGAGTCTATCATACAGAGTGAAGTAAGTCAGAAAGAGAAAAATAAATACCGTATGCTAACACATATATATGGAATCTAAAAAAAAATGGTCATGAAGAACCTAGGGGCAAGACGGGAATAAAGACACAGACCTACTAGAGAATGGACTTGAGGATATGGGGAGGGGGAAGGGTAAGCTGTGACAAAGTGAGAGAGTGGCATGGACATGTATACACTACCAAACGTAAAATAGATAGCTAGTGGGAAGCAGCCACATAGCACGGGGAGATCAGCTCGGTGCTTTGTGACCACCTAGAGGGGTGGGATAGGGAGGGTGGGAGGGAGGGAGACGCAAGAGGGAAGAGATATGGGAACGTATGTATATGTATAACTGATTCACTTTGTTATAAAGCAGAAGCTAACACACCATTGTAAAGCAATTATACTCCAATAAAGATGTTAAAAAAAAAGAAAGATCTCATTCAATAACATTAAACTTTGAGGAACTAGAAAAAGAGAAAACTAAACCCAAAGTTAAGAAAAAGAAGTAATTATGCTTAGAGTAAATATAAATGAAATAGAGAATAGAAAAAATAATAGAATCTAAGAAACCAAAAGCTTGTCCTATGTAAAGACCAACAAAATTGATAATCTTTACCTCAACTGACCTTCTCCCCAAGGAGAGAAGACACAAAAACTAAATGCAGAAATGAAAATGTGATTTATTACAGAAATAAAAATGATTATAATAGAACACTATGAACAATCATATACCAACAAATTAGAAAACCTAGATGAAACAAATTCCTAAAAGCGAAGAAACTACCTAAACTCACTAAAAAAGAAAAAAAAATCTCCACAGACCAATAATAAGAGATTCAAAAGGAAATTAAGAAACCTATTCTAAATATAATAGCAACTAAAAGAATAAAATACCTAGGAATAACTTTAAGCAAGAGGTGAATGACTTGTGTACTGAACACTACAAAACATTGTTGAAATAAATTAAAGAATGTCTAAAAATGAACAGAAAGAAATCCCATGTTCATGGACTAGAAGAGTTAATATTATTAAGATGTCAATACTATCCAAAACAATCTGCAGACTCAATGCAATCCCTATCAAAATCTCAAAAGCCTATTTTGCAAAAATGGTAAAATGGATCCTTAAATTCATATGGAATTACAAGGAGTCCCGAATGCTAAAGCAATCTTGAACAAGAAGAACAACGTTGGAGGACTCATACACCCCAATTTCAAAACTTGATACAAAGCTACAGTAATCAAAACATTGTGATACTGACATAGGGACATACATACAGACCAATGGAATAGAATTTGATGTTTAATAAGGGTTCTAATTCAATTCAGTGGGTACTAAGTCAATTCAATTTTTCCTACCCATTGCCCAGGGAATACAGGAAGCTCCTTGATACTTCCCCATGCTGATGGGAATAATTTATCTGGACCTTAATAACCTTCCAACTTTATATTAGTTCTACTTCACATGTAAGAGGCCTGTGGTCTGGACTCTCTTTTCCATGTCGTTATTACACCTCAGCCTATGATCATTTAGGCCTCTATCTAGTTCTGAAATGCCCAAGAGCAGTTTTAGTTTTAGTTCCTACTCACCACTAAATTTAAATTCTTTTGTTTCTGCCACTTAGGGATTTTTCACTCTTGCTTTCAGCTTGGTTATATATTTATATTATAATGATCTTCCCCTTATTTTCTATCTTTTATTTTTTTGGGGGGTATAGTCCAGATCCCTTTGTGGGTTCTTTTTTTTGGGTGCCAAAACCTGGGACCTTTGTGGGTTGTTAATCTGTCAGACTGACTAGAAGTCAATCCCCAAATAAGAGTAACTCAAAAAGCAAGAAGGATCTAAAGTGCTAAAAAGTTTAGAGAGATGACCCCTTATAACATCTGATTTAAACAAAACCACTCTAAAGATACCCTACCAGAACTAAATTGTGTCATGAAATCACTTCAGAAATGAACCCAAATATTCAAACCAGTCAACCTAACAGCAAAGAAAGGAACTACAACTACCTTTTAAGCTTTACCTATATTTATTGTCAAATAAAAATTAAACTTCCTACTTTAGTATTCTTCTGTTAATTCAAAATAGTACATTTGAAGAGATGTACCACCAAAGAAACAACTTAATAAGTGCTTAATATAAACAAGTTTATTTATATTTACTTGCACTTTGGTGATGATACCAAATTGTTCTAAATTTGGGACCAGTACTTTTGACAAGGACTTAAGCTAAATAAAAATAGAAACAAAAATAACTAGCTACATATAGTTTAATACAAGTACTTATATTATGCTAGTGGCAGGCATGACCCAAAAATGCAGAATCAAATCAAACAGCAATCTGTATATAACAGTGTTCCATAAAGACTTTATAAATCATCATCATCATCATCGTCAAAGCAACATACATTGGAAGGTGATTGGCATGTCTGGTTTACTTCCTTTTCTTTGTGCAGAAGTTTCTGGCTGAGGCACAGGAATTCTACAAAAGATTTTTAAAAAGATAACAAATAGTTAACAAATAGTTATAAAAAGAGACTTGAATGGGAAAAACTAATTGGTTCCATTCAGAGTTTATTCTAATTCAATACATTTAGAAAATTTATAGGTTTAGTTTCTTAACGTAATGCATTAGGAATTTAAGGAAAACACATTCAAATTATGAACAAATATCCATACTAACATAATTCAAATACTGCAACAGATTTAAATGTTCTCTTTAGGAGTGTTACACAAAAGAAAGTATTCAACTTTATTAAATGTCAACTAAAGATGGATATATATTTCATTCCCTATGATAGGAATTTAAAAATTTGTCCAATGGCCTATTTTCATCTTTGCTTTGTTCAAATATTCTGGAAAACTATTTGGCCTAACTCTCCAACTTCATTTCAGAGTTTTCTATAAGCCTCATACTGGTTCAAACCTTCGTGTTTTTCTTTCAGCCAGGAAAAACCCTATGCTCCTTTTCCTTTTCCTAGTTAACTCTTCTTCCTCTTTCAACATTTAGCTCAGGCATTATTTCCTATAAGAAGCCAACCTTGATCTCTAGTCAAGGCTCACTGATCCTTGTATATGCTGTCATAGCACCATGGATAAACTTTATCATAGCATTCATCACACTGTATTAAAATTACTGTTTTTTCAATCTGTCTCTTCTACCAGGTTCTACCATAAACTCTACAAAAATACAGACTTTGTTTTTTTGTATCTCCACAGAATATCCACTCAATAACTGTTTATTGAACTGAAAAAAAAGTGAAAAGGGAAGCATCTTATTTTGAAGCTGAGGAGAGAAGCTTGCACTTATAATAAAGACTTCCTTTTTACAAATTTTCAGTATATTTCTATGATGAGCATTTTCTTTTGTTGTATTCCCAAAACTAAAAGCATAAAGCAAAACAGAAGTGTCATGTTGTAGAATGCCACATAATATTGCTCAACTTATTTTATCAATAGATTTGTCTCTTATAATAGTATTCTTTATTTTACTAATGAGTTATTAATAAATACAAAGAACTAGCTTTCATGAATGAAGACTGCATCCATTTCAATATAAAACTCCAGCAAATAAAAACACATTTTATAGTTGTAATTTTAACTTTTTTTTCTGGTAATGAAAAATGGTATTTCTAGAAATTAGTAAACGGAAAACATCAACTCTGAGAGATATTTAAATAAATTAAAAAATAGTTAAATTACATGTATTTTGAGATCATTAAACAGTATGTATATACTTTTAAATATATGGTGTTATAAAGTGATTTTTTATCTGAAATAAATTAGAAGAAATAGTTTTCCAAACTCTAACAGCATCATTATATTGTATAGAATTTTTTTAAAGTGGCTTAGGGAATTTTTACTGGAATATACAGTCATTCATTTGTATGCCTTAAGTGTCTTAAAGGTTAGGGGCTTCATAACAGAAGTGGATGTATACAATGTCTACAGGTATCAAATGAGGAAACTGAAAAAAAAGAGATGAAAAATGAAAATATAAGAAATAAAAGGATACCTGAGGAAAGAAAGGGAAAAGACGGCTAAAAGAAGAGACAATAACATTACATATGATGGATAGTGGCCGAATATTATAAAAACTGTCAGAGGCAATAAGCTGTACTCTAACTTTTCCCTTTTCACCAACTTATTGACCTTAGATAAAAGTCATATAGATTGTATAGTATGCCATGTCCTCATCTATATAACAGTATTATAGTTAATATTATTGTAGTCTTTCCTATAATACCTTCTGCTTTTCTTAGAAGGAGACACTGATAACGATTTTTAAGGATTCAGATAAACCTGGTATGGTTCATTTTCTATCTTTATGGAGTAAATATTACCAACAGAATGCAAAGAGTAAGTTTTAATGTCCCATTGTTATATTTTATTTCTCAGTGCTAACTTTTGAATGAGTTGATGTATTTTGACTACATTTTACTATCTAACATAGAGCACCATGGTTCACTATCTACCATTTGGATTAAAATGTTCTTTGATACAACCTCTTAAATGGTCATATTTATTACTATCATAAATTGTACAAATGGAAGCCGACCAACAGGTAATACAGATATTGGAGTCAGCAAGCCAGGATTTAAAATACAATGATGTGCCAACAGAGTAACATGCCCAGATTCCACAAGGAGAGGGCATAGAAGCTCCATGTTCCCTCTCAGACCTTTCTCTATGTGTCTCCATTTGGCTATTCCTGATCTGTATTCTTTACAATAAAATTGTGATTGTAAGTATAGTGTTTTTCTGAGTTCTTTGCATCATTCTAGTAAGCTATTGACTCTGAGGGGGACATGGGAACTCCTGAATTTGCAGCCACTTGGTTAGAAGTGAGGGTGGCCTGGGGACCAGCTGAACTGTGGCTAGCATCTGAAGTAAGGTCAGTCTCGTGGAGGACTAAGCCCTTAAGAGTCTGATGTTAAGTCTGGGTAGTTAGCATTAGAAATGAATCACAGTATAGCTAATTGGGTTGGAAACCCAACAAGAGCTCAATGAACCTAACTGATAGGTTTAATAGCAGATTGGACATAGTGAAAAAGTAAACAGAGTGACAGGTCCAAACTGAAACATGGAATCAAAGACAAAAATGAAATATGTATATGAATAAAAAAGAATGCAGTGTAAGAAACTTGTTGGTCACAGTTAGAAGTGCTAACATATGTGAAATAGGAATCATGGAAAGAGAGGAAATAATGAGGAAGAAAATATATTTGAAGAGATAATGGCAGATGGTTTTCCAAAAATGATGAAAGATATCAATACACAGATTCAAGAAGTTCAGTAGTATAAAACAAAGAAAACCACTCCTTGGCACATCATATTTAAACAGTTGAAAATCAAAGAGAAAATCTTAAAAGCACTCAGAGGAAAAGGACGCAATATCCTTGAAGGAGCAATTAGAAGACATTAACCTGATTCTTAATAGAAACAATGAAAGCAATAAAACAGTACAATAAGACATTAAAAAAAATGTGCAACCTAGTGAAAATATCCTTTTAGAACTAAAGGTGAAATAAAGATGCTTTTAAACAAACAGAAAGAGAGAATATATCATCAGTAAGCTGTACTGAAATAAATGCTGAGAAGAATTCTTCAGTCAGAAGGAAAACGATCCCAGAGAGAAGTATGAAAATACAAGTAGGAATGAAGAGAACCAAAAACAATGTGGTTAAATATAACTGAAAGTTAACCGTATAAGAAAAACAATACTAATAATGTCCTACAGAATTTAAAATATATGTAGAATTCAAATACAAGGCAAAAATAATGAAAATGGAGACAAATGGAATTGAAGTGTTCTAAGGATCTAGCATTATCAGGAAATGGTAAAATTTGTATTTAACTGCAATAAGTCAAGTGTTCAGGTTGTAATTTATAGCGTGACCGCTGAAGAATATATACCTAACAAATTAAAAGAGGGGAAATTGAATAATTAAAACTATTTGATTAAGCAAATAGTATAAAAATTGATATAAGTCCCAAATACATATCTTCCTCAACTTATGATGGGGTTAAATCCCAATAAACCCACTGTAAGTTGAAAATACCATAACTTGAGAATGAATTTAATTCACTTAACCTATCAAACATCATAGCTTAGCCTCGCCTACCTTAAACGTGCTCAGAACACTTACAAAAATAGCCTATAGTTTGGCAAAATCACCGAACACAAAGCCAATGTTATAATAAAATGTTGCATATCTCATGTAATTTATTGAATACTGTATCGAAAGTGAAAAACAGAATGGTTGTCTGGGTACAGAATGATTGTAAGTATATCAGTTGTTTACCCTTGTAATCGCATGACTGACTGGGAGCTGTGGCTCACTGTCACTGCCCCACATCACAAGAGAGTATAGTACTGCATATCACTAGCCCGGGAAAAGATCAAAATTCGGAATTTAAAGTATGGTTTCTATTGAATGTGTATCGCTTTCGCATCATTGTAAAGTTGAAAAATCATAAGTTGAACCATCATAAGTTGGGGACCATCTGTATCATTAACTCCATTAAAAATGAATGGAGAGTGATATCAGCATCATGGCAAAGGGAGACGCTCTCTTTGTCTCTCTCCTTCTATCTACTATCAGTAAAACATCCATGACTCAACAAAAGTGCCTCTGCCCAACACACCAGGACACTGGAGAATTCCACATATCCATACACCTAAAGGTGGGTGGACTAGAACACACAGAGGTGGAACTTGGGGAACAGTGGAGGTGGTACCTGCAGTTCTGGTCCCCCAGCCATGGCAATTGAACCTGCAGTCCCAGAAAACTCAGTAGCGACAGGGGAGGTGGTGAATACAGCTCTGGCCTCCTGGCTGCAGTGGTGCCCACAGCCACAGATAACTGGGCAGCAGTAGCAGTAGGGTCTGGGACCCTGTCTCTCCAGCTGTGGAGGTAGCCATGACTCTCTCTCCTCGTCCCCTGCTTACAGCGGCAGAGTCCTCAAACCTGACAATACTGAACACAGCAGAGGTTCCTGTGCCACCTGAGCTATCCCCCATTCTGCAGTGGGAGTGCCTGCAACTCAGCAGGTCCTAAACATGGCAGAATTGTCCACCATCCTGGTGTACCAGGCAGTGACACCAGCCACACCAGCAGCAGCATGGCACCAACGACACTGGAGGCATAAGCAGTGACAACTAGGGCACTGGCTGATACCTCTGATGGAGGCGGTAGAAAGTGGAAAGTGCTGACTGTCAAACATAACCAGAGGCAGCGCAGGTAAGAGAAACCAAAAACTTGTGGTATAGCACCACCTACTGGAAGATAAAAGAAGGGCCTAACCTGTTGAATTGTTAGAAACAAGATAAAAAAAGCTTTACCTAAAGAAGAAAGGTGTTTGCCAGTTGAAATGAGCTAGCAGAGGAACAACTCATCAAGCACCATGAAGAACCACAGTAACACTGTACCACAAAAAGAAAATGACAATTCTCCAGAAACCAAACTGAAAATCACAGAATATTGAGATATAACTGATAGAAAATTCAAAATGGCTATTATAAAACTCAATGAGTTACAAGAAAACTCAGAAAGTTCAATGAGTTCAGGAATAAAATTAATGAACAAAAGGAATACTTTACCAAAGAGACTGAAACTAAAACGAGCCAATCAGAAATTCTGGAGCTGAAGAACTCAGTAAATGAGTTGAAGAATGCATTACAAAGCAGTGGAAATAGAGCAGACCACATGCAAGAGAGAATTAGTGAGCTTGAAGACAGAAATATAGAAATGATACAAGGAGAAGAGGAAAGAGAATTAAAATATATATTTTTAAATGAGTAAATTCTACGAGAGCTAGCTGACCCTTTTAGAAAGGGCAATAGTAGGGTAATGGACATCCCAGAAGAAGAGAGGGAGAAGGGAGCAGAGAGTTTATTTAAAGAAATAATAGCTGAGAATTTCCCAAGTCTGGGGAAGGAAGTGGATATACAAGTCCATGAAGCTAAGAGAAAACCTAATTGCCTCAATGCAAAAAAGACCTTCTCCAAGACCCCTTATACTAAAACTGCCAAAAGTCAATGACACAGAAAGAATTTAAAGGCAGGGGGAAAAGGATGGTAACCCACAAAGGAACCCACATTAGGCTATCAGCAGATTTCTTAGCAGAAATTCCACAGGTCAGTGGAGGGAGTCGAATGACATTCTCAAAATACTGAAAGATAAAAACTGTCACCCAATAATACTCTATCCAGCAAAGTTATCATTCAGATATGAAGGAGAAATAAAGAGTTTCCCAAACAAAGCTGAGGGAGCTCATTAACACTAGATCTGCCTTATGAGAAATGTTGAAAGGAACTCTTCTACCAGAAACAAAAAGGCAAAAAAGGACACAAAACTTTGAATAGGTAATAAATAGACAGAATCAGAAAACTGTAACTCTATATCAGAATAGGTTTTTTGTTTTTGTTTTTAAAAATTTTTTAGGCCATGTCTCACGGCATGTGGGATCTTAGCTCCCCGACCAGGGATTGAACCCGTGTCCCCTGTGTTGGGAGCGCAGAGTCTTAACCACTGGACTACCAGGGAAGTCCCCAGAGTAGGTTTTTTTTTTAACATTTTATTATAGCATAAATGTTAAAGAGGAAAAAAGAAGAAAACATAACTATAGCTACTTCAATTTGGTAACAAACTCACAACATAAAGAGGGGTAATTTGAGAAACAAAAACATGAACAGGGATGAGGAAAAGGACGTAACTTATATAGGTAAATGAAGATAAGATGCTATCAGCAGAAAAGGAACTATTTTATCTATGAGATGTTGTACACAAACCTAATACATAAAACATAAATCTAAAGCAGAGACACAAAACATAAAAAAAGAGGAAACTGAGAAAAACATCAGAGAAAACCACCAAACCAAAATGGTAGATTGAAATACAAGGAAAAAGAAACAATGGAGATATAGAGCAACCAGAAAACAAAAGAATAAATGGCAGTACTAAGTCCTCATCTATCAATAATCACCCTAAATGTAAATGGATTGAATTCACGAGGCAAAAGATAGAGTGGTTGGATGGATTAAAAAACAAGACACAATTATATGCTGCCTCCAGGAGACTCATCTTGGCTCTAAGGACAAACATAAATTCAAAGTGAAGGAATGGAAGATGATGCTTCAAGCAAATTGCAGCCAAAAGAAAGCAGGTATAGCCACACTCACATCAGACAAAACAGACTTCAAGGCAAAAAAGGTAACAATAGACAATGGACAGTATATAATGATAAAGTGGACAATTCATCAAGAACACATAACAGTGATTAATATATATGCACCTAACATTAGGACCACCAGAATACAGAAAGCAATTATCAACAGATTTAAAAGGAGAAGTTGACAACACAATAATAGTAGGGAACTTTAACATCCCACTTAACATCAATGGGTAGATCATTCAGACAGAAAGTCAACAAGGAAACAGTAGCCTTAACTGAAATATCAGACCAGATGGATTTGATAGATTTGTATAGAACATTCCATCCAAATGCTGCAGAAAACACATTTTTCTCAAGTGCATGGGAAACTTTCTCAAGGACAGACCATATATTGGAACCCAAAACAACTCTCAATAAATTTTAAAAGATTTGAAATTATATCTTTTCGAAAGTACCTTTTCTGATCAAAATAGTATGAAACTAGAAACCAACTACAAGAAGAAAGTTAAAAAAAAATCGCAAATGTGTGGACACTGAACAACATGCTAATGAACAACTATTGGGTCAGTGATGAAATCAAAGGAGAAATCAAAAAATACCTGACAACAAATCCAAATGAAAATTCAACAAAGCAAAATCTAAGGGATGCAGCAAAAGTGGTACTAAGGGCTTCCCTGGTGGAGCAGTGGTTGAGAGTCTGCCTGCCGATGCAGGGGACGTGGGTTCATGCCCCGGTCCGGGAGGGTCCCACATGCCGCGGAGCGGCTGGGCCTGTGAGCCATGGCTGCTGAGCCTGCGCGTCCGGAGCCTGTGCTCTGCAATGGGAGAGGCCACAACAGTGAGAGGCCCGCGTCCAGCAAAAAAAAAAAAAAAAAGTGGTACTAAGATGGAAGTTTACAGCAATACAGGCTTACCTCAAGAAATAAGAAAAATACCAAATAAATAATTTAACCTTACATCTAGAGGAAGTAGAAAAAGAAGAACAAATGAAGCCCAAAGTCAGTAAATGGAAGGAAGTAATAAAGATCAGAACAGAAATAAATGAAATAGAGACTAAAAACAAAAAACAATAGAAAAGATCAATCCAACAGAGCCAGTTCTCTGAAAAGATAAACAAAATTGAGAAACCTTTGGCCAGACTAAGAAAAAAAGAGAAGACTCTGATAAATAAAATCAAAAATGGAAGAGGAGGGACTTCCCTGGTGACGCAGTGGTTAAGAATCCACCTGCCAGTGCAGGGGACATGGGTTTGATCCCTGGTCTGGGAAGATCCCACATGCCGCGGAGCAACTAAGCCCGCACACCACAACTACTGAGCCTGCGCTCTAGAGCCCGTGCTCCGCAACAAGAGAAGCCACTGCAACGAGAAGCCCGCACACTGCAATGAAGAGTAGCCCCCACTTGCTGCAACTAGAGAAAGCCTGCGCACAGCAATGAAGACCCAAGGCAGCCAAAATAAATAAAAATAATTTTTTTTTAAAAAATAGCAGAGGAGAAATAACAACAGATACCACAGAAATACTAAGGCTTATAAGAGAATATTACAAAACAGTTATATGCCAACAAATTGAACAACCCAGAAGAAATGGACAAGTTCTTAGAATCATACAACCTTCCAAGACTGAATCAAGAAGAAATAGAAAATCTGAATAGACTGATCACTAGTAAAGTGATTGAAACAGTAATCAAAAACCTCCCCCCAAAACAAAAGTCCAGGACCAGAGAGCTTCACAGGTGAATTCTACCAAACATTCAAAGAGGATTTAATACCTATCCTTCTCAAACTCTTCCAAAAAATTGAAGAGGAGGGAACACTTCCTAATTTTAAATGTCCATATCACCTAAAGCAATTTACAGATTCACTGCCATCCCTATCAAAATCCCAAAGGCATTTTTCACAGAAATAGAACAAAGAATTCTAAAATTTATTTGGAACCAAAACAGACCGCAAATAACCGAAGCAATCATGAGAAAAAAGAACAAAGCTGGAGGTATCATACTTCCTGATTTCAAACTATATTACACAGCTATAATAATCAAAACAGCATGGTATTTGCAGAAAAACTGATACATAAATCAATGAAATAGAATTGAGATATCAGAAATACTCATACGTAAATGAACAATTAATTTATAACAAAGGAGCAAAAGTACATACAGTGGGGGAAGGAATCTCTTCAGTAAATGGTGTTGGGAAAACTGGACAGCCACATGCATAAAAATGAAAATGGACCATAATCTCACACCATACACAAAAATCAACTCAAAATGGGTAAATTAATTGAATGTAGGCCCTGAGACCATAAAACTCCTAGAAGACGACATTGGCAGTATGTTCTTTGACATCAGTCTTAGTATTATCTTTCTAGGTAGGTCTCCTCAGGGAAGGGAAACAAAACCAAAAATAAACACAAATGGGACTACATCAAACTAAAAAGCTTCTGCACAGCAAAGGAAACCATTAATAAAATGAAAAGACAACCTACCAAATGAAAGAAGATATTTGCAAATCACATATCCCATAAAGGGTTAATATCCAAAATATATTAAAAAAAACGAATACAACTCAGCCTCAAAAAACCAAACAATCCGATTACAAAATGGGCAGAGGACCTGAATAGACAGTTTTCCAAAGAAAACATACAGATGGCCAACAGGCACATGAAAAGATGTTCAGCATCACTAATTATCAGGGAAATGCAAATGAAAACCACAGTGAGATATCACCTCACACCTTCACACCTGTCAGAATGGCTATTATCAAAAAGACAACAAATAACAAGTGTTGGTGAGGATGTGGAAAAAAGGGAACACTCCTACATTATTGGTCAGAATGTAAATTGGTGGAGGCACTATGGAAAACAGTATGGAGATTCCTAAAAAAATTAACAGTACTACCATATGATCCAGCTATCTCACTTCTGGGTATTTATCCAAAGAATATGAAAACACTAATTTGGAAAGATATATGCACCCCTATATTCTCAGCAGCATTATTTGCAGTAGCCAAGATATGGAAACAACCTAAGTGCCCATCAACAGATGGATGGATAAAGATGTGATATATACAATGGAATACTCCTCAGCCATATAAAAGATGAAATCTTGTCATTTGTGACAACATGGATGGACCCTGAGGTTATTATGCTAAATGGAATAAATCAGACTGGGAAAGATAAATACAGTATGATCTCTCTTATCCGTAGAATAAAAAAAAAAGAGAGGCAAAGAATGTTTATTTTTTTGTAATTCCCCATTTTAAACTCACGTTCAATTAGTCCATGCTGAGCATGGCAGATAAGAGAGTCATGGACATATACACACTAACAAACGTAGTAAGGTAGATAGCTAGTGGGAAGCAGCCGCATGGCACAGGGATATTGGCTCGGTCCTTTGTGACAGCCTGGAGGGGTGGGATAGGGAGGGTGGGAGGGAGGGAGATGCAAGAGGGAAGAGATATGGGAACATATGTATACGTATAACTGATTCACTTCGTTATAAAGCAGAAACTAACACACCATTGTAAAGCAATTATACCGCAATAAAGATGTTAAAAAAAAAAAAAAAAGAGAGCTTCTGTTATGGGTTGAACTGTGTCTCCTCAAAATTCATGTTGAAGTCCTAACCACCAGTAACTCGGAATGTGACCTTATTTAGATATAGGGTCACTGAAGATGTAATTAGTTAAGATGAGGTCATGTTGGATTAGGGTGGGCCCCTAGTCCAACATGACTGACGTCCTTATCAAAAGGGGAAATTTGGACACAGATACAGATTGGAGTGATGTTTCTACAAGCCAAGGAAAGCCAAAGATGGCTAGCAAACCACCAGATGCTAAGGGTGAGGCATGGGGCAGATTCTTCCTCACAGCCCTCAAAAGGAATCCACCCTGCTGACATCTTGATTTTGGACTTACAAAGCTGTGAGACAAATTTCTATAGTATAAGCCAAACAGTTTCTGGTACTTTGTTATATCAGCCCTAGAAAATTAATAGATTTTGGTACCAGGAAGTGGTGTGCTGCTGTAACAAATACATAAAAACGTGGAAGTGGCTTGGAATTGGGTATTAAGTGCAGGCTGGAAGAGTTTTGAGGTGCATAACAGAAAAAACCTAGATAGCCTTGAAGAGAATGTTGGTAGAAATATGGATTTTGAAGGAGAATCTGTTGAGGGCTTAGAAAGAAAAGAGCTGTAGAGAAAGTTTCTGCAGTCTTAGAGAATACACTCGTCGTCATGAACAGAACTAGATATATGAATGTAAAAGGTGCTTCTGGTGAGGTCTCAGACAGAAATAAGGAATGTGTTATTGGAAACTGGATTTCTAAGCAAAGTATTGAAGGCACAGCCTGGTTTCTCCTTGCTGCTTACAGTAACATATGAGAGGGGAGAGAAAAGTTGAAAAGGGAATTGTTAAGAAAAAAAGAACCAGAATTTCAATACTTGGAAAATTCTAAGCCTATCCATGTTGCAAAACATAAGAAAGCTTGCTTTGGAAAGAACACTAAGGGCACTGCTAGATAACCATTTGCCCAAGAGACTGTGATTTGTGGATCCAGTCAACCATCTCAGTAGGCATGCTGTTAGCTCTGACTGAAAGAAACACGGGTGGGAAGAAACGAAGGAATGCAATTCCATCGAATTTCTGGGATTCTACAGTCAGGAAATGAGCTGCTAGAGATATCCAGCTGTGATCAAGTATTATCCTTCAAGAAAAGGGAAAAATGACTCTGAGGATGAGGCCATTTCCTCAGTTCTAGAGGGCAGGGACACCTCCTCAATTCTAGAATCCAGGGCCACCTTCTCAGTTCCAGAGTGCAAGACCACCACTCAGTGCCACGGGGGTGGGGCTGCCATCCCAGTGGGCCCAGAGGACACAGTATTCTGCCAGGGAGGATAATTCTGGGGCCTTAATGCCAAATGGAATTTGCCTCATTAGGTTTCAACAAGGTTTCTGTGACCCATAACCCCCTTATTTCCAGTTTCTCCCTTTTGAAATGGGAATACCTTTCCTATGTCTGTCCCACCATTGTATTTTGGACAGAATGAAACATGTCTAGTTTCATAGGTTCACAGATGGAAAAGAATTTTGCCCCAGGATCAACTACCCTGCATCCCATCCATACATGATTTATATGATATTTAGGACTTAAGAGTTTATGTTGGTATAGATTAAGACTTCTGGGGATGTTGTGATGGGATGAATGTATGTTGCATGTGAGAAGGACATGAATTTTTAGAGGGTAGATTGTTATGGATTGAATTATGTCCCCACCAAATATCACTGTGACTACCAATATGTAACCAATTACATCTTCAGTGGCCCTAAGAATATGACTTTATTTGGTTGTAATTGGTTTAGATGAGTTCATACTAAAGTAGACCAGTACTCCAGAGTGGGTCCCTAATCCAGTATGGCTGGTGTCCTTAAAGAAAAATTTGGACACGTACACACACAGGGAGAATGCCATGTGAAGATGAAGGCAGAGATTGGGGTGATACTTCCATTAGCCAAGGAATGCTAAAGATTGCCACTAAACCACTAGAAGCTAGGGGAAATGCATGGAACAGATTCTTCCTCATAGCCCTCAGAGTGAACCCACCCTGCCTATATATCTTGGTCTTGGACTTTGGCAGCCCTAGAAAACTAATACAACTTCTAGTAGAATTGCTCATTTTACGGGATAGAAACAAATTAAAAAGTATATGCCATGTATATACTTAATACAAATGACTTACGGTTTGGCACATGGCCCTTGTAGAGCTCTTTTTTTCTTGGGAGGGCTCAAACTTGCAGATGTAGTATGACAACACTGAGAACTCACAGGACCATTATCTCTAGGTTCTCCATCTCTTTCTTGACTTTGACTTTCTCTTCTCGCTGCTTGGGATGTTGAGGGTCGGTTAGCATTCTAAAACCAAAAATTTGAAGAAAACGTTTAAAACTGATTCACAAAAATTATTTCTCTCTTAAAAGACTCTATAATTTTAGTTTACCCATTTTTCATAACTTAAGAGTTGTGACAAAACTTTGCAATCGTAACAATGCTTTTATAAAGTTGATTTATCTTAATCCATCTGCTATTAAAATATTTTAATAAGATAAAAGTCCTTCTTATATTAATATAACTGTAAAGTTGGATTAGATGCTTATTTCCGTAAAAACAGTAATCTTAGAAATAACTTTTAAAAAGATAAGCTCATGGAAAAATTTAACTTATTTGTCTTGATTTTGCCTAGATTCTAGAAGTGGCCTCTTCTGTAGCATTTATCCTACAAGAGTCATTGCTACCTCTTATAGAACCTGGGTAGAACTGTCAAACTGACAATAGAGCTAAAAACTTCTGGTGGGAGTGTGCCTATAACTTTGGCCTAGACAAAAGGAAGGAAAAAATCATAATCATATATACCACCTGGAAATTTAAATAAAGACAATCATGATAGGCTCATATTACACAGAAAACAAAAATAAGATACCAAGTTTTGAGGGCAGCCCAGACTGCTCCAAAATAAATGACATAAAAAAGAAACAAACTAAAAATCATTTTTTTCCTTTTAGGTTTACATCATTAAGAGTTAATACATGTGAGTTCTGAATGAAATTTACAAGATACCAGTTGTGATTATAAACACAGTGCTTTCAGAGATATACTATTAATTCTCTGGCACCATACCCGTAGTGTTTCAGATGCTGAGGCACGTTCAGTTGCACCGTTATAGGGGACATACTTTATAACAGTAATTATCCCCTGAATTGCAATGCGCTTTTGTTCCCTATACTGCAAGTCTTCAATCTCCTTCCTCACTTCACTTATAGCTGTGAAGAACAACTCAACTGCAAAAGAGTAATTTCAAGGAAACTGTAAGTTTTAAAGAACTGAAATGACAAAAATAACAATTAGATTTGCAATGTAATTTCACAACATGAAAATTATAAACTTGCTACATAACTTAAATATGTGAGATTTTGTGTTTATATTTGGCAACCCCTTATGTAATTTCGGTAAAATTGGCAAAACACATTTGTCAGTTAAATTGTGATACAGCCTTCTAGTCTGGCATCTTAATTTGAAACAGAAATTTTACATATTGAACGTAATTTGTATATCATACTTCAAACTATAAAGCGTTGCCTAGCCACTGCATAGAAACACATATTTTGTTTGATATTTTCTGTATTCTATATGCTATTTACAGCATATACTACATATTGCTGGCATTATGAAGTACAGGAGGGTGTCAATATTTAGATGATGATAGATCAGTATTTCAAAGTTTCTCTTTTTTCCAAAACCATGCATTATTCCATAGCTTTTCAAAAATAATATACTTATGTTAAAGTTTTCAACTGTCATATCTTAATTCTACTAAAATAATGTTAGGCCTCTCATTAATACTTATTCTGAATCTCACTGATTTTGGTATCATTTTTATTTAAAGGTAGAGCTCAATTGTGTTATATCCAATACACAGTTGGCCCTCCATATCCACAGGTTTTGCAAACCTGCGGATATAAAGGGCCTACTGTATTCATTGTACTGAGCCATTTTATATAAGGGACTCGAGCATCTGCAGATTTTGGTATCCATGGGGGCTCCTTGAACCAATGCCCTGCGGACACCAAGGGATGTCTATATATCATTCCACAAGAGTGGCCTAATACAGTTGTCACTACCTTGGTATCAAATTGTCCAGTGTCTCCTCTGATATCTTTAGTCTAAGTAGTATTATAGGAGTTGGGATCTACCAACTCAGGTTTGATCTCAATGACCTTAAATCAAGATACTACCTCCATTTAGTCATAGTCTATTTAAACTCCTTCTTTTCTTGCAGTCTAATAAAATCAAAATATTAACCTTTATGGGTCATGACATATGTTTTTAGATCTTGATAAAGATCAAATTATTACCAGTGAGTGTTGCTACACTTTGGCTCACTCCCATTAAAGATGACTAACTGATATGGCATATACCATACATATCACATATAAACATATAAGGGACTAGCAATTACATCAGTACCTTTAACAGAAATATTATACTTCGAAAATGTTTCTGGCACTGGTGGATAGGGGTAATATCCACCAATAACAGTGTTCTTCAATTCTCCAGAATCGGTCTTTGTTTTAATCCACCGAATAAAGTTTTTTACTTTGGTATCGTTGGTATACGGCTGGCCTCTATGATCTTATTGCAGGAAGGGTAAAGTGCAAAAATATGAGGAATAAAAAAAAAAAAGACAACTCACTGTAATAAACCATCTGGACTTTTTTGGGTATAAAAACAGTTTAATATAAAATCATTCTTATAGCACCAAGAAGTTAACTTATTCACTATGTAGCAGATAATTATACTGAATATGCATATGAAAATTATCAGTTAACAAATCCTAAGTCAATAAGGAAATCAGACATATTAGTTTACGTGGACTAAACTGTAACTGTCTACAGGACACCGAAAAGCCAGAAGAAAAAGAAAACTAATAGTCTGGCTTTTGCTAACTATCCAACTGGTTAGCATCTTCTTAGAAAATTGATTATGTTTTAACCTGAAGGTATGACATCATGTATTAACTAAATTGCCTATGAATATAGCTCAGCATTTAAGTTCATGTTTTTGAAACATACTTAAAAGTGTCCTTCACATCTGCTATTATTAGTATATATTAGATCTGATAGTATTCATATTTATAAAATGAGGTATGGACAAAGATGTGTGTTACATCCTTCCTAGGACTCTTCTTTTTTTTTTGCGATACGCGGGCCTCTCACTGCTGTGGCCTCTTCCGTTGCGGAGCAACAGGCTCCGGACGCGCAGGCTCAGCGGCCATGGCCCACGGGCCCAGCCGCTCAAGGGCCCAGCCGCTCCGCGGCACGTGGGATCCCCCCAGACTGGGGCACGAACCCGTGTCCCCTGCATCGGCAGGCGGACTCTCAACCACTGCACCACCAGGGGAGCCCTAGGACTCTTCTTTGGACAAATTTCCTAATTACCAACATGGTAGCATTCTAGTAAATACATCATTCCATAGTACTCCCTCACTCATCTGAAAACTTTTATCTTTTTGCCCCCCTTATCCAAGGGAATAGAGAAAAATAGTATATTTGTAGATAAGTAGTGAGACTTTTCTTGCTATATAAGTAAAATGCGAGATCTGGGGACCAAAATTGAATGCACATTTTTGTTTTATTTAATATTTTAAAACTGTTGTTAATTGAATCCATATTGTGATACAGGGCCCAACAGTCTTCAATGTATGAAGCAATTTATGGTTATCTAACTTCTTATGTCAAGCAGGAATTAAAGTTAACCAAAGGACATAAACAAAATTCTTCAGTAAGTCACAAAATCATTGCTCTAACTGTAAATAATCTGGAAGCAATAGATTTTATAGGCTAAATATTCTTTCTTAAACCATTCTTATAGTGAGAAAGGAGTTCAAAATAAAGCTATCTTGTGGTTGAATCTTATAATAGAAAAGTTAATTTAATGAAGAGAAAATACATTAGATTTCCAATAAAGTATATACAAAGAACTTGCTCACCAGTAATAAACATGCGACTCTCATTTGTAGTAGTAAGGTAAAGCAGTTCAGGTACTTGAGTGTCATTTCTGACAACTTTCAACTGTGTACACATGAAATGTGCCACTGTAGAAAATGAAAACACTTATGAAATTATTTCTGCATTTCAAATGGGAATACCAAGATCAGGATCTAACAGAGTGCTTCTCAAAGTTTAATGAACTGAGGAATCACCTAGGACAATTGTTAAAATGCAAATTCAGATTAAAGTAGTTTTAGTGTAGGGCCTGAGATTTTCCACCGCTAATGAACTCCTGGGTGATACTAGTGCTGCCAGTCCTTTGACCACACTTGGAGCAACAAAGATCTAACACTTAATCATTTCCTCTAAATAAAGGATCTAACACTTAACTTTTCCTTTAGAAAGTACAACGGCCGCACCTAACTGAAGTCACTGCTTGCTGGACAGTTGAAGACTGCAACAGTCTTTCTAATTGGCCACACAACTGAATGTGAATAGTTATTTCCTACAGAGAAAAAAGTTGAGTTCCTCCATGATGCTTCCACTGATTAACCCAATCTAACATTGATCCCTGAATTACTCTGACTCCTTCCATCAGATAGGGCTACACAATATTAATTTGAATTTGCTTATGCGAGTGTTTTACTTGTGTATATCTTAATTAGACTTTAAGTCTCAAGGACAGGGCTTATACCACCTATTATTTTCTGTTTGCCTTGCTAACCAACTGGATAGACTGAAAAGAATTCCTGAAAATGAGATTATAATGTCCTCAGACCAGCTACTTTCAAAAGCTATCAACTGCTTTCAACTATCAGGTTATTTAGGTAAAGTTTACTTATCCAACAATATTTTAAAAATTTTAACCCACTGCATGCCAAAACATTTACGGTCTTCAAATTAGGAAATAAAGAAATAAATATAAATACTCGTAATTTCATATCAACAGTAAGCTCTCATTTGAGAATATTTCCCTAGAGCATGATAATATCTATAAATTCGTTTCCTGTATCTCACATTTACTAGTTCTTTATTTTGTAGCAATGAAAATAAAGAAAATCTGTTCAAATGACCAAGAATAATTCTCTTGATTTATATCACTTTTCCTTTAATTCAAAAACTGTACAAAGATGTGAGTATTCATGATTAAAGACGTTGATATAAGAATACTTCTAATTCTAATTTCATGGTTGTTAAAAATCAGATATTTGGACCTAACACCTTCTGGCTGTTTGACAACCCTCTGGACCTTTGTTTCCTCACCCGTAAATTTGTAAAAACATCACCTGTTTAAAAGGTAACTGGGAGTACAAAATGAGATAATATCTACGAGCAACTGGTATATAGTAAACGCTCAAAATTACTTCCCCTTTTCTTAGTCAAAAGTAAACAAGATGCCCTACTACCAAAGGATTTTGGTATTATTCCAGAAGACCCTTGGTCATGTTCCCCTTCATAGGCCTGAAGCCCCCTTAATACTCACCATTTATTTTATGATTTTTTTCCTTCACTCTTGGTCAAAAGATGAAAATGAATTTTGATTGTTGTCAACTATTGTACTAGAGTAAATCTCACCAAGGTCCATACAAACCTTTCTTTTTTTTTTTTTTTTTTTTGCGGTACGCGGGCCTCTCACTGTTGTGGCCTCTCCCGTTGCGGAGCACAGGCTCAGCGGCCATGGCTCACGGGCCCAGCCGCTCTGCGGCATGTGGGATCTTCCCGGACAGGGGCACGAACCCGTGTCCCCTGCATTGGCAGGCGGACTCTCAACCACTGCGCCACCAGGGAAGCCCATACAAACCTTTCTTAAAAGATATATTTCACATTTTCACAAGAAATAGAATGTGCATGGATGGCAACATTTCTGTGAAAAATCGTTATCCAAAACCTGTGTCAGTTTGTTGTTTAAAGTAGCTACAAAGAGAGAGGGACCTGGCCCTAAAGCCCATCTAAATTGTTATCAGGGATCATCACTACCAATCATCTGTGACCTGAGAGAAGTTATATGAAAGGTCATGGCCCCACTTACCTTGGAAGCCCATGCCTTGGTTTTGGCCAAAACTCTCTTTCTGCCCTCTCCTCCAATGACATTTGGGGTGATGTTCAGTTCTACTCATATATATTTAAAAAATTTAATCTCACAAGCAGAGGGTGGATTCTAATGAGGTAATATCCGAATGGTGTGTAATACTGTTTTACAACAGAAAATAAAGGGGTAGCAGAACAGCCCTGTATATGGTCTCTAGGTCTCCTGATATTCCACAATTTCTATCTTGTTGCTCATTAAAAAAAATACATGTAGTCAAGATTGGGAATTTCTCCAATGTTGGCAAGCACTTAACAATCAGTATTTTATTCACATAATCATTTGGAAAATAGGAAAATAGCACACCAATACCTAAAAAAGCTTTATGTTACAAATTCAAATAAGGAAAAATTCACTGAAGTTGTTAAAAAGTATTAGATATACTTTTATCCTTATCATAGTAGATCTAAAGACTAACTTGTTATATAAAACACATAATAGGACATACTTAAAATGTTTTCAAATAAATAAAAGTAGTGGAAAAAATCAACACCAAATTAATATTGACCAGCTGGTTTAACACCACCAACCTAATATTAATTCCATACTCAAATGACATCATACTTACCACTGCCATTATTTAATTACACAGTATCCCAATCCTCTACTACTTATTCTACATTAGTAAAGCCTTCATTGTGTTTAATGGGGTCTACTAAGTCAATTTCCAAATGGATACAAAGGAAACGGACTATCTATGTTTTAGTTTCACCGAATTTTAAGGTTTTATGTCTAAAATGCTAAAAATGGGAATTGATAAGAGCACCTGTTTTCTGAAAAACTAGTTTCAATCCCAAATTAATTCTGAATAGAAAACCAGAAGGTGGTTAATACCTGTTAATACCAATTATAATATTAATATAGAAAAAACTTAAACATGCTATCAGACTGCTTGAATTTGCTAACTCAATATCATGGCATTCTGTAAGTAAGTCAGTATACCTCTATCATTTTTTTAAGTCAATGCCCCCACTTCCAAAAACAAAATGATAAAAATATTGAAACTGAGTACTTGGGTAAATATTTTCAAAGACTTCTGGCTGAGATGTAGAAAACAGTTCCACTATAAATGGTTTTTTGGAAGTCCCATCAGCAATGTGAATCCAGCGATATGACCAAAAATCTTCACGGCTTTCTATATGGATAGAATGTTAGAATAAATGAAGGTAACTGATAATGCACATATGAACACAGAATTATTCACTGAAATACTTTTTATGACTTTCAATATCAAAAGCTTACCCTTCTTTTTTAACCGCTGGACTCTTCCTACAAAAACTAAAACGCCAATAACATCACAGATACTATTTTCTGGCATATCATCCAGTTCGGATCTAAAAAAAGCAAAATTATTAAATAGATATTGTATTTTTAAACAGTGAAAAAGCGTTCTGCAAATATGACTGTGAAAATGCACATCTATCTAACTGTTACAGCATAATTCTGGGTAGATTCCGAGCAAATTACAATACATTGTTTCAGTAACTAACATTAAAAATTAATATTTGAGATATTTTACAAGAAGCTATTTTACCTTGTGACAAAACGGTGGTTTAATTTTGGCAATCTCCATTCTCGTTTCACCTGCTTTTCTGGAATGATAATTATATTATTTGGAGGATTTCGAAGGTTCAGGCAGATTTCTGAAAAACAAATATATTACTTTAGTATGATATTTAATACATATAAAATAATATATGCATATAAATCACACAGCAAAAAATAGATTGAACACTTTTGAGCCCACCACTAAACCTAACAACTAGATCATTATCAATAGCTTTCTTCTACCTATTCCGACATTATCACATCCACTTATCTCGCCAACTAAAGGTTAACCATACCTTAAATTTTGTGTTTCATCATATACTTAATTTAAAAAAGAGGTTTTTTTTAATCACTTATGTGTTCTTGCCCAAATAGTATACTGTTTGAATTTCTTTGTTTTTGAACTTTAAATGAATGGAATTTTACCATAATGCAGTATTCTAGGGCTACTTTTTTCACTTAACTTTATGGTACTAAAATTCATCCATGCAGCTGCATGTAGCAATTTTTTTCTCATTTCTACTGCTGAATAACGTTCCAGAGTGTTGATATACTACAATTTTATTTACTCTTTATTGTATTGCCGGACATCTGGATTATTTCCAGCTTCTGTTGTTACAAACATGGTCACTATGAGCTTTTTCTACATATCTCCTTGTACACACAGGCAAAAGCTTTCTAAGGTATTATATCCAGGAGGGAAACCCTGGATTGTAAAATATGCAAATGTTCCACCCTATAGGATAATTTCAAACTATCCTAAAGTAGTATTTATTATTTATTTATTAATAAATATTTACTAATATTTACTGAATATTAAATATTTATTTAAACTATTAACAGTTCCAGCAGTGATGTGCAAGAATTCCCACTGAGCCACATCCTCTCCAAATTTTGGTACTGTTAAAAATTTTTTTTTTTTTGGCCTCACCACGCGGCATGCGGAATCTTAGTTTCCTGACCAGGGATCGAACCTGTGTCCCCTACAGTGGAAGTGCATAGTCTTAACCACTGGACCGCCAGGGAAATCCCTAAATTTCTTAGTTTTTGTCAGTCTAATGACAGAAAATGACAATTTGCTGTGGTTTTATTTTGCACTTCCCTTATTACTAATTATGTTCAACAACATTTCATAAACCTATAGTTCATTCATGCATCCTCTTCTGTGAAATACCTGTTCATATTTTTGCCCATTTTTCTACTGGATTGTCTTTCTCTTATTTATTTGTATTACTTGTTTCTATATATGTTGAATACTAATCCCTTGTTGATTATACCATTGCAAATACCTTCACCCAGTTTTTGGATTGTTTTTTCATTTTGGGGGGCTGTCTCTTGATGAACAAAAGTTCTTAATTTTAATGTAGTTAGGTTTATTAATCTTTCTTTTATGGCTACCATTTCTGTGTCCTATCCAAAAAATCCTTCCTTATCCCAAAGTCAAACAGATACTTTCTATAAGTTCTTCTAAAAGTTTCGCCTTTCACATTTAAGTATTTGATATACCTGAAATTTATTTTTATACGGTATGAGTTAGGGATATAATGTAATTTTTTTCTCATATATAATCAATTGTCTCAATACTATTTACTGAATGGCTCTTCCTTCCTTGATGATCTGCACAGCACATCTGTTGTATATCAAAGTTTTATACGTCTAGGGCTGTTTCTTGACTTTGTATTATGACTTGCTGGTCAGTTTGTCTATATCTATACCAATACTACATGGTTATACTTTATAATAATTCTTGATATTTGTAGGACAAGTCCTCATTCTCTCTTCAGCCCCTTATTCTTTTTCCTCAGAGGTGTCTTAACTATTCTTGATAATTATATGCTTCCACATAAATTTTAGAATCAGTTTGTCAGTTCCAGAAAAAATAATCTGATGGAATAGCACTAAATTTATAGATCAATTTGGGGGGGACTTGACATACTTATGAAACTGAGACTAACCTCCTGCCTGGGAACACGGGATATTTCTCCATTTATTTAGGGACTCTTTAGTGTCTTTCGAAAAGTATTAAAATATTCTCCAAATAGGTCTTCCATATCTTCTGTTAGATTTATTTCTAGATACTTTATAGTTATTTTTGACAAGGTAAATTATGTTTTTAAAATTATAATTTCTAACTCTTTGTTACTGGAGTGTACAAAATCAACTGACTTTGGTATATTGCTGTTACAGCTAGCTTTGCCAGTATCTTATTTTTTTCTCTCTCTCTGTTTTTGTTTTTTTTTGGCTGCACCATGCAGCTTGTGGGATCTTACTTAGTTCCCTGACCAGGGATTGAATCTGGGCCCTCGGCAGTGAGAGTGCATAGTCCTAGCCACTGGACTGCCAGGGAATTCCCTATTTTTTTCAATTTTATTGAAGTATAGTTGATTTACCATATTGTTTTAGTTTCAGGTATACAGCAAAGTGGTTCAGCTTTATTTATATATATATATAAAGTATATATACATATATTAATTTATAAATATATTTCTAAATATATATTTATACATATATTTCAGATTTTCCATTATAGGTTATTATAAGATACTGAATACAGTTCCTTGTGCTATACAGTAAATCCTTGTTGCTTATCTACTTTATGTATAGCAGTTTGTATCTATTAATCCCTTTTTCCTAATTTATCCTTCCCCCCCCCCTTCCACTTTGGTAACCATAGTTTGCTTTCTATGTCTGTAAATCTGTCTCTGTTTTGTAAATAGATTCATTTGTATTATTTTTTAGATTCTACATATAAGTGGTATCATATAATATTTGTCTTTCTCTGTCTTCACTAAGTATAATATTCTCTAGGTCCATCCATGCTGCAAAAGGCAATATTTCATTCTTTTTTATGGCTGAGTAATATTCCATTGTATTGAGATATATATATATATACATACATACATATATATATACATACATATATATATATATATGTATGTATGTATACCACATCTAAGCCAATCATCTGTTGATGGGTACTTGTTTCCATGTCTTGCTTATTGTAAATAGTGGTGATGTGAACACTGGGGTGCATGTATCTTTTTGAATTAGGGTTTTTGTCTTTTCCAGATATATGCCCAGGAGTGGGATTACAGGATCATATGGTTAACTATTTTTAGATTTTTAAGGAACCTCCATACTGTTCTCTATAATGGCTGCACCAATTCACATTCCCACCAACAGTGCAGGAAGGTTCCCTTTTCTCCACACCCTCTCCAGCATTTATTATCTGTAGTCTTTTTGATGATAGCCATTCTGACCAGTGTGAGGCGATACCACGTTGTGGTTTCTTATTATTTTTAATACTTTGTGTTATTTTGGATTTTCTTTGTAGAAGATCTAATTTGTGAATAATGACAGTTTTGTGTTTTTCTTTAAAATTCTTATGCCTTTGGTGGGTGGCCAAGATGGTGGAGTAGGAAGACCCTGAACTTACCTCCTCTCGTGGACACACCGAAAGTACAACTTACAGAGAAACTACCTAACAGAATGACCTGAAGACTAGCAGAAAAGATTTTCCACAGCTAAAGACATAAAGAAGAAGCCACAATGAGTCAGATAGGAGGGGTGGAGATGTGATATAGTCAGGAAGCACCCCCCTCAGGTCGGTGACCCACTAATAGGAAGGATAATCATAACCACAGAGGTCCTCCCCAAGAACAAGGCATCTGAGCCCCCCACACTGGGCTTCCCAGCCTGGGGGTCCTGCGCTGGGAAGATGAGCCCCCCAGAACATCTGGCTTTGAAAAGCAGCAGGGCTTATGTGCAGGAGAGCCAGAGGACTACAGGAAACAAGAGATTCCACTCTTAAGGGCACATGCAAAATGTCACATACTCTGAGTTCCAGCACAGAGGTAGGTAGTAGTTTTAAAGGAGACTGGGTCAGACTCACTTGCTAATTTTGAAGAACCTCCTAGAAAGGCAGGAGGCAACTGGGACTCTCTTGGGGACACAGATGCTGGTGGCAGCCATTTTGGGGAACTCCTACCAGGAGGACACTGGTGTTGACAAATGCTAATTTGGAGTCCTTCCTCTAGCCTATTAGCTCCAGGGGCTTACCCACCCACCAGCTGAGCAGCACGGATCCTGGGACACCCCCAACACCAAGCAGCCAGTCCTGTAGTGACCCAGCCCCAACCACCAGCAGGATGGCACAAGCCATGGCCCCACTCAACACCCTCCCCGGGGCTGCCCCGCCTACCAGCATGCCCAGAGTAGTCAACTACAACAGGAGGGCCCACACAACCCACAGAGGGGGCACTCCTAGAGCATATAGCCCTGGTGACCCATGCTTATAAGGTCAATTAATCTATGACAAAGGAGGCAAGAATATACAATGGGGAAAAATAGCCTCTTCAATAAATGATGTTGGGAAAACTGGACAGCTATATGCAAAAGAATCAAACTGGACTACTTTCTCACACCATATACAAAAATAAACTCAAAATGGATTAAAGACTTAAATGTAAGACCTGAAACCATAAAACTTCTAAAAGAAAACAGAGGCAGTATGCTCCCTGACGTTGGTCTTAGCATATATTTTTGGATCTGTCTCCTCAGGCAAGGGAAACAAAAGCAAAAATAAATGGGACCACATCAAACTTTAGCACGCCAAAGGAAGCTATCAACAAAATGAAAAGACAGTTCACTGAATGGGAGAAGACATTTGTAAATGATAATCCAACAAGGGGTTAATATCCAAAATAGATAAAGAACTCCAACAAACATCAAAGAAAAAGAACAACCAAATTAAAAAATGGGCAGAGGACTTGAATAGACATTTTTTCCACAGAAGACACACAGATAGCCAACAGACACATGAAAAGATGCACAACATCACTAATCATTAGGGAAATGCAAATCAAAACTACAATGAGCTACCACCTCACACCTGTCAGAATGGCTATCATCAAAGACAACAAATAACAAATGTTGGAGAGGATGTAGAGGAAAGGGAACCCTGTGCACTGTTGGTGGGATTATAAATAGATGAAGCCACTATGGAAAACAATATGGAGGTTCCTCAAAAAATTAAAAATAGAACTACCATATGATCCAGAAATTTCACTTCTGGGTATTTACCTGAGGAAAACAAAAACACTAATTTGAAAAGGTATATGCACACCAATGTTCACTGAAGTGTCATTTACAATAGCCGAGATATGGAAGCAACCTAAGTGTCCACTGATAGATGAACGGATAAAGACGATGTAGTCTATATATACATACAATGGAATATTACCCAGCCATTAAAAATAATGAAATCTTGCCTTTGCGACAACATGGATGGATCTAGAGGGTATTATGCTAAGTGAAATAAGTCAGACAGAGAAAGATAAATACCATATGGTCTTACTTATATGTGGAATCTTAAAAACAAAACAATCAAACAAACAAAATGAAAAACAGACTCACAGATACACAATAAACTGGCTGTTGCCAGGGGAGGGGGGATGATATAGGTGATGGGAATTAAGAGGTACAAACCTCCAGTTATAAAACAAGTAAGCCAAGGGAATGTAATATACAATAAAAGAAATATGGTCAATAACATTATAATAACTTTCTTTGGGGACAGATGGTTACTAGACTTATCATGGTGATCATTTCATAATGTATGCAAATGTCAAATCACTATGTAGGACACCTGAAACTAACATAGTATTGTACAGCACTATGTCAACTATATTTCAATAAAAAATTCTTATGCTTTTAATGGATTTTATCTTCTCACATTGGCTAGGAGAGCCCGTACAACATTAAACAGAAATAGTAATAGGAGACCATCAATGTTCCCCGTTTAAAAAAGGAGCATTTCTAAATTTTCCCCATTAAAAGTTGTGTTTGTTGGGCTTCCCTGGTGGTGCAGTGGTTAAGAATCCGCCTGCCAATGCAGGGGGCACAGGTTCAAGCCCTGGTCCGGGAAGATCCCACATGCCGTGGAGCAGCTAAGCCCGTGCGCCGCAACTACTGAGCCTGCACTCTAGAGCCCATAAGCCACAACTACTGAGCCCACATGCCACAACTACTGAAGCCCACGCACCTAGAGCCCGTGCTCTGCAACAAGAGAAGTCACCGTGGTGAGAAGCCTGCGCACCCAACGAAGAGTAGCCCCCCACTTGCCGCAATCAGAGAAAAAGCACACGCACAGCAATGAAGACCTAACACGGCCAAAATAAATAAATTAATAAAATAAAATAATAAAATTTAAAAATTTATTAAAAAAAGTTGTGCTTGTTATGTTTTGACTTTGCAAACATCCTTTATCAATTATGGAAGGTTCCTTTTCTCGCTATTTTCTTTTTAAAATTTATGAATGTGTGTAAAATTTTAGCAAATGTGTTTTGTGCCTCTATTAGGATGACCTTCTTTAATCTGTGTGGTGAGTGACACTTATAGATTTTCATATGTAAAATCAACTTCACATTGCTGGAGAACAATGCAACTTAGTCACAGCGTGTGATCATTTTCCACATATAACTTAATTCAGTTTGCTAATCTTCAATTTTGAATATCTGTACATATGTTCATAGTGGAAGCTAGTCTTTAATTTTCCTCATTAATAATATTCTTGTTTGGTTTTGATTATCAAAGTTATACTGGTAGCAAAGAATGAGTTACAGAGTATGCCCTCTTATTCTATTATCTGGAATAGTTTTGGAATGGTACATTCCTTCAATGTTTGCTAGAATTTGCCTGTAAAATGGTACCTGCCTGGTATTTTCTTTGTGAGATGATTTTAAACCTCTGGTTCATTTTCTTTAACAGTTATAGAACTATCTGGGCTTTCTATTTCTTTAATGGCAGTAATATTTTTCTAAGAATTTGCTATGTAGCAAACAAAGATTAAACCAGGATGAAAATAATTCTTTCTTTTTTTGCCTATTACCATCCATGTGACTAGAAAATTCACTTTTACCTTTTCATATATGAGTGAGGAAGGTTTGTATTACACCTTGCACCTAGAAAATGGTTTGCATTTTACAAAGCACTTTCATAGCCATAGTTACTCAGTTATATTCAAGGTCACCCCCAGCTCTAAAATGCTAGGATTTTGAATCAATTAAAAACCTCCTTTGCCCCAAACCAAAAACACTTGATGCTATTATCTCAATATGTATTATGCCATACAGTCTGAAAATCTCAAGACTTTAAAAGGTTTATTATTTGTGTATGCCAACTGAATACTATTTTGTATACGGGGACAGAATGATATACAAAATGGCAATATACAAAGCATACATTACCAGCAAATATGTCCTTTTTTTTTTTGCAATAGAATTTTCATCTTTATAAGCTTCCATTTATTTAGTTTTTTAAAAAATTGCATCTTAGTTTGTATAACTTGGAACTATATGTGTAAGTATGAAAAAATAAACCAAGCTAAATTACCCCAATAATTTGTCTTCCAACATCGACACCTAGAGGGCAGTGATGCTATCAGATCTTTATTCCTTAACTGACCAAACCGGCCCCAACTACATACGCTTTCTCATTTTTCCTCTCATAACATTTAAACTACCCTGCTATTATTCCTAACCCTCACTTATACTTTCTCCAATTCAACCCATTCTCCCACTCTCCAGACCATTCATTCTTTCCTCAATTTCTGTTCATTTCCTCTCCCCTTCCATTCATTCTTTTTTCTTACTGTTTACTGTCAGCAGTCTTTCATTTTACTGTAATTTGTTCATTTTACATATGTTACCCTGTTAGACTAATTTTAAGGGTAGAATTCTATATTACTTATCTTTGTGTCCCTTGTGCCTAGCATGGTTTACAAAACTTTTTTTCCCTTCAAAAGATCATTAATCATACTGAGGTTTTAAAAGATCATATATCAATAGTTTTCAACCCTGGCTGTACATTAGAATCACCTGAGGAGTTTTAGAGACACACCAATGTCTTGGTCCCCTCTTCAGAGTAATTAATTCAGAATCTCTGAGGGTGGGGTGCTCATGATTCTTTAAAGCTCCCCAAGTGATACTAATGTACAGCCAGTATTGACATCTACTTATACACATAGACTTGGCAAACTACGGCCTGTAGATGGATGCCTGTGTTTTGCAAATAGAGTTTTACGGTAACACAGCCAAGCCCATTCGTTTACATATTATCTCTGGCTGCTTTCACTCTATAAAGGCAGAGCTGAGTTGTTGTGAAGAAGACTATACTGCCTGCACAGCTTATAGTACTCACTGTCTGGTTCTTTTTTTTTTTTTTTTAAGAAGATGTTGGGGGTAGGAGTTTATTAATTAATTTATTTTTGCTGTGTTGGGTCTTCGTTTCTGTGCGAGGGCTTTCTCTAGTTGTGGCAAGCGGGGGCTACTCTTCATCGCGGTACGCGGGCCTCTCACTATCACGGCCTCTCTTGTTGCAGAGCACAGGCTCCAGATGCGCAGGCTCAGTACTTGTGGCTCACGGGCCTAGTTGCTCCTTGGCATGTGGGATCTTCCCAGACCAGGGCTCGAACCCGTGTCCCCTGCATTAGCAGGCAGATTCTCAACCACTGCGCCACCAGGGAAGCCCACTGTCTGGTTCTTTATAGAAATAGTTTGCTGACCCCTGATAAAGAGGAACAAAGTCCTATTACTTATCAAAAAGGTATGGGATAACAGAGACTGATGCTAACACTAATAAGTAAGACTGTTGTAAAGGCTAAAAGGAACGTTTTCAATATATTCTCATCAAGGCTCTCACTTTAAAAACGATTTCTATATTTGCAATTATTCACTTGAAAATGTAAATAGCTTCTCATATCCTAAAAAGAGAGTTTCCATTATGAAAATCTGGCCCTATAATTCTATGTAGCAGAGGTAGCATACAGCTCAATCAGTTTCACTGCTACATTCTAATGGCTGTATCTACTTGTCACATGCTGTCTATTGTCCCACTTTCCATATGTTTTTAAGGTTTAGAAGCAGCTATTAGTACAGACACATTTCTAGATTTGTCCACAGACACATAAAAACTGTGATAGAAATTAATTTTCTTTACACCAGAAAACACTGTATTTAGTAAAAAGAACACTAGATTAGGTATCAGGAAAACTAGGTTTCAATTTTCACTACGCCAGTGATTTATTATGTGACATTGACAAAGTTACTTACTTTATCTGTTATTGACAAAGAATGTCTCAATTTTTACTAAAGCAATTTTGTCACCTGGAGATGCTTGGTTGTGGGAAAGAATTTATAAATTGGCAGACACAATAATACACATTTTGAATTAGCTTCCTCTCGCCAAATTTTACTACATTTTCTTAATTAAGTCTCAATAGCAATATGAGTTTAATTTCTCCTGTAATAAAGAGTAATGAGATTATGGACTGGTTGTACCAAACTATCTAAGTAATGACCTGTTCATCCAGCAAGATTGATGTCTACCAAATGCTTAAGATTTTAATAGAGAATCATATGAGATTTTCCTAAACATATATTTCAGTAAACAGTGAACAAAGGCTTCATTATTTGAACATTCTTTACATAATTAAGCTTAATGGGTCAGCTAGAGAGTTCAGAATACACAGAAATAAAGGTCTAGTATAAAACTATGACAAGCCAAAAACAATGCTTAAAATTGTTGAATGATGTGTCCTACAATTTTGAAAAAGGGAAATGCAAAAAAAACCACATCCACATCTTAAAGCAATCACTTACTATATTAATTCTAATGCTCCCAAAATATTTAGGATGATGCCAAGATGTCAGTACTGTGATTTCAATACTAATCAGGAAGAGCCCTTTCAAGATTGTAGCAATTGGCAACATTTGAATATTGACCATAGGTTAGATAATAGTATTATATCAATTTTAAATTTCCTGATTTTGATAACTATACTGTGATTACATAATAGAATGTTCTCGTTCTTAGGAAATATAGAGTGAAATATTACTGAAGTGTTTAGAGGTAAAGGGGTATGTATGATGGCTGCCACTTACTGTCAAACGGTTCAGAGGTGATAAATACATATGTGTGTGTGTATGTGTGTATATGTATGTAGTGGAGGAATGACAAAGCAAAGGTAAATGTTACCAATTGTTGAATCTGTGTGAAAGGTATATGAGAGTTCTTCATACTATCCTTTCAACTTTTATGTAAGTTTGAAATTATTTCAAAATAAAATTTTGACAAAAGCCTTTTCAAATAGCACCTCGTAGTACCAAAAATTATCTTCAAGTCATTAATTTAATATTTTAATACAAAAAATGAAAGAAAATAAGTACATCCCAAGCGGCACTCATTCATTAATCAACAATACATATCTCAGATGATTTTTCTTAAAAAATGCAATAATAAATAAACATATTTATTAAGTGATTGCTCAAAAATTTTTATGGACAAAAGAATTTAAAGTCTGTCAGGTTCTAACAGCTTCAGTAATTTTTAAGGGCTTTTGACTGATATGGTACTTTGCAAATTTATACAAACAAAATAGCGATAAAATAACAAATTCATTGAATACTTAACCCATTGTAGAAATTAGTTTGATCTGTGGATCCACAGGGAGAGGCTGCATCCTGAGGGGGTGACTCTTTTTAATAGAATAATCTTGAAGCAGAAGAACTAAACCAACGTGCAAACTTTTATACCACTCAGGACACAGGGCATTCCACATAATCACTGACACAGCGCCTGAACTGTCAGCAACTTCCAAAAAGGTCTAGTTAAAAAAGAGTAAAAGCACATGCATAGCAAGAGGGAAGAGATATGGGAACATATGTATATGTATAACTGATTCACTTTGTTATAAAGCAGAAACTAACACACCATTGTAAAGCAATTATACCCCAATAAAGATGTTAAAAAAAAAAAAGAATTTAAGCATTCAAGGAAAAAAAAAAAAAGCACATGCATATTTGTTACTTTAATCTACAGGGTGTTCAAATTTTATTTTAAGAATGAGGAAGCAAAACTATAGAAGAATCACTGAATAATTTATGATATGAGAGACTCTGTAATGATGAAAAGTTATAAATGAAGAATTTTTAGTAATATGAGAAAATACTTAAGAAAATGTTAAATGATACAAAATTTTATATACAATATGATTCCCATTTTGTAAGATAACTTACTATGATATATGCCATAGTTATATGTAATATATGATAGGCATACATATATGCATAGATGTGCTATCTATGACATACATATGATATCAAAGATATGTGTATATATATGATATACACATATAAAAAAGGGGAATAAAATACACTTTAATATTAACAGTGGTTCTCTCTGAGTGGTAAGATTTGGCTTGATATTATTTATCAACTTCATATATCTTTATACATTTTCCAAATTCCCTGTAAATATGTATAACTTTTACTATAAAAGCTTAATAAAGCACCTAAAATAATTCTTGATAACATGTGGAAATACAGTAAAATGTTAAGTTTAAAAAAAAACACAGGACAGAAATCAGCACCATATGGCATAGAGTGTCAAGATAACAGAAAAGTGTCAGATAGATTGGACAATTAGAAGGTCTCTGGTGAGTTACCAGCTGAAGCAAAAAGTCAAACTAATTGTGTTGAGAAGTAAAAGGGAGGCAAGAAAGTGAAAACATATAGTGTAGACTACTTCAAGGAGCTTGCCTGAAGAGAAGGACAGAGGGAATACAGGAGTCCTGATGTCAAAGGAGATTTTTTTCCTTTTTTAAAATGGAAGACTAGACTATATTTATATGCTGGTGTAGAAAGCACAGTAAAGAAGAAGTTGAAGATACAGAAAAAGGTGTGAAGGAGACCAGCTGGATCAAGGGAACTAAAGGGCACTAATACAGAAAGAACTTCTTTTTCTATAAGAAACTACATAGAAAAATACCTTGAAATATATATTTGTTCATTTTTAAAATTATTAAGTTGCACTTTAAAATATGTTATTTAAACATAAATTATCCTAATAAAGAGTCAGGTCTGTAAGTTATAATTTATGAGTGCTAAATTAACATATAATATCTTATCACTACTTATACCTGGTATGGCTCAATCATCTTTTTATTGGGTTTTCCATAGTATCGCAGTTTTGATTTATGCAAGATTCTCACAAGCAATGCAGGAAAATTCCTTATGTTAGACCAGGTCATTTCAAGGTGAGAAAGGGAAATTATTCTGGTATCTAGAATACAAAAAAGAAAAAACATCCTACTAAATATGCCATGGTAATTTCAAAATTCTATTTTATTGGTTAAAAATGGTAGCCAGATCATACCCAAAGCAACTCCTTCTCACCAGCTAAACCAGTCTGTATACTTCTCACATATAAAACTTAGTAATAAATATTATCCCTAATAATAATAGCTAAAATATATATATGACTTACTATGTGACTAGAATATAGGTAAACACCTATGTTAACTAACACATCTAGATGGAATGTTCCATCTGGAATGCCCTCTACCTCATCAAACTGTGTAATTACTTCCTGGAAGACTTGGATCGAAACTTACCTCCCTTAAGAAAAAACTCAATGCCATGGAATATTTTCCATGGCACTTATATATTTAACTTATAGAATTGTTTCATGATATATTTCTTTACTGCCCTCACCTTAGTCTCATATGTATAAGTTCGAAATTTCCCAAACATTCCAGACATGGTCCTGTAACAGGGCCTTTGCACTTGCTGTTCCCTGGGTCTGGAATGTCTTCCTCTTAGATACCCAAGTGATTTCCTCTTAGATAGCCGAGTGACTTTCTCTTCTCCTTCAAGTTTTGCTCAAAGGTCACTTTCTCAGTGATGTTAGCCATAACCACCCTATAGAAAACTGATCCCCTTACTTATCTTCCATCCCATTTTATTTTTCTACATAGCACATATTACCTTCTCATACGCCATATAATTTACTTTGAAATGTTTTAATCTCCAAACCTGCTAGCAAGTGCCAAAACTGCTTAAAAGCTATTCACCATCTTTAAAAGATTAACTTGTATTTCTAATTTTATTCTTCCTTGGTTAAGAGGGGTTCCATCTGCAATTTTCTCCACATTTTGCTCTCTCATAGCCCACAGTCCCAACTTTTAAAATGTGTATTTGTATTTTTTCCAATATTTATTTCTTTAAGGCATCCTCCACTTCCATTTTTATTTATATAATGTATCACCTACTCAACTTTGGCATGAAAACCATTCTTGTAATTTCTTTTCAATAAAAGTTTAAATGGCCTTTTATAACTACAATTATACCATTAACACTGCCCCCCCTACACTATTTTCAGTATTAGGGTATCTTGTGTAAATTTCCCTCCAGATTCTCCCAATACATTACTAGCCCAGGATCACAGATCCTAATATTTGATGTGACGTAATTAAGTGATTTCCTTTTAAATATGGTCAAACAAATTGTAGATCACCTCTGAATTATCTAGAAGGTATGTGGAACACTCTTCATCAATGAAGGCACATATACCACCTTTACCAGCCGGAATAAATTCAACAGCTACATCATTTTATAAAACCACAGTTGTAAGAGCCACTGTTTCTGCTACAATTGAGTCCAGACAGTTAGCCATGATCAGATACGTGCTTGGTTAACATTTTCCCAGATTGGGTAAAAACAAACAAACAAACAAACAAAAAAACTCATTAACTTCATAGAATATACATCTCTCTGAAATCTAAAAAAAAATTACAGGTTATACATAGACAATGAGGAATCTGTGTAAATTCATAGAAATAAGTGGGTTCATTATCAAAAGAAAGAATGAAAATAATAATAAACTACATATTCAATATAAAAAGTTAGTAAGCAATACAATAGTGTTTCTCAAACTTTGTGGTCCCAGGACCCCTTTACAGTCTTAAAAATTACTGAAGACCTCAAAAAGCTTTTGTTTATGTGGGTAATATTTATCATATTTACCATACTATAAAGTAAAACTAAGAAATTAAAATATTCATTAATTCCTTTAAAACAACAATAATAAACCTGTTAATGTATAATAAAAAGGTATATTTTTGAAAAATGACTATATTTTCCAAAACCAAAAATGTAGTGGAAAGAGTGGCATTGTTTTACATTTTTGCAAATCTCTTCAGTGTCTATCTTAGTAGAAGACAACTGGATAAATCATATTTTCTTTGGCATTTATTCAGTCTGTTTCAATGTCACATGACATGTACCCTCTGGAAAACTCCACTCTATACTTCTGAGAGAATGAGAGTAAAAAAAGATAAATAAAGCCTTAATATTATTATTATGAAAATACTTTTAACATTGCAAATCCCCTGAAAAGATCTTGGGGAAACACCTAGGGGTCCTTGGACCGTACAGTGAAAACCACTGCAAAAGAATAAATCTAAGGAATATAGAAAGGAATATAAAGATTAAAAACTGAAACTAATGAATTAGAAAACAGTATAACTGGCAAATCCAATTCCCTGGAAAAATTAATAAAAAGGTAAAACTTTAATAAGTGCAACCATGAAGAAAGCAAACAAAAAAATAATGCTTGGAATGTGATCAACTATTAACATAGAGAAAATCATCTTAAAGATTACTATATATAATTATATATCACTAAATGTGAAACTATCAGTGAAATAGATAATCTTCTAGAAAAATATGAATTACCAATATTGTTGCCCTAAGGAACAGAAGAACACTGGAACAGGTCAATAACCATGCAAGAAAATGAAAAAGTTCACAAATAATGACCTCCCAAAATTGCACCAGGTTTATATGGTTTTTAACAATTTTCATTTTAATAATTTTCAAAGAATAGCTCTTTCTCTTAACTATAAGTTGTTCTAGAGCACAATAAAATATAGAAATTATACCAATTCATTTTATAAACTTAGATAAATCCTGAAAAATTCTGACAGAAATAGTACGAAAGAGAAAACTATAAACCCAAAACATTTATGATGGCAAAAATCCTAAATCAAATACCTGCAAATCCAATGTAGCAGTATGCCAAATTACATCATGATCAAGTAGAGTCCTAAACCTCTTGTCTTGTTCAGGAGGAGAATATTATAAATTCTAAATAATTCTGGAGCTTGACATAAAATGTAAGTTCAAATGATTTTGTTAAAACATTAAAGAGAATAAAAATATAATATATTACATCTAAAGCACTAGAAGAAAAAAATTTTTAATCCTGTGAAAGCAAAAAAAATAGTTAAAAAAAATAAAGCATGGCATACACTAAACAAAGCAGGACTGCAAGAACAGGTATAATCATTAATTACATTAAATTTAATTGGATTAAATTCATCTCTTGAAAGAAAAAGAATTGGTTTGGGTCAAAAAGCAAAATCTTGGCTGTAGAAAGAAACCTAAAACAAAATGGAAATAAAGTGATGAACAAAGATACATACACTAGGCTAGTGGTTATCAAAGTGTGGCCTTTGCACCAGTAGCATCAATGTGTTAGAAATGTAAACTCTAGGGCTTCCCTGGTGGGGCAGAGGCCCGCGTACCGCAAAAAAAAAAAAAAAGAAATGTAAACTCTAGGGCAGATGTACTGAATCAGAAACTGGTGATGGGGTGCAGCAATCTGAATTTTAAAACACTTTTGAGGCGATATGGATGCCCAGTCATGTTTGAAAATCACTGCCCTAAATGCTAACTAAAAGACAGTGGAAGTGGTAAACAGTACTATCAAAATATACAAAATATAATTTGAGGCAAAAAGGGACTAAGAGGGACTTCCCTGGCGGTCCAGTGGTTAAAACTCTGTGCTTCCACGGCAAGGGGCATGAGTTCCATTCCTGGTGGGGGAACTAAGATGCCCCATGCGGTGCTGTGCCGCCAAAAAAAAGGGGGACTAAGAGATACATTCTATATTGATAGAGTAAAATCGACCAAGGTATTAACAAGCTATGAAACTTTACACATTACAGCAACATCTAAAACTTAGATGTTGAGAAATGAACAAAACCACCAACATAAAGAGAAGCCAATATTCCTCTCAAAGGAATGGGCAAATAAAATAGATTATAAAATAAGGATATGGAATACTTTAATTTAAAAACTTCATATAATAAGTAACTTCATGTCTAATAAGTAAGCTTTTTCTAAACTTTTGGGGGTAAAGAGGAACTCAAATTTAAAATCAGAAAATATGAGTAAGGAGTAATAATGAAATTTCTATACTTCAAAACCTGGGGGATACAGCCAAAGCAGTACTCATGGGAAACTTCAGAACTGTTAAAGCTTTTGGAAGAAATAAACAAGGAAATAAATGAACCAAGCACTGGACTCAAGAAGGTAGAACCCCTCCCTCCCCCGCCAAAAAAAGAACAAAGGAAGTAAAAAGAATTAAAGAGGACAGCAAAAATAAAGTAGAAACATCTCCCCAATATAGACTTGCGGTACGCAGGCCTCTCACTGTTGTGGCCTCTCCCGTTGCGGAGCACAGGCTCTGGACGCATAGGCTCAGCGGCCATGGCTCACGGGCCCAGCTGCTCTGCGGCATGTGGGATCTTCCCGGACCGGGGCACGAACCTGTGTCCCCTGCATCGGCAGGCGGACTCCCAACCACTGCGCCACCAGGGAAGCCCTAAAAGTCTTTTGTTAGTTTTGAATACCAAGAAAGTAGACAAACTTCTGGCAAGGCTGACCATAAAAAAGGGTGAAGACACAAACATTAGGAATGCATCAGGGGATGTAACTGACAAGACAGAGATTTAAAAATGTAGACTACTGGGCTTCCCTGGTGGGGAAGCCCACCAGGGAGTGCTTTTTTAATGCTTTTAACGCACTAAAAGCATTATTGGTTTTACCACTTTTTCAAAAAACTGAAAAGGAATCATTCTCCCAATTCCCAATCCCGGCCCAAGGTCCCAGGTTCAAATCGTTTTAGGGGTAAAATCTACCAAACTTTCAATGAACACATGATTTCTGCTAAGTACAGAAAAACAGGTAACTCATCCTACTAGGTTAATATTAATTAACCTGATATCAAAATCGAACTGAAATAGTACTCTCCTAAAAAATAACAAAACTTATGGACCAAATTCACTTGAATATACAAATATAACAATAACAAGCATGACCAAGTAGAAACAAAAGTGGTTCAACATTAGAAAATCCAGGAATGTAATTTATTTCATTCATTCCTTTATTCAATGAACCTGTATTGGATGTCTACTATGTTCCAGACATTGTTCTGGGTATAGGAGAAACAGGCCACAGCAGTGAGGGAGAAAAAAAAAAGAGTGCTTGCCCTCCTGGATCTTACAAACTAGTGGGAGAAGAAAGAAAAGAAAATAATTTCAGTGTGTTACCACTTCTATGAAAGGCATTTGCACGGTGATGTAATAACAACAAATGCGGAAGGAATGCATATTTTAGAGAGCCCTTTTCTAATATATTTTATATATCTGAGTTGAAACCTGAGGATGGGAAGGAACTTTCCAGAAAGAGGAAAAAGCAGGAGCAAAGTACCTGAGGGCAGGACAGACCTTGGAGGTTTAAAGATTTAAAAGGCGGCTGGCGTGGCCAAAACAAAATGGCGGAGGAGAGCGGTTAGAAAGGCGCGTAAGGGCACCTTGTAGGTCAGGTCTCCGCAAACTGCGGCCCTCAGGCCAAATCCAGGCTGCTGCCCGGTTTTGTTAATAAAGTTCTAGTTTTAACACAACCAAACCCATGTAATTACATATTTTCTGTGGCTGCTTTCCATAAACAATGGCAAAGTTTAACAGCTACAGCAGAGACCATAGGTCTCGCAAAGACAAAAAGATTTACTATCCGGCTTTTTACAGACAGTTTGCCAACCGCCGTAGCACCACGTGGACCTGGGTAGGTCTAGATTTTCTTGCAGTGCGGAGCTACTGTAATGATTTAGGCAGGAGAGTGGCACAGTCTAACTTCCTTTTTACTTTATTTTACTTCTTTGGCTGCGCCCTCAGCTTTGCGGGATCTTAGCTCCTCCACTAAGGATCGAACCCTGGCCGCCAGCACTGGAAGCGCGGAGTCCTAACTCGGACTGCCAGGGAATTCCCCTAACTTCCCTTTTAAACCGCTGCCTCTGAGATCGTATTGGTACCTTTAGAATAGGATATTGAACGAGGAGAGGGAGCCTTTTGGGGTTCTTGAAATGCTCTATATCTTGATCTAGGAGGGTGGTTACACAGATATATATATAGATAGCTGTATTTTTAAGACTCTTCTATTTTACTGTGTACACACTACACCTAATAGAAAAGTTTTAAAAGCACAAAATCGCACCACAAAACTAAGAGGAACAGAGTGGGAGAAAATAATTTGCAAAATACGGCAGACAAAACTTAATACCCATTAGCAAAGAAATCCTACAAATTAATTAGAAAAAGTCAAAACATATAATTTAAAATAATAGTACAGGGAATTGGGCACTGTCTTATATATGTTAGTGGTAATGTAAATTAGCACAACCTTTTAAGAAGCTGCTTTGTCAATATCCATTTAATTAAAAAAGTCAAATAGTCTTTAACCCAGCAATTTCAGTTCTAGGAAGCCAACCATTCAACAGAAATACTTGCACATAGTTAACAAATACAGGTATATCTTAATGATGCTCAGCACTGGATTTAAAACTGAAAAACCAATAACTGCCTAAAATTATAAATTACCCATTAATGTGGGCATGGTTATTAAAATCATGGTACATCCATACTATGGAAAAGTGTATAAAAAGATGTACGTTAAAGATGTTTGAGAGAAGTGGAAATAACAAATCATGCAATGTAATATAATTCATTTTTCCCCATCTTAAGAGAAAAGTTGAAGGCATACGAGAAGGCAAAAAGGGTCTCTTACTCCACCCATTTTATTATTAAAAATTTCAAACATACAGCAAACCTGAGAAGAACACCAATATACCCACTTCTATATTTTGTCATCAACACTTTACTGTACTTGGGTCTTACACTTTTTTTTTTTTTTTTGCGGTACGCGGGCCTCTCACTGTAGTACTATCATTCCCCTTATTCCATCTCTTACAGATAAAAATATATTTTAGAGCATTTGCTGATGACGGACGAGCTAGCATTATCAGGTTAACTTCCTACTTCTGAAACAGAAGAACTGAACTTCTCAGGTTAGTATTGTTCGTGGTAAGTAATAAGAAACATAAAAATGAGAATTCCAAGCTTTCCCACAAAATCACACATTCAAAAAACAACATTTACATAACTGCCACACTCAAAGGTATAGAAAATGGCGTTTCATTAAATGTGAATTATTAAGGAATAAATCACGGAACATCCTTTTTTGAACGACAGTTAAAACAGGCAAAACCACAAATATTTACAACGCTTATGCCGAATTCAAATCTATACACTTTCCAACCAACACAGAAAGTACTACTTCCATGACTGGAATGGGACTAAAACTAGGATGAATTCCACTGTAGTCAAACGTATAACGAACACATGAGGAATACTGACTGCAACATCACTACGTTCGTCAGATTAAATTTAAGATGTATTCGGACATTTCCTGAATGACCACTTTTACAATCAAAGCAAGACGCGAGCTGGAACCCCGTCACCCATCAAAGCTTGTCTCTTACCACTCCCGGCTTATAATTAACAATACCAAAGCACCTTCGTTTCCTTTCCCATTAAAGCAAGCTCCCGAAAACCTTAACCCCTCCGTCGTTCCCTCCAATTACTTACCGTTAAAATTGTGCTCTTCAGGTCGCTTGTTGCTTAACCAGATATCTCCATATGGATCTTCGTTATTCCACAGGGCCAGGTAATGGCTCTTTCCGCCTCTTAACGGCCTCTCCGGGATTTCCCGGTGCGCTCTATTTCTGAAGGGAATTTCTAAAGAAATAGAGTCCAGGGGCTCCCCACAGTGGACGTTATCTATGCACAGGATCCCCTGGCCTAATCTTTTCTCGTTGTAAATACACGAGACTCTGGAAATTTTCACTTCTATGCCAACTTTGAGAATATTTTTATATACGAGAAAATTCAGCCTGGGGTCCAGGTAGCACTTCTCACGGAACACCCCGTCCGAGATCGTCACATCATAGCAATAAAGCGGAGGTTTATGTTCCATGTCGCGTGGCTCACCCTCTAACAGGTACCTCTGGACGGCCAAAACAGCGACAGGCACCACCTCCGACGGGGTGCTACACCGGCGAGGTGAGTTCGTTATTTGCTCAAGAACGTTTTGGATCCAGGACCTGCGCCTTGGGGCACCGACCCTTTGGTTCACACTTCTCTGGACCTCAGCCTCATTTCCCTCAGGGTTCGGCAGATAGAGCCCAGAATGTGACGGGCCTTCCTGCGGCTGACCTAACTCACCAGACATGGCGGGGTGACTGCGTACCCTCTTCGCTCCCAAAACCTAACTTCCCCCGTCAGAGGCTGAGAGAATGAGAGCGCGCGCTTGCGCGACGGTTGCTCTCTGCCCGGGCTGACTGGTAAAGCTCCGCCCAGTCGAGGAGCTACGAAGCCTATAGGAGGGCGTGCGTCAGCTCTCTGGCTCCGCCCCTCGCTCTGCACGTGTCAGCTCTCTGGCTCCGCTCCTCGCTCTGCACGTTTCTGTCTCCCCGCACTGTTACTAGTCAGTCACTTCCGGGCATACGTACTGGGTCGTCCAACCTAGTGCCCGCCCATTTGCCAGGATAGAAGCGGGAAAAGCGTTGGTCGCCATGGTTTCCAAAACAAAGTAGCAAGAGGGAGGGGGAGGAGGCCTCGTGGCTCTTCTGGAAAGGAGGGTGCAGAGAGGCAAGAAAAGAGAATGTGGCTGGAAGCGGGAGGCAAGTAGTCATAGCTCAGGAGTTCCAGGCTTTTGGCCTTGGGCCAGCCACAGAAGGTAAATTAGAGTTTGATATACGTGAATGTGATAATATGGGTCTCCTGTAGTATGAACAAAACTAGATAATGTATGCACAGCCTTCTGGACAGTTCCTAGCACAAAAAGTCCTCCATAAACATTAGTTGTTATTGTTATTAGCATTCGCGTAATTGTAGTGGCTCACTGAGTGCAGGGTGGGTTAAATCGTGATTAAATGCAAATGAAGCCATAAAATTATAGAACTGGCTTGGTGGAGAGCTGCCTTTAGATTACACTTCTTAAAATATACTTATGGGGCTTCCCTGGTGGCGCAGTGGTTGAGAGTCCACCTGCCGATGCAGGGTGACACGGGTTCGTGCCCCGGTACGGGAAGATCCCACATGCCGCGGAGTGGCTGGGCCCGTGAGCCATGGCCGCTGAGCCTGCTCGTCCGGAGCCTATGCTCCGCAATGGGAGAGGCCACAACAGGGAGAGGCCCGCATACCACAAAAACAAACAAACAAACAAAAAATATATATATATACTTATGTTTTATACAATACCTGGCTTAACATACAGGTAGGATATAGAATTTCAGAAGCTGCATTTCTAAACTACAAGGATTGTATACGGAATGAATGTAATGTGAAAAAGCTGATAAGAATAGTCAGAATTAAAAATAAAACATTTATTCCATGTACCCAGATGTGCCAGTATACAAAGAACATAGTAATTGTCCTAAGAATACTTTTCAAAGATAGAAACAGTCGTGTTTTGATTATATTAATCTCCCTTGGCTGTTCTTTTCATCATTCATTATTCACTATTTATGAAGTCCCTACCATGAGGCAGGCACTGTTCTAGGCCATTATGGATAACAGTAGTCAGGCTCCTTTACTCAAGCTTCTTCTCACTGCCATTATTAATATTTAACTAATTCACTAATTCTACATATATTTCTTGAGTGTCTGCTCTAGGCCTGGTACACTCTTGCTTTGGAAACCAAAAAACATGTTAAGGGGAAAGGGAGGGGAGGGGGCAGGAGTTAATATTTTATATACAATACGATTAGGGAAGGGTTCTCTATTAAGAGATTGAATAGAGCAGAGTTCTGCAGGAAGTGAGGGAGTGTGTGGACTTCTTGGGAAAGGACACTTAAATCAGAGGGAACAGCAAGAATATGTTCCGTGAGACAGAAGCATGCTTGATATTTTAAAGGAAATGCAAAAAGCCAGTTGACTGGAGTGGAGACGTGAGAGGAAGAGTGGTAGGAGATAAAGTCAGAGAGGTAGAAGGGCCCTTTAGGCTTTCCTCTGTTTTGAGCAGAAGAGTGACCTAACACTTCAGCTTGAGCCCCACTTCCTTCATGAAGCCTCCCATAATCAATTTATTCTAGAATGATCTTTCTCTTATCTGTATCACCTTGTATGTATCACTCATTTAACATTTATCATTTAATACCTTGTAATTAAAAACAAAACTTCTAATGTATGTAGCTCATCTCCCTAACTTAGGGTTTCTCAACCTGGACACTGTTGACATTTAGGGTCAGAAAATTATTTGTTGTGAGAATGTCTTGTGCACTGGAGGATGTTTAGAAACATTCCTGGCCACTACCCCCTAGATACCTGTAGCACTACTCTTCCCTCCCAGTTGTAACAACCAAAAATATCTCTAGACATGACAAATGTCCCCTGGGGGGCAAAATCACCCCTTGTTAGGAGCCACTAGTTTAGCTAGACTATAAGCCTTTTGAGAGTAGAAATTGATTTTTTCTTTATTGTTTCCTATAGTTCTTTCACTATTGCTATAAGTAAAAGGCATTCAAATATTTTAAATAAATGAAACATGTAATTCCCACTACCTCTCCACCAAAGGGAATATATATGTGTGCCTCTCTGTAAACAAATATAATAAACAAAAATCCAAACTTACAAAACACAAAATAAGTAAGCTCCCCGAGTGTAGGTACTTTGTTATGTTCGCTGCTGCATCTCCAGTGCAAAAATCAGTATTCCAGCAGATAGCATGTGCTCAATAGTAATTGTTGAATGAATAAATGAAATTATGGGGTTTTATTGGATTTACTGCAGGAGCCATTAAATATCAGCCATCTCTATTGTTTATCCAAGAAGAACTGGTTTTAAATCTTTCAAATCCATTCCATCAGCACCCCCTAAACTATATACTCAGTGGAATTTATACATAATAGTATTGTATCATCATATTCTGAGTCTATCTAATTCATAAAAGATGAATATTGGCAATGGTGCTCAGTAGTTGAATAATTACTGAAATTGGGAAGAAATAGCACCCATGTTTGTTTTTACAATACCACACACAATAAAGATATACACTAACTATGAGAACACAGTTGAAGTCTTTTGTATTGTTCTACTGACAATCTGCTGATAGTGCATCTCCCTGAGAATTAAGGTGTCTACTTGAATAGTTATCACACCTATGTATGAATGTTCTCTGAAGGCATTATAAGCACCTGTTTTGGGATTAATTACACAATAATAGAATAAGACTTTTAGAGCCAATAATAGGTATCATTTAGGTTATTGAGTTTTTCTCTCCCCTGAGATCTGGACAATTTGTTTTAGTGCCCTCCAAAGCTTAAAATAGTAAAAGCAGGTGCTACACTACTTTTATTTCATGAAACGGTGATGTTCTGAGATATTCAAAACACTTCAAATACAACATGAAATTTATTTTGGTAGTCCATTAAATTTGGTGCAGATTATCTGCCACATCGATTTTCCTCATCTTTAAAATTGGACTAATGAAAGTATTCACAGTAGTTGAAAAATTAAGTTAGTTCATATAGATAAAGTGCTTAAAACTGTGTTTGGCACATACTAAGAGTTCAGTAAATGCTAGCAATTGTTATTATTATTCTAAAAAGAAGATACAGGCATAACATAAGATCATAGAATTCTAGAACTACAGGAGCCATTATATACCCACTAACTAGTTCAGTGTTCTTCATACTGTGGGTGGTGAGACATTAATGATGTCATGAAGTCAATTTATTGGGTTACAACCAGCAACTAAAAATATGAAAAAGTTTAGAACAGAAAATGTCAGAGTACCTCACACATACATAGTAATCGTAAAGATCGCTTCATAAAATTTTTATTTTAGATTTGTTGGTATGTATATGTGTATACTGCATCATGATGTAAAATGTTTTTCTTACTATAGATTGTGACCAGAAAATTTTAAAACACGACTGCCATAATTCAACCCTCTTTTACTACAGTGAAGGAACTGAGGCCCAGAAAACGGGACTCTTGTGACCAAGATCACACAGTGGTAAGTGACAGAGCATCAGAACTATTAGCCAAGACTCCTGCTTATTAAGCCAATGTCCTTTCCACGACATAAGGTTGCACAGATCCTGGATTATCCCCCTGATATATCAGTTTTTTATTGAATAATCTTGTTTTGGTTATTTTTATTTGAATAATCTTGGTTGATCTTCTCATTCATTTAACTGTTCTTTCATTTATTTGCCTTGGGTAGACAAATCAGCATCATTCTCTGGCCAAGTGCATTGGGCATTGGAGGTACACTTGTAGGTTCATCAAATTCATAAGATTATAACAGTATGAGTAGAGATGTGGGGGAGGAGGAAAAACAAGTGTCATGACTAGTTGGTGCTAAAAGGATGTGGAGAGTTCAGATGCTATCTCAAAGAGTATTTAGGTAAGCTCTCCAAACATCACCACGGTAACAAAAGAGGGCCCCAGAGTGGCTGCCTGGCAACCAGAGCACTACAGCCTTCAGCATAATGCTGCCCTTTTCCAACATCTTTCCCTTTTAATGCTGCTTTTGATGATTTTATTAACTAAATTGCCTCTATATACAAGGATGTATCTGCACAGCTTATAATACTCCCTACCTCATTGGAATCAAGGATGTTCCTATGTTACCTTTCTATCAGATGGCAAATCTGTTTTGATTTACTTGTTGAATGTACTTAAACAGAAGTCTCTAACACAGGCTCACCATAACAATGGTTCCAGACTCCTTTTGCCCCTCAGTATCTCAAACAAATGTTCCTATTTGTCTGCATTCCTTTGCTTATCCTGAGCACATATTAGATGCACGATAAATGATTGCTGCTGTCCTCCCTTCTCTTCTGTTCATTCAAATCCTACTATTTTCCATGAATATCTCAGTGTGTTAGCTTTTCTTCTGAGTCTCAATATTATATATCTGTAAGAGAGTTGGATTTTAGAATATGGATTTGATCATTTTCTTTTTTTAAAATATTTATTTATTTGGTTGCGCCAGCTGTTAGTTGCGGCTCGAAGGCTCCTTAGTTGCAGCAGGTGGGCTCCTTAGTTGCGGCATGTGAACTCTTAGTTGCGGCATGCACGTGGGATCTAGTTCCCTGACCAGCGATCAAACCCTGGCCCCCTGCATTGGGAGCGCGGAGTCTTAACCACTGAGCCACAAGGGAAGTCCCTGATTTGATCATTTTCAATTTATTAGGTCTCTGTTTCTCTGATTATTAGATGAAGGGGGACTGACTGTAAACTCTCAGTATTCTACAGATTAATTTATTCCCATTTGTCTTCATTGGTCATGCTAGCATCATATATCTAGCATGCTTCAATGTTTACATTCCTCCTCTCAAGAATTTCTGTTTGTTGAAATGTGTGGCTACAATTTGATGACATTTTGGAAATCCAAACACCAGTGTTTATGCTGGGTTGCCTTACATGAAATAGAACTGGGTCAGAAAGTTGGTTCTCAGTAGGCTATTTATCTAAAGATGTTTGTGTTAGTTTATTATTAAAATAACAGCTTTATTGGAATATAACTCACAAAACACACAATTCATTCATTGAAACTGGAGAATTTGATTGCTTACGTATACTCAAAGAGTTGTACATCCATGGCCACAATCTAATTTTAGTACATTCTATCATGCCATAAAGGAACTCTATACATATTAGCAGCTACACCCAATTCCAGCTCCCTGCCCCAGCCACCAGGAACCAGTTATCTACTTTCTGTCACTATGGATTTGCCTATTCTAGACATTTCATATGAATGGAAACATACATTGTGTCTGAGTACTTTCATTTAGCATAATGGTTTCAAGTTTCATCCATGTTGTAGCATACTTCATTTATTTTTTTGTTTGCTGAATAATATTTCATTTTATGGATATACCACATTATGTGCATCAGTTCATCAACTGATGGACATTTGGGTTGTGTTCACCTTTTGCTACTATGAATAGGCTGCTATGATATTAGTGTATGAGATTTTGTGTGGACATATGTTTTCAAACCTCTGGTATAGATACCTAGGACTGAAATTGCTGGCTTATATGGCAATTCTATGTTTAACTTCTTGAGGAACTGTCAAACTGTATTCCAAAGTGTTGTGTTATTTTATATTCCCACCAGCAACGTACAAGAGTTTCAATTTTTCCACAACTTTGCCAACATTTGCTATTGTCCGTCTTTGTTTACCTTAGTTTATCTTAGTGGATGTGAAGTGATATCTCATTGTGGTATTGATTTGTATTTCTGTAATGACTAATGATTTTTAGCTTCTTTTCATTGTGTTTATTGGCCATTTTTATATCTTCTTTGGAGGAATGTCAATTCAGATCCTTTGCCTATTTTTATTTTTTATATACTTATTTAAATTTTTTTTCTTTTTCCTTTGCCTATTTTTAAATTGAGTTGTCTCTTGATTATTGAGTCCTGAGGTCTTTATGTATTTTGTATGTTCTAGATACAAGTCCCTTATCAGATATATGATTTACAAACATTTTCTTTGAAGATGTGGATTGTATGTTAATTTTCTTGAATGTGTCCTTTGAAGAATCTGCTTTTCCTTATCCTCCTTATTCATTTTCCTCATCTTATTCTTTGCCATTTTCATCTTAGAATATTGAACCTGTTCATTTAAGGCATCATTATCATCTCTGATAGCTTCTCTTGAGTGATGTTCTACTGATCCTGGGACTCATAGAAAATGTGCTCCACTTCATCTGCAGTAAGGATAGCTTCAGCAGCAGCATTTAGGGACCCTTCCTTGGGAACTTCAAGAGGACAAAAGCAATTAAAGAAGGAATCATTATATACCCACTTGACTGGCAAAAATTAAAAAGCCTACGAATGCCAAGTGTTGTAAAGGATGTCAAGCAATAAACCACTGGTGGGAGTGAAAATTTGTTCAACTAGTTGTAAAGTTGAACATGCGCATACCATATGATCCATAAATTCTCCTTTGTATATACCCAAGACTAGTGTTTGTCAAAGGAGAAGATGGTATTAACATTTCGTGGGGGAATGATTTTTACTTGTACTGGGTAGTACCAAACAGTATAGGATGTTTAACATCTGGCCCTAACCCTCTGAATGCCAATTGTACTCCCCAGTCACTGTGACCATCAGCACTTCCCAGGTGAGAACCACTGGCCTAGAGAAACTTTAATAGCTGCACTAGTACATATGTAAAAGAATGTTCAGTAGCATTATTCATAGTAACTCCTAACTGGAAACAGCCCAAATATTTATAATAAGAGAATGAATAAATAAATTGTGGTGTAATCACACAATGGAATACCCTGATAACCTCATGATGCCAGCATACCAGCCCTCACTTGCTTATATCCAGGCTTTTTAATTTAAGAGTAAAATAATCTTTCTATCTTGTTTAGCCACTCTTTTTTTCCAGTCTCTAAAAAATATGGGTTTGAAAATTAATGTGACTTGGAAATGACCCCTGGTCTTTGGTAAGGACCCCATTAAACAAATGTGGTATTTTAATGAGATTTTTTTCCCCTTTAATCACTAGGTTGTTCCCTAAAATATATGAAATGTGTAGGACTTAGACATAATGCTGGCTGAGGCAATTTCATTATGATGTAGCATTCTGAATTTAGGTGCTGCTCTTATTTTTGAAATTAAAGTGTAAGTTGGCTTCTAGCTATACGATTTATAAGGTGGATTACTATGCCTTAACAAACCAGTCTTTGAATGTCTGGTCTTTTTTCTTTTCTTTTTTTTTTTTTTTGTGGTACGTGGGCCTCTCACCGCTGGGGCCTCTCACCGCTGTGGCCTCTCCCGCCGCAGAGCACAGGCTCCGGACGCGCAGGCTCAGCGGCCATGGCTCACGGGCCCAGCCGCTCCGCGGCATGTGGGATCCTCCCGGACCAGGGCACGAACCCGTGTTCCCTGCATCGGCAGGCAGACTCCCAACCACTACGCCACCAGGGAAGCCCTGTCTGGTCATTTTTTTTTTTAAGCTTTTTTTTTTTTTTTTTTGTGGTATGCGGGCCTCTCACTGTTGTGGCCTCTCCCGTTGCGGAGCACAGGCTCCGGACGCGCAGGCTCAGCGGCCATGGCTCACGGGCGCAGCCGCTCCGTGTTATGTGGGATCTTCCCGGACCGGGGCACGAACCCACGTCTCCTGCATCGGCAGGCGGACGCTCAACCACTGCGCCACCAGGGAAGCCCTGTCTGGTCATTTTTGATGTAGTTAAGTTGTTCAGATCCTGGATATCTGGTGGTCCTCCATGTGCTTGGATAGCCTGGACCTTGAATGTTTTGCTAATTTTCATAAAAACCAGGACTTGGCTGGCTTCATAAGATAGAAGCCTTAATGGATTTCTCTCTTAAACAGCTTGGAAAAAATTCATATCACTAGTCTGTGCTGGTGCTGTTGTAACATCTGACACATGGTTAAGGTCATGCTGTTCCCTCTCTGACTAGACACAGTTTTCTGGAGGACCCAGTTTCTTTGGTGGTATCCCTAGGCTGTTGAAATTATTTCATGTACCCTTATCCTTTTTCAAAGTAGCCTATATTCTGGAGAATGATGAGAAATTATAACTCATAATTTTATTTTGGTTGGGGATCTTTCACCTTCTTCCCTACCAGATCTCAGAAGACAGGCATCAGCAACAATATATGTATGTTCTTTATCTATAGTTTGCTCCTAGTTTAACTACTAGAAATGGAAAGCTAGCTTTTAATTAGACTAATACAAATTTGAATTCTCATTCTCCTATTTACTAGTTGTTTGATCTTGACCAAGTTACCTAAACTCTCTAAACCTGATTCCTCCTTTTAAAAATGGGGTGGAGGGAATTCCTTGGTGGTCCAGTGGTTACAACTCCTCACTCTCACTGCCAAGGGCCTGGGTTCAATCCCTGGTCAGGGAGCTAAGATCTCACAAGCTGTGCAGTGCGGCCAAAAAAAATAAATAAAAATAAAAATGGAGTGGAACACCTACCTCACATGGTTGTTATGAGATTTAAAACATAGTTTACCTAGAAGGTCTGGGATGTAGCCTGTTAGAAAGTTTATACTATTTACATGGTACAGATAATAATTCTTAAAGAGCAAATAGTCAGTAAAAAGATGTTTCATAATTTAATGTGCAGTATATAACACAAGCTAGAAGATGTGTTAAGAAATAAATGAGGGACTTCCCTGGCGGTGCAGTGGTTAAGACTCCAACGCTTCCACTGCAGGGGGCACAGATTCAATCCCTGGTTGGGGAACCAAAGATCCCACATGCCGCATGGCGCAGCCAAAAAAAAAGAAAGAAAGAATCATAAGAAAAGTATCCTAACTTCTTTAGTAGTCAAGAAAATGCCCATTAAAATTACTTACAAAACTGCCAAAAAATTTTTTGAAGCATCATAATCGGTTATTCGTTGGCTGCCATTTTGTCTAACCTCCAAGTTGGATGCTAGTTACGCCAGAGGAACAGGAGGAAGAAGTTCATACTAACTGAACTGTAGGGAAGGTGCCAGTCTCAAGGATACTGAGCTTCACTGGAATATGGCCAGACTGCTCATGTATCTTTTATGCATTTCCTCCTCCCATACTATGGGACTGATCTAAACTCTCAACACCGTGACAAGGCCAGGAGATATCTCTTTTCTTCTCTGTACTATAGGAAGGTGTCTCTAACACAGTGACATATTTTTAAATATAAAAATTATAACTTGGAAATCATGCATCAGGCTTTTATTTTCAGCTACAGTGGAGCAGCTGGTATCGAACTAATTCTACTGCTAACAATAACTATAAGTGCTTGACAAAAGTTTTACAAAGCTGTTTGGAGACATTAGAGAGAGCCAAGGCAGCCAGGACATGAGAGGACACATTGTAGTGTATGGAAAACATTGAGATGAGTCTTCCATTTGCTGCTACTTTTCTCTCCTCAAAGAATTTTTCAATTCATAGAATGTGTGGCTTAAAGGACAAACAAAAAGCAACAATTAGAGATTAGTGGATGGGATAATAGGACAGTAGACAAAATCCAAACTAAAGCTCAGAGAGAAAAACATCAGAGAATACAGAAAAAAGAATGAGACACAGATAACAGGGTGAAAAGGTCTAACGTGTATGTAATTGGAATCTGAGAAGAAAAGAAAAAGAGCGCAAAAGCAGTATTTAAGAAATACTTGTTGAGGATTTTTCACAAACTGAAGAATGGTCTCAAGCTGTATGTTCTAGATGCGATATGAATCTCAAGCAGTATAATGACTGTTTCAGGCAGAATACTGAACCCCCAAAGATGTCCACATCCTAATCCTCAGAACTATGAATATGTTACGTTACATGGTAGAAAGGAATTAAGGTTGCAGATAGAATTTAAGGTGTTTTCCTGGATCCAGGGCCTTTAAAGGTGGACGAGGAAAGCAGCAATTTTGGTTAGTGAAAGATGTGGCATGAAGACTTGAACTATTGCTGGCTTTAAAGATGGAGGAAGGAGGTCATGAGTCAAGTAATGCAGGTGGCTTCTAGAAGCTGGAAATGGCCCTCAGCTTACAGCCAGCAAGAAAACTGGGACCTCAGTCCTGCAAGCACAGGGAATTGAATTCTGTCAACAACTTGAATGAGCAAAAAAATGGATTTTCCCTTAGAGCTTCCAGAACAGATCTCATCCCTGCTGACACTTTGATATTGGCCAGTAAGATATATACTGGACTTCTGACTTATGAAACTAAAAGATAATGAATTTGTGTTGTTTTAAGTCATTAAGTTTGTAGTAACTTTTTATGACAATGATAGAAAATACAGTGAGAAAGAAAACCAGACATAGGTGCATCAAAGCAAAACTGATGGATAGTGGAAACAAAGAAGAAGTTTAAAGAAACTAGAAAACAAAGACACATTATCTTGCAGGAACATCAATTACCTTGACAACTGAATTTTCCAAGGAAATAATGAAGACAATGGTCTGACATATTTAAAGTGTTGAAAAAAAAAGTTCCAACCAAAATGGTTTAAGAGAAACAAAAATTGAGAGAATTTATAACCATCAGACATGCACTAAAAGAAATACTAAAGCGAGTTATTTAGGCAAAAGGAAAATGATCCCAAATGGAAACAAGGTAATTCAAGAAGGAATGAAGAACACTAAAAAGAGTTAATATGTGTAAATCTACATGAATATTGGCTATTCAAAACAACAGCAATAATATCTTTTGGAGTTTAAAATATATGTGCAATTAAAATACGTGATAACAGCACATAAGGTAGGAGGGTGTAAATGGAGTTGAAGTGTTGTAAGGTTCTTACCTTGTCTGGAAAGATGAGATCAAACCGGACTAGGACAGGCCCTAATCCAATATGACCAGTGTCCTTATAAGAAGAGAAGAGAAGAGATGCAGAGACAGAGAAAGAGAGGAGGATAACATGGGAAGACACAGACACAGAGGGGAGAGAATGCCATGTGAAGACAGAGGCATAGATTGGAGTGATGCATTTACAAGCCAAGGAATGCCAAGAATTGCCAGTAACCACCAGAAGCTAGAAAAAGCAAGGAAGAATTCCTCCCCCAGAACCTTTAGAGAGAGCATGGACCTACCAGCAATTTGATTTTGAATGTCTAGCCTCCATAACTATGAGAGAATAAATTTCTCTTGTTCTAAGTCACCTAGTCTGTGGTGTTTTGTTATGGCAGCCCTAGGTACCTAATACACTATTGATACATTTTTAATAAACTATTTGAAAATAATTTTAAAACTCCACAGCATATTTAACATCCTTCCATGCTTGTACTGTCTACATCATTATTTTGTTAATAAGTTACAGAAGAAATAATTTCTGCATATCTTCAAATTTTAAATTTCATTTACTTTTCTGACTACAAAGATAGTATATGTTTTAGATTAGAAAATAGTAGGGGAAATCTGTAAAATAAGATTTAATTGCCCTGTGATCCTACTCCTAGGGCCCTTTCTAAGATATTCTCTATAAATAGCTTTGGTGTATATTATTCCAGGTATTTTTCACTTCAGATTCAGATTCAGTATCAAGAGAAATGTAATTCTCTTATTCTCTCCCTCCCTCTCTCACTGTGAGATGCATGTGATTTACTGATATAGTATATCAGCAAAGAATGCTTATTGAAGCCTTGCCTATAATGGCAAAATGCTAGAAACTAATCAAATGTCCACCAATGGGTAGAAGCTTGAACAAATTGTTGTATATTCATAATAGAGCATTTTTCAGCTTTTAAAGGAAGGATAAGTTTTATCTATATTAATGATGAAGAAATATTCATGATGTATTAAGCGAAATACACACACACAAACACACACACACAGAATATGAGAAAAGTGTGGAATAATACATAGAAGGTTATTTGGGGTTTGCAGGTGAAGAAGGAAAGGGGTGGGGGTGGGGGTGGGGGTGAAATTATATATATTTTTAATAATATCATTATATTATTTCATTTCATTGTTTTCAGTGAACACATGCTAATTTTATAGTTCTGGAAGAAAATTTGATCACAGATTGAAAAAATATACAAATTTGAAAACTTTTAATTTAATATGACTATATCAGTTGAAAAATATATTTTATTTTCATTTATCAGAAGCTTAATACTTATAATAAACTTATCACCTAAAAGTAGAAAAAATAAGGTATTGCATAAACTCTGAGTATTTAGTGCCATGAACATAAAACATGTTTAATTTAGAGTCATTTCACAGAAAAATTTCTATTTGTAATATACACTTCTTTCTCTAGAAGGGCCAAACATCATTCCAATAATATGAGTTATGAAATTTTATTTACTAAAAAATCCTAATTGGTGACAGATAAAGGTTGGATAAAATTACTTAGGAGATATGGTAATATAGCATTTGCAGAAGCCAGATAAAAGGATGTTACAAACAGCTCTTTTGAGAGGCTCTTCAGGGTCATTTACTTGCTTTTGCTATGTGTTTCCTTTTTAAATTTCTATTTCAGCTTGTAATTTTGAAGTAGCTCCTGATTATAGTAAATGAGCACTGTTCTACAAAATTTATGACGTTTTAGCAAAATGAAATAATCTCTGTCACATTAATTTTCTTCCTGTCAACACATTACTATCATCATGGTCTTCACTCTAATCTACTGTGGGGACTACAACAGTGTCAACATTTTCCCAGTCTGTCAAATACTGGTAAATGACGGAGAACTGTAGTTATCCATATGTTACAAGTGGTACTGCTATGATGTCCCTGAGATTATCTGCAGCAGATTTTACTGGTCATAATCACAGCTTAGTGGATCACAGTGTCATTATGCACCATGCAGCATATAAAATAATTAATTGAATGCTTCCTGTGTGCCAGGAACTGTGCTAAGCATTGTACAAACATAATATCATTTAAGATAAATAATTATTTAATTGGATAGGTATTATTATCCATACTAAGGCTCAGGATTTAAGCCATTTGTCAGGTGGCAAATAGCAAAGCTAAGCCTTGAATTTAAGGTGTGTGACTCCAGGTGTGCTCTTTACCTATAAGCTATGCTACTTCCAGTAGTATCTGAGGTATACATTACTAAAGTTCAAAAATATCTGGTTTTCTTCCATTTTATGTGCATTGAAAGGGTATATTTCCTAGTGTTCTTGTAATTGGTAAGGGCTACCTAACTAGTTCTGGCCAAGGGGCTGTGAGAGCTTTTGTTTCCAGGTGAAAACACTTAATTACTAATGTGCAACTCTTGCCACCTCTCTTTCCTAGCTGCAGTAACTGAAGATGCCTTGTGCTGAGATGCTAGAGCTTCTCAAATTTGAAGAAGCCTGATTACTCAGTCACCATAGAGAGGGAAGATACTCTGGAGAGCTATCTGAATCCATAGCATAATTTGTGTGAGTCAGAAGCATGCTTTTGTTATGTTAAGCTACTGAGATTATAGGACTGTTACCATAGCTTAGTTTAACATGTCCTGATTAATACAGAAGACTGGTACTTCGAGTATTACCACAACAAAAACCTGAACTATGACATTGGCTAAGTGGTTTTGTGGTAGGATTTTTCAGTGGCAAAAATTCAGTGAAAAAAAATTTGGTGAAACTGTAACTTGCAATAGACTCAGCATATATAATTAGGGAATTTGTAACTCTAAGAGAAGAGATTGGAAAGCAATGTTAGTGGGGAAATATAGGGGAAGAAGCTAGAAAACAAAATGTTAGTACTGTTTTTAATAGTGATGATAGTGTTTGGCAATAGCTGCTGGCTTTGACTGGTGTGATGGTTAATTTTATGTGTCAACTTGATTGGGCTAAGGGATGCCCAGATAGCTGATATAACATATTTCTGGGTGTGTCTGTGAGGGAGTCTCCAGAAGAGATTAGCATTTGAATCAGTAGAATGAGTAAAGATCAGCCTCACCAATGTAGGTGGGCATCTATCAATCTGTTGAAGGCTTGGATAGAACAAAAAGATGGAGAAATGGCAGTTCATTCTCTCTGCTTTGGTGAAACACTCATTTTCCCCTGCCCTTGGATATCAGCGCTCCTGGTTCTCAGGCTTTTGGATTCAGACTGGGAATTACACCATCAGCCCCTTGATTCTTAGGCCTTCAGACTCAGACTGAGTTACACCACTGGCTTTCCTGGTTTTCCAGCTTGCAGATGGCAAATGGAGGGACTTCTTGGCCTCCATAATAGCATAAGCCAGTTCCTGTAATAAATATCTCTCTTTCTGTCTCTGTCTCTCTCTCTGTCCCTATCTATCTATGTATATAATTCGTTCTGTTTCTCTGGAGAACCTTGATTAATACAATTTGCAAGAATTGCTCAAGAAAGAATTAGCTGGTTTGCAAACAGAAATAAAGGAGAATAGAGAATACAAGAATTTCAAACATTTTATGGTTGGAAAACCCAACTGGGTTTCAACCTCAAATTGTAAAAAATAAGACTGAGAGCTCTTTGGAAGGACAAATGCTCAATGAAATGTTTCAAATTATTAAAATGTATCATGGGAAAATTAGACTAACGGTGTGACACCATATAAAACTTTTCATATAAATAAAATGCTCAGGTCAAAGATTACCTTACTGTTGTGGTTTTTCCACAGAAGACTGACAACCTCAAGTTAATCCACATTAAAGAAACAGGGAGATACGGGAGCAAGAAAGAAAGAAAAAAAGCTATAGCAAATCTGAAAACTACGCCTGCATAAGAAGTGCAGGTGTGGTTATTGGCACATATGGCTGACTGAAGCCAAGCCTGCTTTTGAGACAATGGAACTGTTAAACAAACCATAAGCCTGAACTAAGAAAGCCTGTGAAAAAGACTTAAACCAATGCTTGGGCCACCAGGATTAAAATAATCTAGGTTATCAGACTCAATTTAGGCCATAAGACTTAAAACAACCCTTAGGCTGCCAAAATTCTATAGACAAGAAGCAGGCATAACCCCCAAGGAAGACATATTCCATAATGCTCACTTCAGATATAACATACACACAAACGTGTATAGAGATTCAATTAATTTTATGAAACGAGGATAACCTTAACACAAACTTTGTAAAGATAACTCAGAATAGTAGACTAATTGCATTTATGAATAAAAGTACATAAATTTCTAATAAATGTAGAGATATTGTGGATTGATTAACTCAACCTCCATTCTACCTTACTAATTGCAGTTAGATTTCTCATAGTAAATTCAGTTCTGCCAATAAGATTGACTTGTTGGATATTTGTAATATGTGTAAGTGAGATGGAGGACATATTCTGCTGCTGTTGCTGAGGGCAATGTCATGGATAAGAGAATAGGGACCCCATTTAGCAAAGACTACTTTGGGTCCAGGTGTGGCAGACACATTTGGTGCCTAATACTGCTTTTGCACAACCTTATCTCTGACTTGTCCTGTGCATGTCAGCCAGCCTCCATCCTTGGCCACCCCAGCATTTGCACAATGGGCCTATGAGTGGAGTAGCCATGATGGTAAGGATGGAGGCTATACACGGGCTCAAAAGCATGGAGTACTCACCAACACCAGCTACCATCTTGGTGGCAAGTTGATTATTTCAGACCTTTCTACCATGGAGGATGATGTGATTTGCTCTTAACAGAATCAACATCTTCTCCCAATATGAGTGTAGCTTGCTTTCTCTGCTGGCATCACAATTTGAAGTTTACAAAATGCCTGATTCAAGGGATCCATTTTATGGTGAAGGAGGTGTGGCAATGGGTACACGACCACAAGGATCCACTGGTCCTATAATATAACATAGAACTCAGTATTAGCTGGTCCAGTAAGCTGATTGAATGGCCTGTTCAAGGCACAGCTAAGGCACCAGACAGAGGAAGACACCGCAGTGTTGGAATATTGTCCTTCAGAGCAAATAATATATACCTACATATCAACAAATGATATGCGGTATTGTATTTCTAATAGCTAGAATACATGTCCGGGGACCAACTCAGTGACCCACTTACAGAATTTGTGTTTCTTGTTTCTGCATACTCATGTCTGCTTCTCAAGAGTGATGCTTCCACCAGGAAACACTTTAAGGGTTCCTCCTAACCCGAAACTACAATTACTACCTGGTCACTTTAGGCTTCTCATTTTGGTAGAGCAGAAGGCAAAGAAGGGAATTACTATACTAGTGGGCATAACTGTCTCTGATTATCATAAGAAGTTAGGGTTTCTGTTACCTAATGGAGGCAGGGAAGAATATGTTTGTCACTCAGATGATCCACTGGGGTGTCTTTTAGTGCTTCCATGCCTGATGATAACAGTGAATGGACAGTTATAGTAACAATGACCTAATAATGGCAAGGCAACAAAGGGCTCTAACCCCTCAGAGATAAAATGTTGGGTTGTCCCAAAAGGTAAATGACTTAAACCAGCTGCAGTGTTGGTCAAGAGCAAGGGTAATCTAGAATGAATGATAGAAGAGAATGTATAGACTATGGCTTCAAGACCAATTGAAGCAGGGGAACCATAGCTTGTTCAATTAACTCTCCTGTATTATTTAATTTTAGAGACTATGGCCTGTACGTCCCTGAAAATTTTGATGTCAGAGTATACTTAACATAGGGTATGAGTGTATCTGAGTAGTGCAAAGGGTGAACCAAGGCAGACACACATATGTTGTGCAAAGGGTAAATTGTTGCACTTTAGAATCTTACTTGATTATTTTAAATTTAAGATTTCGCTTTACATAGCAAAATTGTACTTATTCCTTTTCTCCATTGGACTCTTCATGGCACCATTAAAATGATTTCATTGTCAGTTGATCAATATTTTATTTATTTCTATTATTAGTGCTCCTCTGAAGTCTCTTTATTTGGAGGTTACTTGAGATGGGGCTCATTGACTTAGCTGCAACTGATGTTTAATGTTAAGTTTTTAGGTATCAACATTTTGTTTTTAAAAATAAGCCATTCCAATCCATGATTATGCAACTAGTTTAATCTTGAGAACACTCTGTAAGGCATGCATACCAAGATGAATATATTGCTAGACAGATAAGTAAAAATATAGATCTAGACAGTTGATTTTAAATTTTACTTCTGGAAACTGTAAGCAACGACTTGTGGGAAGAGTTAATTGTTGCTAATTGGAATCTTGATTTTTTTTTTTTTTTTTTGCAGTACGCGGACCTCTCACTGTTGTGGCCTCTCCCATTGCGGAGCACAGGCTCCGGACGCACAGGCTCAGCGGTCATGGCTCACGGGCCCAGCCGCTCCGCGGCATGTGGGATCTTCCCAGACCGGGGCACGAACCTGTGTCCTCTGCATCAGCAGGCGGACTCTCAGCCACTGCGCCACCAGAGAAGCCCAGAATCTTGATTCTTTAATGTGAGATTCAAATTAACCTTTTCATTTTGTTCCACTGTGCTCTTCATCATTTCTTTAACCAACGCCATTTAAAAAGTATGTACAACAGACCCATTATATACTTTGGTGCCTGCTACTGCCAATGCTCCTTAGCAAGCTCCTTTTAGAGGTAAATCTAGGAGGTTGTCATTCTGTAAAGACTTCATGTGATACTTACCTAAATATTGCCTAGCGTTATGGACTGAATATTTGTCCCCTCCCCCAAATTCATATGCTGAAGCCCTAACCCCCAATGTAATGGTACTTGGAGATGGGGCCTTTGGGAAGTAGTTACAGATAGATGAGCTAATGAGGGCAGTCCCTATTCTGATGAGATTAGTGTCCTTATAAGAAGAGAGACCAAAGAGCTTGCTCTCTTCCTCCTTCACTGTGTATGCACAATGAAGAGGTCATGTGAGCACACAGTGAGACGGCTGCCAAGAGAAGAGGCCTCAGAATGAAACCTACCTTTGGTGACAACATTGACATTCTTGGTATTCTGTTTGAAAATCAATCAACCATAAATATACAGGTTTATTGTTGGGAAAACCTCTGGAGGATCCCCCAACCTGGCCCATGAGCACTCCCAATGCCCTGAGTGCCAAACCCATACCTATCTCAGTCCGAAACCAGCTCCTTGTCCGTACTTCTCAAGGGCAGAAGCATGAGCAAGTCCTGGTAGACAGGGAGTATGCTCAGAAAATGCACATTATAATAAAACTGTCAAAAATCAAAGGCAAATAGAGAATCCTAAAAGCAGAAAGTAAAAAGATTGTAACCTACAAAGGAACATCCATTAAAGAATCACTAAGCTTCTCAGGAGGAACTGTATAGGCCAGTAGAGAGTGGAATGATATATTCAAAGTGTTGAAAGAAAAAAATTGCCAGCCAAGAATACTCTACCTGTCAACATTGTCCTTCAGGAATGAAGGAGAAATAAAAACTTTCCTAGACAAACAAAGCTGAGGGAGCTCATCACCATGAGACCTGCCTTACAAGAAATGCTGAAAGGAGTTCTTCAACCTGAAATTAAAAACACTAATTGTTAACAGGAAAACATATGAAAATATACAACACAGTGATAAAGAGTGACATAGAGTCAGATTCCAAAAATTCTAATTCAGTGATATGATGGTGTATTAACCACTTAACTATAGTATAAAGTTTAAAGGTAAATAATATAAGGAATATAGTGACTATAATTTTTTAATGAATGTACCATATAAAAAGAGGTAAATTGTGACATCAAAAACATAAAAGGGGGGAGTAAAAGGGGAGAGCTTTTGTATGTGATCAAAGTAAGTTGCTATCAGCTTAAAGTAGACTGTTAAAAATATAAGACGTTTTATGTAAGCCTTATAGTAACGACAAAGCAAAAACCCATCATAACTTCACAAATGATAAAGAGAAGTGAATCAGAAATAGCTACTATGAAAAGCACCAACTCACAAAAGTAGACAGAAAGAGAGGAAAAAAGGAACAATGGAACTACAAAATAGCCAGAAAACAATAACATGGCATTAGTAAGTGCTTACATATCAATAATTACTCTAAATGTAAACAGACTGAATTCTTCAGTCCTAAGGCATAGAGTGGCAGGATGGATAAAAAAAACAAGACCCAACTATATGCTGCCTACAAAAGACTCATGTCAGCTCTATGGACAATCATAGACTAAAAAGGAATGGATAGAAAATGATATTCCATGTAAGTGGAAACCAAAAGAAAGTGTGGGTAGCTATACAACACCAGACAAAATAGACTTTATGCCAAAAATGATTAACAAGAGACAAAGAATATCATTATATAATGATAAAGAGGTCAACTCATCAAGAAGATTTAACTACTGTAAATACATATGCCCAACATCAGAAGACCTAAATATACTCCCTAACACCATACACAAAAATAAGCTCAAAATGGATAAAGACCTAAATGTAAGGCCAGAAACTATCAAACTCTTAGAGGAAAACATAGGCAGAACACTCTATGACATAAATCACAGCAAGATCCTTTTTGACCCACCTCCTAGAGAAATGGAAATAAAAACAAAAATAAACAAATGGGACCTAATGAAACTTAAAAGCTTTTGCACAGCAAAGGAAACCATAAACAAGACCAAAAGACAACCCTCAGAATGGGAGAAAATATTTGCAAATGAAGCAACTGACAAAGGGTTAATCTCCAAAATTTACAACCAGCTCATCCAGCTCAATAACAAAAAAACAAACAACCCAATCCAAAAATGGGCAGAAGACCTAAATAGACATTTCTCCAAAGAAGATATACAGACTGCCAACAAACACATGAAAGAATGCTCAACATCATTAATCATTAGAGAAATGCAAATCAAAACTACAATGAGATATCATCTCACACCAGTCAGAATGGCCATCATCAAAAAATCTAGAAATGATAAATCCTGGAGAGGGTGTAGAGAAAAGGGAACCCTCTTGCACTGCTTGTGGGAATGTGAATTGGTACAGCCACTATGGAGAACAGTATGGAGGTTCCTTAAAAAACTGAAAATAGAAGTACCATACGACCCAGCAATCTGACTACTGGGCATATACCCTGAGAAAACCATAATTCAAAAAGAGTCATGTACCAAAATGTTCATTGCAGCTCTATTTACAATAGCCAGGAAATGGAAACAACCTAAGTGTCCATCATCGGATGAATGGATAAAGAAGATGTGGCACGTATATACAATGGAATGTTACTCAGCCATAAAAAGAAACGAAATTGAGCTATTTGTAATGAGGTGGATGGACCTAGAGTCTGTCATACAGAGTGAAGTAAGTCAGAAAGAGAAAGACAAATACCGTATGCTAACACATATATATGGAATTTAAGGAAAAAAATGTCATGAAGAATCTAGGGGTAAGACAGGAATAAAGACGCAGACCTACTAGAGAATGGACTTGAGGATATGGGGAGGGGGAAGGGTAAGCTGTGACAAAGTGAGAGAGTGGCATGGACATATATACACTACCAAACGTAAAGTAGATAGGTAGTGGGAAGCAGCCGCATAGCACAGGGAGATCGGCTCAGTGCTTTGTGACCACCTAGAGGGGTGGGATAGGGAGGGTGGGAGGGAGGGAGACACAAGAGGGAAGAGATATGGGAACGTATGTATATGTATAACTGATTCACTTTGTTATAAAGCAGAAACTAACACACCATTGTAAAGCAATTATACTCCAATAACGATGTAAAAAAAAAGAAAAAAGACTAAACCTCATTCAAATCATTCATTCCTGTGGTCAGATCATGAAGGACTACCATTATTCACCTTGTAAATCTCAGCTCATCCTAGCAAACCAGGAATAGAAGATAAGTTCCTTAACTTCATAAGGGTTAATCATTAAATACCTATACTAATATCTCAATAGTGAAAGTTTACAGCAGAATTTCTACTAAATTGGGGAAAAAGACAAGTATTTTCTCTATCATTGTTTCTATTAAATATTATACTGGAGGTCTTAGTCAATGCAGCTAGATAAGAAAAAGAAATAAACATTATAAAAGATGGTGTGGAAAGGAGGAAACAAATCTTCCTACACAGAAAAATGAAGAAAAATCTATGGGTAAACTCTTAGAACTAAAAGGATAAAACTTGTTGGGGAAGAAGATACAAAAAAGTAGTGGTATATATAAAATAGATAAGCCACAAGAATATACTGTATAGCACAGAACTTACAGCCATTACCTTGTAGTAACCTGTAATGGAGTATAATCTGCAAAAATACTGAATCACTTTGCTGTACACCTGAAACTAATATAATATTGTAAATCAACTATACTTCAGTTTTTAAAAAAGAGTAGTGGTATGGAGCATGGAAGTTATCAACTCTGTTTTCCTTTCTCCACTGTAAATAATAGCCACATGGCTCCCCTGATATATTACATTTCTTAGCCTCTCACAATTAAAGGTGCCCATGAGACTAAGTTCTCATCAGTGGAATAGGAGTGTAAGTGATGTGTGACATTTACTGGCCAGGGCATAACAATTGTTGAGTCCCTTCTCCACTCTCTTTCTGCCTCCTTTGAGCTAGATCACAGACTTACACCATGGATCCAGCTTTAACTGCCAACTAAGTGAAGAATTATTTGGCAGTCTGGTGAAAACTATGCATTTCTTTTCAGAATAAACTTTTAAATGCCAAAAAAAAAATTTAGGATAACAAAGGGCACCAATAAAGTTGAAGTATAATTATAAAAATACTACAATGACAAATTAGTGATATACTGTTGTGTCAGTCTCATCCCATCAATAGTAGTCCTATTGGCTAAGACTGCCTGAGGCACTTACCCAGTGGTACTACCTGTGAGGAGACTCCCACAGACATTTCCCCAACCAGAGCCAATGTTGTAGCTGGACCGGCCCTTGTGGTTCTTATTATGGTTGTAACATGCACCTCAGGAACAACCATCAGGAAACTTTGAAAAAGCAAAGTTAATTACTTGCTGGTCATGGAGGGTATATGGCGCAGCTGAGGGACACATAGCAAGGTCATGGAGAGAGAAAGAGAGACAAAGAGAGACAGAGACAGAGAGAAATGAACTTGAGGTTTGCATTTATTAGGTCCAAGGGCAAGGTGGCTAGGTTCTCTCTTTATTGGTGAATTTAAAACATAAGAGGTGGGTCTTCCCTGGTGGCACAGTGGTTAAGAATCTGCCTGTGGATCTACCTGTTTAATCACTGGTTCAGGAAGATCCCACATGCCACAGTGCACCACAACTATTGAGCCTGCGCTCTAGAGCCCACGCTCCACAACTACTGAGTCTGTGTGCCACAACTACTGAAGCCCGTGCACCTAGAGCCCGGCGCTCCGCAACAAGAGAAGCCACCACAATGAGAAGCCTGTGCACCACAACGAAGAGTAGGCCCCGCTCACAGCAGCTAGAGAAAGCCCGCACACAGCAATGAAGATCCAATGCAGCAATAGAAACTGGGCCAGTAGAGGATGGGAAGCTTGGGGAGAGAGGAAATGAGGAAGGATTTCTGAACAACAGTGGGAAGTTCCTCTTTAACAAGCAGCTTGAACCCATAGGCATTCCACAGTTTCACAGTCCAGTTGGGTCACCACTTAAGTCAATACAGGCCGCATTAACACCTTCTGCTATGAAATCTTCCCCTCAGATTCCTCATAAAACATACAGCAGCATTCTGAAACATCTGAACTACAACACTCAGCAGACATTTCTTTTTGTATTCTTCATGAAATGTGTTTTGTCTTTTTTATTACTAGTGTTTAAGTCATTTTTTTACTTGAATCAGATGGTGTCATTTAGAAAGGATTTTTTCTTGGTTTTTAAAATCCAGACTTTTTTTCTACATATGAGATGGTTTTCACTTTAACTGGCATGTCGTTTGCAGACAAAAATAAAGAATAGAGCAAAATAATGCAATGCAGGAGGAGACAAAAGAAATGCACTAAGACAAGTAAAAATCATTCTCTCATGGAACAATGATCTGTTTTACAGGAAACGAAAATCTTGCCTTGAAGTCTACACAGTGAGACTGTACATAATTAGATGAAAATATCTATTTTTTTCCTAAAATATTTTTCATTCATGAGTATTTTCAAGTTTTTCGTACTGTACACATTTTTTAAAAACACATGATACCAGGAGCAACTGAAAATGAATGCCAAATTTGGTATACATCTATTATCTACCTCAAGGTAACAAAAGTATGTGGCAAAACATATACCACCCATGGTGCTTCACAATATGCACTTCTATTTAGCCATTGTTAATTGTAGCAAACTATTCTTTATAAGATTCCCTCACCATTTATAAATCTTCTAGTATGCATTCTTTGTTTTTGGGTTTTTTAAAAATAAATTTATTTATTTATGGCTGTGATGGGTCTTTGTGCCACGCGCGGGCTTTCTCTAGTTGCAGCAAGCAGGGGCTACTCTTCATTGCAGTGCACAGACTTCTCATTGTGGTGGCTTCTCTTGTTATGGAGCACCGGCTCTAGGCACGTGGGCTTCAGTAGTTGTGGCATGCAGGCTCAGTAGTTGTGGCTTGCGGGCTCTATAGAGCTCAGGCTCAGTAGTTGTGGCGCACAGGCTTAGTTGCTCCGTGGCATGTGGGATCTTCCCGGACCAGGGCTCGAACCTGTGTCCCCTGCATTGGCAAGTGCATTCTTAACCACTGCGCCACCAGGGAAGGCCCTGGTATGCATTCTTTATAGTGAAGTGTTACTACATCACATCTTATTTATTTTAGCAAATCATTATATTTTCTGTAATTAATTATAAAAAGTTAACTTAGTTTTTGAAATTTATTTGAAAATACACTTTTTTACATTTGGCACTATGCTTTGTTGCCTACTTAGCTGAATATTATAATGTCAGCTATCCTAAGGCTGTCTACATACTTAATTTACTTAAGTATTCATTTTAAGTGAAGCGCTCACTGTGTATAGGAGTTTGTATTTTGGAGGTGCTTGATCTATGTACACAGAAAAATTAAGAATTACTTTATTGTAAAATGCTCGTAGAAGTCTTAACTGTGTTTATTTTTTTAAAAAAAACTGTAATGCTAGACTTGTGTGCATGGAAGTAATTAAGGTACATCATTATTGTATTTTAAAAGTTGTACATGTCAAGACATATTTTGTTTTTACTTCATGTGTTTACTGAATGATCTAGTCCCCATCCCAAGTCAAGCATGAATAAAATTAGGTTAAATGTAAAAAAAAAAAAAGACCCAACGCAGCCAAAAATAAGTAAATAAATAAATTTTAAAACATCAGAGGGGATTTAGGCACAGGAAGGGAAAAATGAGGTCACTCACCTGGTCAGTTATCTAGGTTACCCAGAGCTTTCTAAAAGAAGAACTTAATGGGTATCATGGGTGGGCGTACCTGGGTGCTTATCTAGTTGTGTAGCTGCCATACAGCTAGCAATGTGTTTATTCGAGATGGATATCTTTGAACTTGATGACTTAGCAATCAAAAGCTTAATGTCAGACACTCAACACTGCGTATAGTAAGATATGTGTTCTATACTAAAAACATCATTCAGCAGGTATAATAAATAATGTACTTCCGAAGTCATAGGAAGTATAAATGATATTTTGAAATCTCTACAACAACTATAATGTTCCTTGAGATTGTGTGTGATTTTGTAATATGCATTGTGATTTTTGTAATATATACTGTGATTTTTGTGAACAGAAATTACAGGTATGACTGCCACTACTGTGGTTCTTTTTTTTTTAATGTGTTTATTGGGGAATAATTGGTTTACAATGGTGTGTTAGTTTCTGCTTTATAACAAAGTAAATCAGCTATACGTATACCTATATCCCCATATCTCCTCCCTCTTGCATCTCCCTCCCACCCTCCCTATCCCACCACTCTAGGTGGTCACAGAGGTCCAAGCTGATCACCCTGTGCTATGCAGCTGCTTCCCACTAGCTATCTATCATGTTTTTAATAATTTTTGTAAAGTAAATAAGAAAAAATTGATGAAATTTAGTTTTGGAAAAACAGTTTAATGTTAATAATGTACTTGTATTCTAGATGGTATAGAAGGCAGTGTGTTCTGAAATGTATTTCATTTACAGCCACAAGTCGTTTGTCCTGTAGCTTTAAGACTACTACAGATGGGAAATTTATCAGACCTGGAAATAGAGACCTATATTTTTTTAGAGGTCTAAAATATAGAGACCTATATTTTTAGAGAGTGGCCACCAGGAGAAGCAGCTAAAGCGACCAAGCTGTGCACTAGCTGTACCTTCATCACCTGGCCACAGAAATGGAGTCTCTTGGAATAAAAATGCCTTTGAGAAGGTGACTCCTTACAAAGTAGTAAAAAGTCAAGGATTTCAAATAAGACTGCATTTGATGAGTAATTCACAAATATTACTTCAATTTAGATTTTTTATTCAAAAGAAAAGAAAATTAGCCATAGTAAGATTATTGGCTATCACTGAGTTGGTAATTCAGTCTTAGTTTCTCTTTCCTCTACCCATTCATCTTTTCCTTTCTCTCTCTCATCTCTCTCGCTCTCTCGCACTATCACACTCTTTCTTTCTCCCTTTCTTAATTTTTATACCTGCGGATGTTTGATAATAGCCTCTTTCTCACTTTACAGTTACGGATACCAGAGGTCTGGGAATATAAGGGATTTATGATTTGTGTAAGGAGCATAGGCTCTTAAGGTGGAAAGACATTTAAATCACAGAGTGGCCTTTTAAGAACAAAAGCTAGCATTTATAGTGGTGGGCAAGAGAGAGATGAGGTTGGTGTGATGAAATGATGTGCACCCTGACAACCAAGGGTCTGGGTTACAAGAAGAAAACGTTTTGTTTTCTCCTTGGAGAGCCAACAGATGTTCATATATTGACTCCTATTTAGGAAGTCCCTGGTGCATGTTATTGGTGTACAATTGTTAATTGACTCTTCTCCCACCCTACAGTTGGAAGGCATAAAAAGAAGTGGACAGCGAAAGAAAAGAAGAATTGGTTCTTTACGGATATTCTAGTTTTCATTAGCCCACAATACAAATGTTGTTTCAAAATTCAACATCCCAAAATGATATTAACTGACATCTGACTTTATTCTTACCTTTGACAGATAAATTTGACAGTATTGTTCACATTGAAAATAAAAGCTTGTTTGACATGAATAAGCTGCAGAGTTGGGGTTTTTTTACATAAATAATACTGACTCCAATGTATCTTGGTTCTATTTATTTCGGCCCACCTTACTGTCATTGAAAGGGATTTCTTTCAACTATTTGGTAAGCCTGTTTGACATCCCTTTATAGCAGCCTCAAATAAATTGAAATATTAGATTATAAACAAGTTGTGTGGCAATAGAGATGGTGGCCCAGCCTCTAGTATATGTTACTGAAAGAAACTGATGGATGACCTAGCTTGCCTGGAGACCAGATGGTGCTAGTGGCCTGCCATGGAGCAGCAGCATCAGCGTCTGCTGGGAACGTGTTTGAAATGCAAATTCTCAGACCCTGCTCCAGACCTGCTGAATTGGATATTCTGAAGGTAGGCTGCTAGCCATCAGGTTTTTACAAGTCCTCCAAGTGCTACTGAAGCACACTAAAGTTTCAGAACTGCTGCTTTAGAGCAATGGGGGAAACGTTTAACTACACCCACAGTAGGACCAGCCTTAATTCACTGACTTGGTACTATTGCAGGTAAACTGAACAGGATGGTAAGATCTGGACTGAGGAAGACACTAGAATTCTCAGGGCCCTGAGACACAAAGACCTCCGGGAGGGATGTGTTAGTTTTCTAGGGTTACCGTAACAAATTACCACAAAGCAGGTGGCTTAAAACAACCGAAATTTATTCTCTCACCGTTCTGGAGGCCAGAAGTCTGAGGTCAAGGTGTCGGCAGGGTTGGTTCCTTCTGGAGGCTCGGAGGAAGGATCTGTTCCATGCCTCTCTCCTAGGTGCTGCTGGTTGCTGTCAGTCCTTGGCATCATTCGGCTTGTATATGCACGATTCCACTCTCTTTCTTCATCTTTACATAGTGTTTTCCCCTGTGTCTCTGTTTCTGTGTTCTTTCTCTTCTTATAAGGACACCAGTCATATTGGATTAAGGGCCCACCCTAATCCAGTATGACCTCATATGATCTTTATTACACCTGCAAATACCCTCTTTCCAAATAAGGTCACATTTACAGGTTCCGGGGGTCAAGACGTCAACATGTCTTTTGCGGGGACACAATTCAGCTTATAACAAGGGGCAAAGATTCAGTAGTGGAAGGGACAAAGAGATGAAGGAAAAACCTAGTTCCAAAATGATAAAAGCATTATGGTTGGATTTATATTTTACACAGAAAATAGGACTTGTCTGTAAAATCCAAAACTGTTTTCCTGAATAATACCACAGAACTGGTACAATCAGGAGGGTGGAACGTGAGGAAGCCGTTGGACCACTCTGTTTCTGCTGAGAGCATCACAAATTTTGGCTTTGAGGCCACATTGCCTCCTTCCTCCGTCTATACAAAGTTGATGTCCCATGCCTTGCCTTTTGATACCCACAAAACTAGGAACTGTACCCTGGGACCTCTATTGTTACTGCTGCAGGAGATGCGAAAGTTTCTGAGCCCATGCTCACTGAGAGAAACCAGAAACCCCAGAAGCAGCATAGACTCCACCTTCCTGCTCCTACCAACTCTCATGGGGGTTTATTATCTGCTTGGCAGAGGCTAAGTTATGTGTGCAATCCAGGCCATAAGGGCAGGAGTTCAGGAAATGTAGACTTGGCTTGCAACGTCGATCAAGCCTTACCTGCTGTGATTGGGATTGTAATGGAGTCAAGTGAGCTAATCTACGATATTTGCCACAGGATATAAAACTGGAAGTGGGGAAGCCAATTAGGAGGCTATTGGAGTGGTCCACCTGAGAGACGATGGGGACTTGGACCAGAGTGACAAAAGCAAAGGTGTTAGAAAGTGGTTGGATTTATATTTTACTCAGAAAATAGGACTTGTCTATAAATTATGGCCGGGTTGAGGGAAAGACATAAAAGTGTGAAGATTAATACTTCCTTTCACTCCTGCCCCAGACATCCAGTTTTCTTTGCAAACCCTCCAGCCTGGTTCAGGAGCCCCTCTTACGTATATCACTGCACCATGTGTTTTGGAATTCCTTGGCTCATCATTTATATTTCTACTAAAGAGTCGTTTCCCTAGGGGCAGACCGTGTGCATTGTGAACACATTTGGGTAGTCAGAAACTGGAATCCAACCCCAAGGGAGGGGCACGGGACTGAGGCTTACTCAAGTCAACACACATTATGTTCCGCTAAACTTCCACTTTGCTCTTCATGGGAGTGATTGCCCTAAGCACACTTATCCCTCATTATAGTAAATCAGAAAGACAAAGACATTCTGCATTTTGCCCTGTGCTCCACTGTGAACAAGGCTGTATCCACATGAATATCTGAGACAAAGCTGCTGACGGAAAGGTATAAATGCTGAAGCTGCTCTAGGAGCTACTTGAGAGTCTTAACTGAAAAGTAAAGGGGAAACATTAGTTGGTTTGAAATGGACTAAGAGCTTTGAACAAAGTTATAGTTGAAACCACTTACATTCTGTGATGACAACGGAACACAAAGTCCAGCCATTAGAAGTGATAAGGTAAGGTGATACGGTGGTTCCATGTCACTCAGGGGTTTGACACCCCTACTGGGTGAGCCAGAAACTGCTTCAGGTCTCCCAAAGAAAAACTATGATGAACAGTCAGATGCTTCATCCCTTGCCACTTGTAAATTAAGAGGGTAAAGTAGTACTTTTAAAGTGAATTTATTGTGACTCATTGAGCTTAGTAATTTGTATATTCTTTGGGGTTCTAAACGCTTCCTGGAGCCTGTGTGGGAAAGGGCCTTTTCTCATCTCCAGGATTCCAGGAGCTTCTAGCTGGGGCAGACTCATTTGGGACATATCTTAGGCACTGGCTCCCCCTGGAGTGCAAGGGTTGGAGAACCCTTGTAGACACCTCCCCCTGCCCCTAGTCAGGGTCACACAGCTCATCTCAGGAGCTATGGATAATAAGGCCAGGCTGCGCCCATGACCCACGTTTCTTCTTCTAGTCGGCTTCAGTGATCCATATTTTTCCTTCTCGTTCGTCGTATTAAGTGGCCAGAAAATAAATGGCCACGTAACTCTAGAAGAAGAAGAGTTTCCATGTTTTGAGCACTGATTGTATGATTGGCCATAATAATTTAGGTGCTTTCCATGAATTGACTCATTGTAGCCTCTAAAGAAGTCCTATTATTATCTTACTCTAGAGATGAAGAAAGTGAGGCACAGAGCAGCTATGTAAGTTGCTTAAGATTCCACGGCGAGTGAGTGACACAGGTGAAATTCAAACCCAGGCAGTCTGGCTTCAGAGTCTAAGCTCTGACTTCTACTATATCATCTCCCCTCCTGGCTGGAAAACGGGAAGAATAATACCTACCTTACAGAGCTGAAGTGAGGATTAAATTATTATTATTAGTCCTCTGGAGGAGGTTGGCCGTTTTCTGATCAGTGGGATGGGGTAGAGAGTACATTTTGTCAATTAAGATCCACACATAATCCTCAAGGTGAAATAAGCGTTTCCATTTACTTTTAATAAATTCAAAGTGAAGTTGTGTCTAAGCAAGGTGCCATAACAGTGCATTTCAGTGGAAAGAAGCTCTCTTCATGTTTGCATTAAATGGAACACAAGAAGGGTCACTCTGACTTCATTTCCATAGCTGACTCCTAAATAGGATCTGCAGGTCCACAGAGAAGCTTTTCCAGACCTAATAGCTCCTGGAATAGGTTCATGCACTTGAAATTCTTCCTTAGCCCAGTCAAGGTGACACATAAAGTTAACCTTCATAATTCCTATGGAGAATACTCACCCCTGTCATAGCCCATAAGATGACATACTTATAGGGTGACGACCTTCCATGTATGACTAAGACAATTTGAACAGCTCCTAGGTGTCAGGGTGCTCTAAGAAATAGATTTGGTAGCAAATGATTTTTATTAATGAAGGATGGAATGGATAACGTTTATAAAATAGTCTTTCATGCTAAGTCTGAGAGAAAGGTATTCTAAAGACCAGCGTCCAGAGGCCCATCCCCTTGTCTTTATTTCTTCTGCTCCTGCCCAAGGTCAAGATTCATTATCTCTCACTTGGATCCTTAACATAGCCTTCATTCTTTCTGATGTCCTGCACTCTCATGATGATGCGTCCAGGAGTGAATTTCTGTTTTCTATGCTGATGAGAATTCAATGAGCTTCTAGTATCTGTGGATTGGTGCATTTCATCTGCTTGGGAAAATGTTTGGCCATCATCTTCTTTCCCATTTCTCACTCGTGTCCTTCTAGGATTTAAATTAAATGTATATTAGACTTCTTCACTCTATTCATTGTGTCTCTTATCCTACATTTCTTTTCATAAAATTCACTTCTCCAGGCAGAATTCTGGATGATTTCTTTTGATCTGTCTTCTAATTCAATAATTCTCTCTTAGGTTTATTTCTCTTCATCACATTTATCATCATCTAATGATTATGTTTAGCGTTGTGTTGAACGCATCCATTGAACCCTCAATCGTTATAGTTTTTTAGTCCTAGATGTCCTATTTGATTCTTTTTCAATTGGCTATGCCACATTTTAGGATTTTCTGTTCCCTGAAAATATTTTAAAGCTTATTTCTTAATTTTTTGAACTATAGTAGGCCATAGTGATTATAGTCTGGATCTCATAATTCTGATATCTGAAATATCTGTGAACTTGTTTTCATTGTCTATTTTTTCTTTGGGCTGTCACTTACAATGTATTGTTTTTGCTTATGTGTCCACTTATCTTTGACTATGTGCCAATATATTATAGAAAAATTATTTATCAGACTGATTTCAGGCATGGGAAGACAGAACCTTCCTGCAGAGAGCATTTTCACCTGCTTCTGCTAAATGCCTGGGGTCACTACCTGTCCAAGACCACTTTAATCCAAGTTCAGGGCTTGAAGTTCCTCGGATCACTCTGGTGATGGATACCTAGACTGCAAGTCCATGCCAGGGCTTGTTGCTTCTGGTTCACCATTATCCCAAAGGGGTAGCCACTTCTTTTCAGCTTAGAGTGGCTGGAGGGCTTATCAGATCTACTCAATGGGGGTGAGGACTTCAACTTTTGGTCTCTTTTCCCATCAGGCCGCCAAAACCACAGCTCAGTGTCACACTTCTTTCTTCTGGATCCACCTAATGCCCTCAGGCAAAAGTGGCTTTGAGTGCTGGGCTTTCCTATTTGGGTTTTTGCTTTCTTCTAGATTTTAGCCTCAGAGTTTCTTAGCACTTAATGAAGATAATTTCTTTTCACATTTCACCCAGTATTTTTTAGTTGTCCTCATTGCGATGGTGAGTGCAAATGACTTAGCCTGCCATTACTTGGAGCAGAAGTGCGCACCACCCTCCTAACTTCTCTCCTTGTCCCCAGTCTCTCTTTCTTCCAATTCTTCCTCCAGAAAGTAACTGAAAGTTTCTTCCTGATGGTGTCATTTTCCTGCACAAAGCCTCCAAAAGCTTACTGTTGAATATAAGATAGAAATCAAATTCCTTACTTTGGACAATCAGATCTAAAACTCTCTTTCTGAGAAACTACTGTATAGCACAGGGAACTCTACTCAGTACTCCGTGGTGACCTAAATGCAAAGGAAATCTAAAAAAGATGGGATATGTGTATACATATAACCGATTCATGTTGCTGTAAAGCAGAAACTAAGACAACATTGTAAAGCAGCTATACTTCAATAAAAATTAACTTAAAAAAAAGAAGAGATGGAAATGAAAAATGGAGTATGTGGAATAGGTTATGGAGAGAAAGGTTGAAGATGAAAAGTTCTCTGCCAGTCAATCAGAAAACTTTGAACTTTTTAAAGTGAGAAAATGATGTGATTTTATTTGGGTTTACACATGGCACTTTGTGGGCAGTATGGAAATTGGGTAGGTGTCCTAAAGAGAATGTTTGCATTCCCCCCAAATCTATGTGTTGAAATCCTAATTCCCAAGGTAACGGGATTAGAAGGTGGGGTCTCTGGGAGGTGCCAAGGTCAAAAGGGTGGAACCCTGATGAATGAGATTAGTGCCTTATTTAAGAGGGTCCAGAGAGATACTTTGCCCCTTCCACCATGTGAGGACATCGTGACAAGTTGCCATCTATGATCCAGGAAGTGGCCTTCACCAGACACCAAAGCTGCTGGTGCCTTGATCTTGGACTAACCAGCGTCTAGGACTGTGAAAAATAAATGTTTGCTGTTTATAAGTAAAAAAAAAATACAGTGAAACTCTCCTTCTTAGCTTCAGTTATTCACCGAGGAGGTATTTTCTGTGCACTGAATGTGTGGCCCACATTAGGCCAGGTGCCACCTATTCTTTTGCTTCTTACCTATTTGGCCTCTTGCCTTACCTCCCAATCCACCTCATACTCTAGACAAACTGGAATATTCGCAGTCATGTGTCAGAGCTGGGTCAGAACACAGATGGGCTAACTCCTAGGTCAGTGACCTGTCCTCTACACCCTGATCCCATATTCATGTTTAATTCCATTCAATGTGGATATTTATGTACATTCTAATAAATGAACTAGACAAAAACTCAACAACTACAAATTGTACTAGCTTTTTCGTATTCCTTGCTGCCTTTGGGGCTCTTTGTCATGTGAGTGTGGGACGTAAGCTTTGGAAATCAATTCATTTTTGCCATCAAGTTTTTGGCCATCTCCATAGTCACAAGGACGCCTAGGAAAAAAAAAAAAACTTGAGGCTTGCTTTCCCTGTCAGTTGAGACACTGATTGCAGAATTTGATTCCAGGAATAGGAATAACCTGCTTCCAAACAAAACAATTCCCACATGCCAGTGGCTGCATGAGATAACAGTCAAAGCTGACTTTCACTAGAAAAACACACTTTTCTGGAAGTTGGCCAACCTGGAGATAGGGTTCTAGTTTTGCATTTTGCCACTGTGTAACCTTGGGCCCATCCACCCTCCTCTAGGCTTCAGTCCCCACCCCTCCCCGCCCATATACAATTCAGATGCTTGGACAAACGGATCTGAAATGGCCTTTTCATTTTTGACAAGCAAGTATTGTCTCTACGAGTATGCCTTAGTGACCAGAGACAAGGGGTGCAGGACTAAGAGCAGTAGGGCTGAGCTCACTTGACCCACTGCTGTTGTGATGGTTAGTTATAGAGGGATCCCCCACGTAAGTAAGTGGGTTAGTTCCATGCGGATCCGCCACGTAAGTGAGAAGAAAGCACTTACTGCAATAGAAGGAAAAAGAGGGGGAAAGGAGAGGGGAAACGAAGGTGTGAAGATGCTCTGCTGGTGAAGAGAAGGAAGGAAAATAAGAGACATTTTAAAAATGTGTGATTCTAAAATGGTAAAAAGAAATAAAAGAAAAAGAAAGGGGGTGCTGGAGAAGGGGTCAAGGTGGGGTAAAGAGTTAAATTTTTAGCTGTACAAAACAGTCAGCCACCCCAGGAAGTTCCATGCAACTAATGCTTTGCAACATTCTGGGCACAAGCAGTCCCAACTCTTTTCACCAAATACTGAAGGAAAGGCGAAGGGGGAGAATGTTTGTTTGAATATTCTAGTTGACCAAGAGTGAACCTGAAATCCATTTTGATTTCAACACTTTTACATGGCATGCCTCACGAGGTCCAGCGCTGGTGAATATGACTGAGGTTTATCTGCTCATTGCCCATCTGGCTTATGTGCTCTGAAGAAGCCTCTTTCTGACCTTGCTTCAGCAAGTTACCTGAGATGGGAAGGACGAAGGGTAGTGAATGAGTGGAAGCATTTCCTCTTTCTCTGAGATATTTCTATTCTACGTGGCAATGTTCAGGGTAGCGGAAAGAATAGAAAACCTCTAGCAAAAATGTAAGGCTTTTTTCCCCCCCATGCTGGGCCAGAATGCTGGAGCGTTAGAGTGACCTGCTCTCCAGGGACTCACTGCCTTGAAGATCCGATACACTGACCGTTGCCTTCTTTTCCCCTTCAATGCTGTCAGCCAAGAACCCTCACTTCAACTGTGCATCCCTTAGCTATGGGAGGGGGGCTCCTGGAGCCCAATTTCTGTCCTGATGATGGGCCAGAGCCGCGTCACAAAACGCACTGGTTGCACCTCCTCTATGCCTTCCAGAGGACAGGCACTCTGGTTCACTGGAGGCCCGAGGGTCTGGGAATGACCACCAGTCAACTATGTCCTGATTCCTAAAGGTGTTCAGTACTTTCAAACTGCACATAGAGCCTGGGTCGTCAAATTACTTCTTTCACCACAAAAAGCAAACTCGTGGGCATACGCTGTTTCAAGTGAAAAGCATATTTTGCGTATTTGCAGAGGGGAGGCGCAGGGCGGGGTCCCCCACGCCGCCGACCCCCGGCCCAGCTCTCCAACTGCCAAGGAGCTGGAGCTGCTGCTGACCGAGGAATGACTGCAGACGCCAGAAGGAGCACAGGGCTGGGCGGCACACAGCCTGTGCTAGGAGGCGGGACCGGGCATCTATTTGAAAAGCTCCTGGCGCCTGCCGGATTGGCTAAGTTCGCTTGCCATCAGAGTGGGCGGAGTCAGTTGTGCGCCGGGCCTCGGGCCCGCCCAGCGGCAGCCGGAAGTGCTTTAGACCCCGCGCTGTCTGCAGCGGCCGGGTGAGTGGTTGGGTTGGTACGTGGAGTGAAGCTGCTGGGCTGCTGCTCTTCTTGCCGCTGCCAGGCTCAGGGCCGCTGGTCGACCCCCACCCTCCGCGCTCCCTTTGGCCTCGATGTTCTCACCTTACGGGCGGCTCTTTGCAGAAGCACGAGCTCCTCGCCCCGCTCCTCTTGGTTATCCCGCGCCCCCCCTCGTCTCTCTTCCTCCCGGTCCGCAGTGGTCTCCAGGGTTCTTGGATGGTCGGAGCTATGGCGTCCCGACATGCAGCGGGCCGCTGTTTGCCTACTCCTCATCAGGACCCTGCCCTTGGAGGGCGACGACCCCCATCCCAGCCGGAAATTCCACTTTGGCTTCTAACCTCTCCTCGCCTGATGTTCCTGACGTCGTTCTGGACTTCTTTGATTGGTAAGCGGGGTCGCCAGGCTGCCATGAGCTGGGAGGGCGGTGGGTGAGTGGGCGACCTCTTAGAAGGAGACGGCTGGAGCAGACGTGGGCCTGGGCTTTTGAACGGCTGCCCACGCGCGCTGCCTGCTGGCCAGTCCCTAGAGAAGTTGGTGGTGGGGCTGGGCACGTCCAGCTGCGATGGAGCCCCCTTGTTTCAGGCCCTGTGTTGCCGTGGTACCTAATAGCGCTGAAATGGCGGGGGTCGGGGAGCTACCGCCCCAGGGTCCACCCCTCCATCTCCAGGGACTGAGTTCTCCTCAGCCAGGTGTACTGACCCCTGTGTGTGAGTGCGCGGGGAGGGGGTGATGGTGCGGTGAGGGCCCAAGTCAGTATTCCGCCGTGCTGAGTAGACGGCTGGTGAAACTGGGAGTGCCTCGAGCGGCCTAATCCCAGATTCTGCTGCCCACTCTGCTCCGCCAGATAGGGTCCTCTAGCAACAACCCTTGTTATTAAATGCACCGGATGCATTCCTGCTTATTATCCCTGAATAGTGTTTCCTTGTCAGCCAGCAGAAGGATTCAAACAAGCCAGTCACATCCTTGCTTAGGCACCCGGGTGTACCTCGCCCTCTTAGTACTGCAAAGCCCGCTTCCCACAGACCCTTCTGGTTCACGCTGTTCCAGAATGCAACCCCCACGTGTCCTGCATGGCCTGCGATGTCCTCCTCTCCTGGGCTGCCCAAGAGGTGGGTCAGTGGGCCTCCGAACCTGTCCCTATAACCACCCAGAAGGTCTGGACCACTCATGATTAGATGGAGATAAAACCCACAGCTGTAAATTTGCACTGCTAGAAATCTAAACTATTCTGACAGAATTTGTACAGACAGAAAAGACAAAATGATGATAATAATAATTCCATGCAGCACAAGTGGCAGCACCATAGCAGAAGATGGCTTCAGTCCACCCACCTCTGGCTTGGGGGCCCAGTAATCTGCTGTGCCATTCTATTGCATATGCTTCTGTTGCAGTAGAAATCCTGATCATCCTAATGATAGGGAAAAGCAACCATGGCACTTTTGGGACGCAGTGATGAAATTAAACGCAACTTAAGCCAGAGTCCTTAAAACTTATTAAGCAACCATTGCCATAGGGGAGGCCCCTAACCCTAATGAAACTGATCTGATGCTCTCTGAAGGAAGAAATCTATAAATATGAGCAGATTAGAGAGGACACTGCCCACACACACACACACACACACACACACACACACACACACACACACAAAGTATATCCAGTGACAAACAAACAAGCAAAAAGAATCAGAGAGAAAGCAATCAGAAAACTTGTACATAGAGGGAGGAAACAATTTAAGTTGATACAAAGGTCCACAATTTAATCCAGTTGGAAATCTAGAATTTGCTAAAAGAATTTATAGCCTGGTGAGACCTTTGTCCTTGGCAGACAGCTGTCTTCTCACTGTGTCTTCATATGGCCTTTTCTTTGTTCAATGTGGGGAGAGAGAGAGCTCTGTGGCTTCTGTTCGTCTTCTTATAAGGATACACCCCTATTGGATTAGAGCTCCAAGCTCATGACCTTGTTTAACCTTGAAGGTCATATCTCCAAATATAGTCACATTGGGGATTAGGGGTTCAACATAGCAATTTGAGGGGAACAGAGTTCAGTGCATAACATCTTTCTTTTTTTTTTTTTTACTTTTGGCTGTTTTGGGTCTTCGTTGCTGCGCGTGGGCTTTCTCTAGTTGCGGTGAATGGGGGCTCCTCTTCGTTGAGGTACACGGGCTTCTCACCGCGGTGGCTTCTCTTGTTGTGGGTGCGCAGGCTTCAGTAGTTCTGGCCCGCGGGCTCAGTAGTCGTGGTTCGCGGGCTCTAGAACTCAGGCTCAGTAGTTGTGGCACACAGGCTTAGTTGCTCCGCGGCATGTGGCATCTTCCCGGACCAGGGCTCGAACCCATGTCCCCTGCATTGGCAGACGGGTTCTTAACCACTGCGCCACCAGGGAAGCCCCATTCCATAACATCTTTTTTTTCTTTTTTTAATAACATGTTTATGGGAGTTTAATTGCTTTACACTGGTGTGTTACTTTCTGCTTTATAACAAAGTGAATCAGCTATACATATACATATATCCCCATATCTCTTCCCTCTTGTGTCTCCCTCCCTCCCACCCTCCCTATCCCACCCCTCCAGGTGGTCACAAAGCACCAAGCTGATCTCCCTGTGCTCTGCGGCTCCTTCCCAGTAGCTTTCGGTTTTACATTTGGTAGTGTATATAAGTCCATGCCACTGTCTCATTTTGTCCCAGCTTACCCTTCCCCCTCCCCGTGTCCTCAAGTCCATTCTCTGTTAGGTGTGCATCGTTATTCCCGTTCTGCCCCTAGGTTCTTTATGACCATTTTGGGTTTTTTCTGTTTTTGAGATTCCATATATATGTGTTAGCATTACGGTATTTGTTTTTCTCTTTCTGACTTACTTCACTCTCTGTGACAGACTCTAGGTCCACCCACCTGACTAGAAATAAGTCAATTTCGTTTCTTTTTATGGCTGAGTAATATTCCATTGTATATATGCCACATCTTCTTTATCTATTCATCTGTCGATGGACGCTTAGGTTTCTTCCATGTCCTGGCTATTGTAAATAGAGCTGCGGTGAACATTGTGGTACATGACTCTTTTTGAATTATGGGTTTCTCAGGGTATATGCCCAGTAGTGGGATTGCTGGGTCGTTTGGTAGTTCTATTTTTGGCTCCTTAAGGAACCTCCATACTGTTCTCCATAGTGGCTGTATCAATTCACATTCCCACCAACAGTGCAGGAGGCTTCCCTTTTCTCCACACCCTCTCCAGCATTTATTGTTTGTAGACTTTTTGATGATGGCCATTCTGTCAGTCCCTAACATCTTGATCTATATTTTGGGTATCTGTGAGGCAAGTGATTCCCAGAGTTCTTTACGTCAAAGGGGACAACATTTAGGCAATGACCCAAGAGTTTATAAAAATGTGAAGATGGGCCCATTTGTTAGCCGGGGCATCGAGTACTAAAATGACTGAAGTTTGGTCAATTGTGCTGACTCTTTGGTCCTGTCCTTTATCATAGGCATCTTGGTTAAGGGATCGAAAGCAGTAATATGGATGATGGTGACCATACCATATGTAGTGTACAATGCCCAATATTGCCCACTCAGTTGATTCCAAGGGGCTCCGCAGGTAGCCAAGAAGTCTGGGAGAGGGGTGTCTCCTTCTACCACTATCTCATCTGGCAAGGGACTAAGGACAGCTGAGGCCATGCCCTCTTGCAAGAAAGATATGCCAGAAAGCTATCTGGTATCAAGGAGGCCTCAGTAAGCATGCTGAGGTTTTGGGGTGCTGGTTCCATGATCTAAGGCATCCTGGGCACCTGGGTACAGAGGGTCACAGGCCCAGGGTCTGTGAGAACCTCTATTTTGAGGATGGCCCAGTATGTGGCTGACAGTTGCCACTCTAATGGTTTATAATACAAGGCCAAGAAGGGCAGTTTCTTGCCTCAGTACCCCGTGGGCACCTTACAGCCATCATGTGTGGTCCAGAGATGCCATGGGGCATGAACAGAGGTTACTAAAGCCTCAACAATGAAGGAGCCTCTGGAGACACTACTGGGAGTGTCCAGTGATTTAGACTTGGACAGATTCTAGAGTTTTTTGTTGGAAGACGCTTTTAGCGTTTTGTTAATATACATTCTTTTAGTAAATTCTTGATTTCTAATTGGATTAAATTATAAATTGAAACAGAAACAGACATAAAACGAGTTTATATATTGATTGGTTGATGAAAGTGTTGTAACCAGAGGCTCGCAGGAACCTAACCCTGTATTTCCCCTAGGAGCAGTGGTTTAGTAGTCACTGATTCATTACTTGTGGTGACTTTGTAGGACATATAGTGAACACACACACACATTGCAGGAACTGATGTTCCTTGGTCAACGTGTGGGAGTACATTAGGATGACAGTGATGCTCAGGGCCTGGTTCCCATTCCCATGCCCTCTGGGAGGAAAGAGCCCTGCTGAAGGTCTCAGGTGTGTTGGGTGAGCACATCAGAGAGCTTTGGAAAGCCCAGCTGTCTGCAGGGCTCTGGCTGGCTACTTGCGTATACTCAGCCAAGACACCTCCAGGCTGGAAATACATGATTAGTGAGAGAAACGCCAGCTCCCAGAATGAATGTCTTTGAGAAGACAGCCTTGAGGCCTAAGAGTGTGAAATGACTTTGTTGGGTGAGGGCCAGAAGGTTGTCTCTCTCTGTGTCAAGCCGTATGCCCAGTTCTAAAATCAGAGGTGTACAAGAGCAAGGTTGACATGGGTATGACAAGAAAATGCCCAGGTGGGGAAATGTGACTTTGTGCTAGAGGCCGTAGACTTGTTAGCTCAGCTCAGGAGGGCACTGAGGGTGGAAGAGTACTTTTCCTGGGGCAGTCAGCTGCCCCTGGAAGGACAGCCACCGACCTGGAGAGCTGTGTCCATTGCTGATTACAAACTGGGGCTCTTTAGGGGGTTGAGGTAATGCATTTTTCTGAGGGCTGCCCCCTGCCTGCTTCCTCTCCTCTCCACTTCCCAGAATGCCTGCCCCCGCTCCCGCAGCCCCTCATCCTGCTTGGTAACGTGGACCCAGTCTTTGTGCCCCATCCTCTGGATAAAAGCTGGGGCGGGGGAGGAGGAGTCTGCCTCACTGCGTGCTTCTGGCTGACTCACCGTGGGGAGAGAAGGGGGTGGGGAGAGAAGGGGGTGGGGGAGAGAACGTGTACCCATACGACTATACATGTCTACATGTGTGCAGGAGAAGGGAAAGCCCTGGAAAGGTGACAGCTGCGCTCTTCTCTGCTGCTTGTCCTCTGGGAAACAATGTGGCCTTTACTGATGACCAGTGACTTCTCTGTTTCAGCAAAAACTATGCAAATGAAAGTGGTCCAGAAGGTTTTGGACAGGATGCTGATGGGATATGGTATCCATCTGACTCCACATATTGGAGGTAAACCGCTTATAGATGTTGAGGGCTTTTTGGTTTTTTTGGTGAAGTATAGTTGATTTACAGTGTTGTGTTAATTTTGGGCACACAGCAAAGTGATTCATATATATATATATACATATATATATATATATATATACACACACACACACATATATATATATATATGTGTATATATATCTCCTTTTTCATATTGTTTTCCATGATGGTTTATCACAGGATATTGAATATAGTTCCCTGTTCTATACAGTAGCACCTTGTTGTTTATCCATTGTATATATAACAGTTTGCATGTGCTAGTCCCCAACTCCCAATCCTTCCCTCCCCTACACCACACCCCCCACCGCCTTGGCAACCCCAAGTCTGTTCTCTATGTGTGTAAGTCTGTTCCTGTTTTGTAGGTAAATTCATGTGTAGACACCTGAGGTTTTTCTGTTGAGGAGAGCTGAAACACAGGAAGGCAGCCCACCACGTAAGCATACCAGTGGCCCTCTCCCAGGCTCTACAGCTTTGCCTCTCGAGATCCCACCTTCCTGACTTGCAGAGACCTGCAGTCGGGGTGCTCCTGGGCTCCCAACCTCCAGGCCTTTTGCTCTGACCCTGGAATTTCTCCCACTTCTCTGGCTTCACATGCACGAGGCCTTCTGCTCGCTCCACACTCCCTTGAGAAGGTCCCACACGTGAAGTACACTCCCTGGTGTGAGTGGAGGAGCACTACCCACAGAATGGGTGTGCAGGCCAGAGGGCGCTATGGTGCTCAAGGTAGAATTTTCTGCTCCATCTGTCAGGCTCTATGGGGAGGGCAGTTGAGCACACCTTCTGTGCACCCTGGGTACTCACCATATAGAGTTTCTTCAAAACTGAGCATGTGATCTCTGTCTAGTCTACGTCACCTACCCGGGACCCAGGTGCTTGCCCCTCTGTCCCGCAAGCCTTCAACTCCCACCAGGTTGGTTGTATTGGTTCTACCTCCGGAAAACATCCCAAGTCCCTTCTTATCTCTCTGTTGATCATGAGCCACCCCCAGATCAGGCCTTGGGCATCTTCCTACTGAATTTCTGCAACAACTTCCCAGCCTCTCGTCGCCCTAATATTAGTGTTGGTCCCTCTAATCCATTCAGCACACTGCAGTCAGCATGGTCTTTATAAATCAAGCCTGATTATGTCAGGAACATCTGATGACTTCAGCTGTCCAATAAAACCCAAACCCTTTAGCCTAGCATTCAGATTTCTAGAGCAGAGGTGAGAACTGGCAAAGAAAGAGAAATAGAAACCACCACGAAGCCAATGAGTCAGTTTCTTTCTGTATTCCCTCCTAGCCTTCCCCTTAGAAAGGGCAGCTAGCCTGGGCCACACAGCTTGAAGTGACAGGAAACCTGCCCTAAGCCCACAGAACAGGAGTAGTATTCTTTGGCCCAGGGGACACCCAGGATCCCTAAGCCAGTGACAGAGAAAAGGAAGGGTACATTAATTAGAGGTTCTATGGGAGGTTGAACTAGATACCAACTCTGAGGAGCTAATGAACGCTCATAGTTCATATTTGTGGAAATGAATACAAGCCTTCTGAATATGCGGTGCCTCCACCCTAGAGAGCACACGGCTGTGAGGATTTGGCACTTGGGGGTGGACCAGTGAGGGCACCATTTGCCCTGGGAGCTACCTGGAAAACCAAGGCCATTGCCCTGGGCCCTGAGCTTTGGAGGTGGGTCCCCTGACTGTTGCTTTCCCTTTGCTGCATTGTTCCCTCCAGCGTGTGAGGGGATAAGGTGTAGCGCGCATGTTCCAAGGTGAGTGTGTGTGTACCTAGGGGCTGGGAGGCTGGGGTGGAGAAGGCAGAAAGCAAGCTCCTTCAGTAGCCTTACGTTAGAAGGACAGCAGTGGCTCTAGGTGGGGACCTTAGGGAGGAGAGCGAGGGCTAGAGGGCTGGGTATAGGGGAATTCAGGTGTTAGAGCACAGCCCCTGCCCCTTGTATGATATCGTTTGGGGCAGTGGGCCCAAACACTGGTCGGTGTCAGGGAGTAGCTGCCTCCTTTCCTCCTTTCCATGTTCTCCTATATCTCAGCAGAGACTTAACAACCACAATTTAAAAACACCAAGCACATTCTCCCATTGTTTTAAGCAAGATAGCATCTCAGCAGGCATCCAGGGCCAGAAGGAGGGAACAGGGCCGAGGGCCAAGCTCTGGGGATTGTCAGGTGTGGAGAATCTGCATTATCGCTGAGGCACCTCATCACCATCTTTCAGACTCTGATCTGTTTACACCTGCTGCCTAAGGTGGGAGGGGGTGGGTTACATTACTTTTTTGGAATGCAAACCTGGGACATATGAGACAAACGAGGTCCCTGGATAGATTTGGCCAAATATTCGATGAAGAGGGGAGTGCAAGAACAACTTTAGACTTTCTTTATACAGAAGGGGGCACCGCAGGTGCTAAGTCTGGGGATGTCGTGTGTGTGTGTATGTGTGTGCACGTGTGTGCACGCACGCGTGTGAGTGTGTGTACTTGGGGAGCAGGGAGGACAGTAGGTGGGGTAGTTGCTCTCTGAATGGAGTGCGTGGCAGGGCTGGGGGAAGCGGAGAACAAAGCCAAACACTTCGGGGCAAGGTGTGTGTCCTAGGAGGTAACTTCCCTGCCTGGCCTGCAACTGCAGCATGCTCTGGAGAGGAAGGAAGCTCAGCCCGGGGGGGCAGGAGAAGAGGAAGGTGAGCATCTGCCAGGGGCCCATAGGTACCACGGGAGCAAGGTTAAAGTTGCTGGGGGTGTCTCGCTGGGAGAAAAGAGCACCTGGATAGAGATTTGCAACTTGATTCTGGAAGAGAGTGAGACTCTAGCAATCAAGGAGTGAACATACCGGCTTACGTTTTGAATTGCTTTAATTGAAGGAAGAAAGAGGCAGCAGGAGAATGAGAGCTGACACTGGACAGAGTTGAGTAGAGACGTCAGGACAGAGAGGATGAGGGATGAGGGTCAAGAACAGTGAGGACAGGAAGGAGAACACTGCCTAGAGATAAGTGGTAGTCTCAAGAGCACTCAAAACCCATTCGAACCATTGCCTGCTCCACGGGCAAGTTGAGCCGAGCCCATCCCCAGGTCTGTGAGGTTATCAGCGGCAAGCAGGATCCAGGCGGTGGCACCTACCCTGGGAGAGTCACCTGCCATCACACCTGTTCCTCTTCTCAAGCAGGGCTTCGGGGAGAATGGGCCAAGGGCTTCAGAGTTTAGGGACCCCTAGATCTCCCTGTGAGGCCTCCCACTAGATTGAGTCGAACCTCTCTTTGTGTGTGAGGTGGAGGAGAGCCTCAGGGTTTAACCCGTTCTTCCTCTTCCCCCACAAGTTCGCAAGCAGAAGCCTTGGGAACTTTGTCCTGTTCAGGTTCAAAGAGGAGCTTTATTTTCCCTCGAAAAGGAAGGGGCAGTGAGAAGAGGAGGAGGAGGAGCCAGGGAGAGCTAGCAAAGCGGCTTCCCTCTGGGCAAGAGAACTGGAAGCCACAGTGTTGTGAAAAGCAGCTGCCTGAGGGCTTCGCCCAGCCCAGCACCTCCTATGACACAGGCACTCCCATATTGTGGAGTGAAGGAATAAATGAGACATTTTTTATTCTTCCTCCCTTCGCCTTTCCTTTGAACCCTGAACCTGTGATAGACACTAGGGAGAGAGAGACGTTGGAGCAGTGAAGTTCAAAGAGGAAGGGAAGTGGTTACCCGCACAACTTTTCTTGCCTTCCTGAGCTCATCAGAGAGGACAGTGATAGGTTATGGAGCTGAGGTCATCACTGCAAAGATGGGATTTAGGCACCTTATCTGGAGGCTTCTTGTCTTAGTTCTGGCCACTATAGTAAATATCCCATAGACTGAGTGGCAACAACAGACATTTATTTCTTATCCTTCTGGAGGCTGGAAAGTCCAAAACCAAGGTGCTGGGCATTTTGGTTTCCGGTGAGAGCGCTCTTCCTGGCTTGCTGATGACTGCCTTCTGGCTGTGTGCTCACATGGTGGAAAGAGAGAGAGTTCTGGCATCTCTTCCTCTTCTTGTAAGGGCACTAATCCCATCATGGGGAGCCCCCCCCCATGACCTCACCTGAGCCTAATTACCTCCCAGATACCATCACACTGTTAGGCTTTCAACATGGATTTTGGAAGGTACACAAATATGCAGTCCGTAACACTTGTTTTTTTAATTTATTTTAGTTTTTGGCTGTGTTTGGTCTTCGTTTCCTGCGCGTGGGCTGTCTGCGGTTGCGGCGAATGGGGGCTACTCTCCATTGAGGTGCGCGGGCTTCTCACTGCAGTGGCTTCTCTTGTTGCGGAGCCCGGGCTCTAGGCGCATGGGCTCCGGTAGTTGTGGCACACGGATTCAGTCGTTGTGGCTCGCGGGCTCTAGATCACAGGCTCAGTAGTTGTGGCGCACGGGCTTAGTTGCTCCACGGCATGTGGGACCTTCCCGGACCAGGGCTCAAACCCGTGTCCCCTGCATTGGCAGGCGGATTCGTAACCACTGCACCACCAGGGAAGCCCAGTCCGTAACACTTTGAATTTTCCTGTTAGAGATGTATGGATACTTTAGCTAAGTTCGCACACTGATCACTGCTAGCACATAAGGCGGCCCCTCTGGGCAGATAAGTAGAACAAGTTTCCCTTCTTCTGGGCTGCATTTCTGTGCCAGGACACATGGCTTGATGAGGGGAATGTGGACTGCATTTCAGCTCGCGTTTGCTCTTTTAGCTGGGAGCCCTTGGACAGGGCTCTGTGCTGGCCCTTTAGGGTCCTCAGGATTCCACCGAAAGGGATGGAATTGCCTGAGTGGCACTGAATGGTCTAGAATGAGAAGTACGACCCTGGGATTGGTGGGGTCCCTGGCTCCCCGGCCCTGCTGGGTTTTGTTAACTGTCTTACACAGCTTCCATTCTCTAAAGGCATGTGAGGGGTGCAAAAGGTTGTAATAAAGGACTGTGTATAGGAACCCCTGTCCCTACATAGCACATTGCTGGGGCTTGTTCAGAGTAACCCTAAATGCTGGAGTCTGGGATTTGCCCTAACACAGAAACCCATTTACTTCTCAGTTGTCATTCAGACAATTATTCCCAGTAGAACTTTGCTTTCTGACGCATTAGGCTTGGAGTAACACATTTCTGTCTTTGCAGCTCAGCTTCTGGGCAGTTATCCTTCAGGGAAGCCAGCAGGTTGAATCACAAGAGTCACACAGGTTTCTATAGCAGCAGTGTGATGTAATACACAGAGAATAATATGGCCTAGCTGTAGAGCTGGTTAAAGACAGCTTTGAGCCAATAGAAAATGAAAACTTCTTTGTGCACAGTGCCTTACAGTTCACTATATGGACCTGGGGTTCTGAGAAAAAAGAAACACTCAAATGCATGCTCACACATTCACTCACACTTACACATTAAATCTGTAATGCGTATAAGCATTCTCACACATTCACTTACACAAACACTCACATGCTGACCCATTCACGCACAAATATAGTTACACATGCTCTTAACATTTTCACATCAACATGTTCACACACGTGGACATGCTCACCCATTTTTCACACAGGAACATGCGGGTGCAGTCACACGTAGACTCCTACACTCGCATTCACTCACGTGAACATGCTCGCACACGGACGTACCTGCATAGCTACTGAAACAAATGTGCTCAAACGCATACACACTCACAGATCACTCACACGTGAACAGGTTCACACGTTCACACAAATGAACATGCTCACATGTACGTGCATATTAACTCAGTCACACACAAGAACGTGCTCACACCCTGACAGACACAATAACATCCACTCACAAACTGATAGTCACTCACACACAGACATGCTCACATACACTCATACTCACACATCCACTCACACACATGAACACACTGATGCTGTCTCACACACATAAAATCATACATTCATTCACACTTGCACATGAACATACACCTATAGACTCACAGTCATTCCCACACGAACACACTCACACTTTCAGTCACCCATAGGAGCACATTCTCACATTCCTTCACACGAATGAGCACACTCACATTAACATGCGTATATGCGGAAACATGCTGACACATTCACTCACACGTAGATGCACTCATGTCCAATCACGGGACACTCACACAGTCATGCAAACTAAGATGTTAACATTGTCACGAACGTGAACGTGTTCTCACACACTAAACTGCTCCTCCATTTACTCACACATGAACATGTTCATATGTTAATCCACACATGAATACAGTCACATAGTCACATTCATGAATGTACACATATTAACACACATTTCAATACAATTACTCATATACTAACATGTTCATTCACACAGATACCCATATTCACACATTCACTGAATGAACATATTCACACTTTAACATACTCAAACACAGAAAAACCTTACACCCTTATTGACACAAAGGAAAATGTTCACATAAATGCACATCCTTATATTCGATCACACGCACAAAGCTGCTCAGATACTCATGAGCACAAGCAGACTTTAACATGATCAAACAAACATATTGACATATTCACTCACATGAACTTGCTCACAGATCAATTCGCATGTACAGACACACCCCACATACACTTACAACTTCACTTAAAATTATACATCGTGCTCACATACGTAAACTTGCTTACACGTTCAGTTGCACACAGGAAAAATAATTATACATCAATACCTTCACACACACCAGCTTTTTCATACCTTAATTAGTTCATGTGAACATGCTCCCTTACACGCACATGCTCACACACCTAGATATGAATGAACACACAAATTCATTTAAACACACAAAAACTTTCACACTTGCACATTAACATGCCCAAAACACAAACGTGTTCAAACTTTCATTTACACATGTTCATGCTCAAACACACAAGTATACTCAGACATTCACCCACACATGAACATACCTAAACATTAACATTCCCAGACACACAAACGTGCTCACGTTATCTCACTAACAAGTGGACACTCCCACTTTCACTCACATTCGCACATAAACACACACACACATTCTCATGGACTTACATACACACATGACTGCACACTCACACACACTCCCTACGGCCACTCACACACATTCACACATGGACATGCTTTCACCTTTATTTAAAAAATAACAGGCACACACACACACATCACTCATGCATGAACAAGTTCACACACATGAACACGTTCACATATTCACACAGCTACGTGCTCATAAACACACATGCTCTCATGTTTATTTAAAAAACAGCATTCACGCACACCCCAAAAACACTCATGCACAGACATGGACACGATCAGACTTTCACATATAGACAGGATCATATTCACATACACAATCTCTCACATTCAAACTCACATACACTCACACACACACAGTTGCACATAGACATGCTCACATTATCACTTCCACACAAATGAATGCACTTTTAATCACAAACATAATCGCATTGACTCACAGAAAAGAACACACACATTAACATGCCCCTACACAAAAGTATGTTTACATATTCATTAACACACACATGTTCCTGTATTCACTTAAACTTGCATTTTAATAATATGCCCCATATATATGTGTGTGTGTGTGTGTGTGTGTGTATATATATATATGCTCATGCATTTACTGACATAAACATTTTTGTACATTTACTCCGACACAAATGTACAAAAAGACAAATACAAAGCATGCATTCACTCACATTCCTGAACATACCTGATATGCTTCCACATTCATTCAAACACGGGAACATGATCACATGTATATACTTACACAGTCATTTGCACACAAACATGAACATGTTCACATATGCACACAGTGAACCTGCTCATAAACTCACAGGTACCCTCATTAACAGTCATGTACATGCATGTGATCAACATTCACACATACACATACACTCATGCATTGACTCAGAAATAGATGCACACATTAACAAGCTCACAAAAATGAACACGGTTACACATTCACTCACAGATGAACATGCTACCATCATGCACATGCTTACAAATTCACTCATACACGTGAACACACAGAAACACACATTACCACACTGACATGTGAACAGGCTCCATTCACTCTTACACACAGACATGATCACATACATCCACAAGTTACACGTTCACTCATATGAACGTGCTCACAGACTTACTCCCATTCCTAGATAGACTGACATATGCACACATTCGTTCCAATACAAATATACTCAATCTAACGTGGTTATGCATTCACTCACCCACCCGAATATGCCTCACGTATACGGTGTCACTCATGTATTTACTTACGTGCATCAGCCTACTCATCCTTAACATGTTCACACCCTCACATGCACAAACACTAACCTGTTAAAATGTCCAAATTCTTTTTTTCTCTCTCTACTGGTAGGTTTTTTACTATTGCTGACATATTAACTATACAGTTTTTAATGACTCTGCCCCTATTGGCACCAGCCACCTCCAGATGGAAATCAGGGAACAATTCACCCTGTGCAGCAGAGTGCCTCTATATGGGGACATTTTAGTTTTGCTGGCAGTGGTAAAATTAAAAGTATCGGATATGCTTGGACTTAAAGGGTAATTGGGGACTCCAAGGTCCTGGAAGGAAAGGGAGGAAGGTCTCAAATGCTAGAAGCTGGGTCTTGAAACTTCATTGAATCGCAGGCATGTCAATCCTCGCCTTTCAGCCAATGAGTTTAGTGCTCCCTATGCGGGGTGGGGGGGGATGGGGGGGGAAACAGTTCGCTGTTGACCCTTCGAAGTTGTGGCTCCCGTCAACTGCCTATCAGATTCTTTCCCGCCTTGTCCAATGGCCTCCCAGGCACACTTATGGTTGGCTGCTCCTCGGGCCCCTCCCCCCGACCCTTCCTGTCACGAGTCCTCCAAAGGCCACCATCACAGACTGTTCCGCTGTCTGCCGCCATCTTCTCTGCCTCCCACCACCCCCGCCCCCCTCACCCGCCCCGTCCCAGCAGGCTCTGCTGCCAGCAGCGATGCTTAGCTCGGCAGCAGCCATTTTTGCCAACTAGGTCTAGCAGCCGGATCGCTTCTCTGGTTGAGGCACGGACTGGTGCGTCTTTCCTGCCATCTCTGCCACAGAAATGCGGGGCTCAGCCACAGGTGGTCAGAACAGAGCAGGCAGTGGGATGGCCAGCATCCCTGGTTCAGTCCCAGGAGGAGCGGTGCGGGCAGAATGGCGTGGCAGGGGTCGCAGTGTCGCCGCCCATAGGGATTTACAGGCGGTAGTGCGAGCCCTTTGGGAAGAGCAGGGCGCCCAGCCCATAGTCCAGGAGGACTGGGGTGTAAAGCTGGTAGAAGAGCAGGAAGAGGAGGAGGAGGAGGAAGTGGAGGAGGCGGAGGAGGCTGAAGAGGACGAGGAGAAGAAAGAAGAGGCGGAGGAGGGAGACAGACACAAGGAAGAGGACGAGAATTATGTGGACAAAGAGGAGGAGGAGGACGGTGAGGAGGGCGCAGAAGTGGTCGCGGTATCTGTGAGTTCCCCACCGCGCGGTTTCGGTCCCTTCCCTTCTAGACCCCGTATTCGTTATAAAGGCCGTATCCTGGCCCGGCCGCACGCCGGCCACGCGGTGGTTAGGCGCTGCTCTTGGGAGCCCAGGGAGGCGGGAGAGAGAGGGGACCAGATGCTGGAAGGCGAGTGCCAGGCAGAGGGCAACCCGCCCTGGGAGCCGCGGGAACCTGCAGAGGGGGCGGCATCCCAGAAGGCAGAGGAACCAGCGGCGGCGGCAGCGGAGGCCGAGTTCTGGGCGGGCGAGGTCCTGGCTGATGCCTCCAAGTCCTGGGAGGCTGGGGCCTGTGGACCCTACGACGGGGCCGAAGCGGGCGAGGGGCGGCCCAGGCCTCAGGCCCTTGCAGCCCCTGCTGGGGCATCGGCCTCAAAGGCAGGCCTCGCTCATCACTGGCCTCTGGCGGTTAGGCAGCAGGTCAAAGCTCTCAAAAACCGTCAGGCACGTTATGCACAAGTTGAAGCCCAATTCTCTAAAGACCTTTAGGATCTTGAGAAAAATTATGCTGCCTTCTACCACCCGAGGGGCAAACAAATGGCATACCTCACTTTTGGCTGACGGGCTTCTAAAAACGTAAAGATTCTCAGTAGGATGACCTGAGAAAATGATGAAACGGGACAGGGGCACTTTTCAGTGGTTGAGGAATCAATGAGCTTCGCGGTAGAATTTGTCTTTAAATCGGGTGAACGTTTTCCAGTGACGTTCTGGAAGAAACATACAAACATGCTCTCAGGATCAGATGATTTCGATCCCTTCTCCAAAGGGCCAGAAGTAATCAGCAGCACAGTGTGTGAGATCTACTGGAAAGAGGGGGAAAATGTTGTGAAAACTGTCAAGCAGCAGAAGTGTGAGGGCCATGGAAGTGTTGTATCAACCAGTAGAAACATGACCAGCTATTCTTTTCATTTCTTTATTTGTTTTCTGACATATTTGTTTTCTCCAGATCCTCCCGAGGGCAGAGAACTAGATTCTGCTGCTGATGTTAAATCGGGAAATGTTGTCCACCACCTTGTGATGCCAAAGTCTGTATCATTCGACACTAAAGAAGAGAGTGAACATCGGTATGAAAATGCTGATGAAGAGGAAGAGGATGGAAATGAGAAACCAGAAGAAGGACCCAAGCTGGATATGGTCTCAGCAGAGGGCAGCTCTGGAGAATACAGGTATTATTGAATAGTGCAAGCATTCCTGACATATACCTGTTACTAACAGCTTTATGTTTTGTTTTGTTTACATCCTTAATCTACTTTTTATCTTTTTAACATCTTTATTGGAGTATAATTGCCTTACAGTGGTGTGTTAGTTTCTGCTTTATAACAAAGTGAATCAGCTCTAGTATACCTATATCCCCATTTCTCTTCCCTCTTGCATCTCCCTCCCACCCTCCCTATCCCACCACTCTAGGTGGTCACAGAGGTCCGAGCTGATCTCCCTGTGCTATGCAGCTGCTTCCCACTAGCTATCTATCATGTTTTTAATAATTTTTGTAAAGTAAATAAGAAAAAATTGATGAAATTTAGTTTTGGAAGAACAGTTTAATGTTAATAATGTACTTGTATTCTAGATGGTATAGAAGGCAGTGTGTTCTGAAATGTATTTCATTTACAGCCACAAGTCGTTTGTCCTGTAGCTTTAAGACTACTACAGATGGGAAATTTATCAGACCTGGAAATAGAGACCTATATTTTTTTAGAGGTCTAAAATATAGAGACCTATATTTTTAGAGAGTGGCCACCAGGAGAAGCAGCTAAAGCGACCAAGCTGTGCACTAGCTGTACCTTCATCACCTGGCCACAGAAATGGAGTCTCTTGGCATAACAATGCCTTTGAGAAGGTGACTGCTTACAAAGTGGTAAAAAGTTAAGAATTTCAAATAAGACTGCATTTCATGAGTAATTCACAAATATTACTTCAATTTAGATTTTTTATTCAAAAGAAAAGAAAATTAGCCATAGTAAGATTATTGGCTATCACTGAGTTGGTAATTCAGTCTTAGTTTCTCTTTCCTCTACCCATTCATCTTTTCCTTTCTCTCTCTCATCTCTCTCTCTCTCTCGCAGTATCACACTCTTTCTTTCTCCCTTTCTTAATTTTTACACCTGCGGATGTTTGATAACAGCCTCTTTCTCACTTTACAGTTACGGAAACCAGAGGTCTGGGAATATAAGAGATTTATGATTTGTGTAAGGAGCATAGGCTCTTAAGGTGGAAAGACATTTAAATCACAGAGTGGCCGTTCAAGAACAAAAGCTAGCATTTATAGTGGTGGGCAAGAGAGAGATGAGGTTGGTGTGATGAAATGATGTGCACCCTGACAACCAAGGGTCTGGGTTACAAGAAGAAAACGTTTTGTTTTCTCCTTGGAGAGCCAACAGATGTTCATAGTATTGACTCCTATTTAGGAAGTCCCTGGTGTATGTTATTGGTGTACAATTGTTAATTGACTCTTCTCCCACCCTACAGTTGGAAGGCATAAAAAGAAGTGGACAGCGAAAGAAAAGAAGAATTGGTTCTTTACGGATATTCTAGTTTTCATTAGCCCACAATACAAATGTTGTTTCAAAATTCAACATCCCAAAATGATATTAACTGACATCTGACTTTATTCTTACCTCTGACAGATAAATTTGACAGTATTGTTCACATTGAAAATAAAAGCTTGTTTGACATGAATAAGCTGCAGAGTTGGGTTTTTTTTACCTAAATAATACTGACTCCAGTGTATCTTGGTTCTATTTATTTTGGCCCACCTTACTGTCATTGAAAGGGATTCCTTTCAACTATTTGGTAAGCCTGTTTGACATTCTTTTATAGCAGCCTCAAATAAATTGAAATATTAGATTATAAACAAGTTGTGTGGCAATAGAGATGGTGGCCCAGCCTCTAGTATATGTTACTGAAAGAAACTGATGGATGACCTAGCTTGCCTGGAGACCAGATGGTGCTAGTGGCCTGCCATGGAGCAGCAGCATCAGCGTCTGCTGGGAACGTGTTTGAAATGCAAATTCTCAGACCCTGCTCCAGACCTGCTGAATTGGATATTCTGAAGGTAGGCTGCTAGCCATCAGGTTTTTACAAGTCCTCCAAGTGCTACTGAAGCACACTAAAGTTTCAGAACTGCTGCTTTAGAGCAATGGGGGAAACGTTTAACTACACCCACAGTAGGACCAGCCTTAATTCACTGACTTGGTACTATTGCAGGTAAACTGAACAGGATGGTAAGATCTGGACTGAGGAAGACACTAGAATTCTCAGGGCCCTGAGACACAAAGACCTCCGGGAGGGATGTGTTAGTTTTCTAGGGTTACCGTAACAAATTACCACAAAGCAGGTGGCTTAAAACAACCGAAATTTATTCTCTCACCGTTCTGGAGGCCAGAAGTCTGAGGTCAAGGTGTCGGCAGGGTTGGTTCCTTCTGGAGGCTCGGAGGAAGGATCTGTTCCATGCCTCTCTCCTAGTTGCTGGTGGTTGCTGTCAATCCTTGGCATCATTTGGCTTGTATATGCACGATTCCACTCTCTTTCTTCATCTTTACATAGTGTTTTCCCCTGTGTCTCTGTTTCTGTGTTCTTTCTCTTCTTATAAGGACACCAGTCATATTGGATTAAGGGCCCACCCTAATCCAGTATGACCTCATCTGATCTTTATTACACCTGCAAATACCCTCTTTCCAAATAAGGTCACATTTACAGGTTGCGGGGGTCAAGACCTCAACATGTCTTTTGCGGGGACACAATTCAGCTTATAACAAGGGGCAAAGATTCAGTAGTGGAAGGGACGAATTGGTAAAGGAGAAACCTAATTCTAAAATGATAAAAGCATTATGATACCATGCACATATGAAGGTTAAAGACATGCAAAATTACTAGGTTGATTATAGATACATCTATTTGTAGTAAAAGGCATACATAGGAGTAATGCATACATATGTAGTATGCAGAAAGGTGTGTATGAGAACAATAAACTTATTTAAGGCAGTGGTTAAATCTATAGAAAAAGACAGAGAATTCAGTTGGGGAGAGGTACACTGGGTTTCAATTTTATTTGTAAGCTTATGGTTCTTAAGACGGCTGATGGTTGCATGGGTGTCGCATTTTCAGACCTTTGTCGAGGTCTGAAATATGTCCTAATTTAAAGAAAATTAAAAGAGGAAATGGACCTAGTATCTGGAACCTCTTTAAGGGAAAAATGTGAAGTGGTACTTGAGCAGAGCAGAGGATCAGAGAAGGGGAGGACCAGGGGTTTGAGGGTAGAAGGCCTTATTTCTACATTCAGTTAAGGCTGCTTGAGAGCTTGCTAGTTAGCATCAATACCGCTTTCTGTTTTCTATGCTAGTTTCTCACGTATGGAGAGTAGATTAACATTATTTATTTATGCGTGTATCCCCCAGCTCCCTAAAGTGTGAGCTTCTGACTTGTTCGGAACGTAAAGGCTTTTATTGATTTCTCTCTCCTAAAGCACTGTGTTTTCTTCTTCGTAGATGCTTGATAAAGGTCTGTTAAAGTGAAGTGAGTGTAAGGTATCCACAACCCTTTCCCCTGTCACTGGTGTTGACATTTAAAAATGCGTTATCATGTAGTAACACAGAGTATTCCTCATGGCTAGAACAACAACAACAAAGGCACAAGGCCTTTTGTCACCATTGTTTAATGAAAGAACAGTCCAAGTAGAAATTTATCCATGTAGGGTCCCTGGAAAGTCCTCAAATTGGTTTGGTTCCTTATGGTTCATGCCATGCCGGCAGGGAGTGTGTGTGTGTATTTCTGTGTTAATATAGTTAGCGTATTAACTATAGTTAACAGTTAATATTAAAGGCCTTTACCTGGGCTGAAGAATTTTCAGAGGCTCACTTTATTTATTTATTATTATTTTTTGGCCACGTCGTGTGGCATGCAGGGTATTAGATTCCCGAACACGGTTGGAACCCGTGTCCCCTGCATTGGGAGCAGAGTGTTAACCACTGGACTGCCAGGGAAGTCCCGGGAGGTTCACTTTAGACAAACGCATGCACACCTCTTTTTGAGATAAGCCTGTTTTGGTGCATGCTCGGAGTCCATGTCCCTGGCCCTTACCGAGCTCCAGTTACCTAGGGCCCTGAATTTACTCCCCAGGTGGCCCCATGTCCCAAGCCCCAAGAGACATGTGTGTTCCTCTTCACTGCGTCTGTGCTTCTGAGGGCTGAGTGGCACTGTCAGTGTTATACTCTCAGGGCTGAGAGGTATCTACGAGGTGAAGGCTGCGTATCCAGGTAACAGGACAAGTGGGCTACGTTATCCACATGGATGCACCTGAAGCCTCTCATGTTGAGGGAGGAAGCTCAGGCTTGCTGCTCTGAGGGTTTGCTGTAGCTCTAACATATCAGGCTTCTCTGAGTCTCTGACAGACGGTCCCTAAATCAATCAGGGACAAATCCTGCATTTCCTGCTTCTCTGGGTGTTTGTGGGTTTTCCTGTATCCTCATGTATAAAATATGTTTTCAGTGAGTCCTTCTGCCTTGAAAACTTTGTGCTTCTTCTAGGAAAAGATCTGTCTTGTCCCCCTCTGCCTCGTCCAGGAAAGCTTAGGGTATTCTGATATTTTCCTTGGTTATGGCCCCATCATCTGAAAGGATTTGATCCAAAAACTCTCCTTTTATTCCACTACCTGAGAGGTGACCATTGGGAGAAAAACAGAGGGGTAGGGTGGGTGCCGGAGTTGGAAACAGTGTTCTGTCCCAGTTAGGGATATGCTAATGACACTAAAGTTAGTGATGAAGAATCACTTTTACTCTAAGCCGCCTAGTTTCAGATGCTTATAACTCCAAGGAATACAAATGAGAACACGTTTACAAGTCTAACAGGGCAGGATTCTCAGACAATGGTGTTTTGTGCAATGTGGTATTATCCAGTCCCGTGAATCACATCATATAGTAGGATCGGCTTTGAGGCATAAAATGTCCATTTCGTAGAAGTCTGAGCAATGAATTATGTGTGTTTATAGATAAGGAATTGATTTCATCCCCAAATCTATGAAGAAAATGAGTTTAAAACGTTTCGAAGAGGTACCTAAAAGTTGACTCTTCCCTCTCTCTCCCTGTCTTTCTCTTTCTCTCATCCAATTATTTATTCTGCTGCCTTTCTCTCCGTTTTCCTGCCTTATTTTAGACCTCATCACTTCCTGACAAATTATGAACTGTTTCATGTATACAGAAGATAATACAGCATATATGTAAGGTATATCATAATAATATAGAAACCTGTGTACCCAGCACCAAGCTTGTGAACTAGAACACGGCTAATGCCTTGGAAGTCCACCTGTGCCCTTCCAGATTCCTCCCCTCATTCCTTCCCAGAGGTAACCACGATCCTGAACTTTGTTAATAATTCACATTTTTATACATTCACTGCAGAGGAATGTTCCTTTAAATAATGTTATTTCTTGTCCATTTTGGACTTTATGTAGATCTAATTATACTAGATGTATTACTTGTCTTGCTCTTTCTCTACCTCCCCAGTTTTGTGTTTGTGATCTTTATCCATGTTGATTTGTGCAACTGTAGTAATCACTTTTCATTGCTGTATACTTATCCACCATATGAAAATTCCAGTGTGTCTCCTTCCTGTTGATGGACCTGTGGCTTGTTTCCATGTTTATGCTTTTGCAAATTATTTTGCGACGAAGTTTCTCATTATATCCCCGTATGCCCACATACAAGAGTTTCTCTACTTTCTCAGTTGAGGGCAATTTTACGCACTACCCCTCCGCCCCAACCAGGGAGACATTTGATAACCTCTGGAAACCTTTTGGTTGTCATAACTGAGGGTGTGCTACTGGCATATAGTGGGTGGAGGACAAGGATACTGCTAAACATCCTACAATGCACAGGACAGTTCTCTACAGCCCAGAATTATCTTTTCCAAAATGTCAACAGTTGAGAAACCCTGATCTACAGTATAGGCCTAAACATGAAATTCCTGGGTCGTAGGGTCTGCCCACGTTCAACCTTACTAGGTAACACCAATTATCTTTCAAAACGGTTGTACTAGTTCATATTCCCCTCAGCACAGGATGAGATTTCTATTTGTTCCACATTCTTGCCAACTCTTAGTATCATTACCTTCATTACTTCTTGCCTGAACTTTGCCCTAGTCTCCTAACCTCCTACGTCCATATTTTTCCCCACAGATACATGCTTCATGTACTTGCTAAGTCAACCTTCCTAAAACCCAACTCTGGCCATGCCAGATTCCTGTAAGAAAATTTTGATGACTCTACTGCATACACAATAAACTTGGCATTTAAGACGCACACAAAAGGGCCCACTAGCTCTGTAGACCTAGTAATACCAACTTATTAGGTGGTATTCAAATAAGCCCTGCCCTTTCTCTGCTCTCTGCAGCATGTCTGTTGTTGAAGACTTACCCTTTCTTAAGTCTCTTCTACATTCATTTCTATGTCCATTAATTCAGCCAGTTATTAATTCTTTTTAATTTACTGAGTATTTGTCTCTCTCTGTCTCACTTAGTTCCCTTAACATAATACCCTCCAAGTCCATCCATGTTGCTGCCAATGGCAAAATTCCTTTTTTATGGCTGATTAGTATTCTATATATACATCACATCTTCTTTCTCCATTCATCTGTTGATGGACACAGATTGCTTCCATACACTGGCAACTGTAAATGACACAGCTATGAACATTGGGGTGCATGCATCTTTTTGAATTCGTGTTTTTGTTTTCTACAGATAGATGCCCAGGAGTGGAATTGTTGGGTCGTATGGTAGCTCTAACAACTACAAACTAAAACTATTTTTAGTTTCCTGAGAAATATCCATACTGTTTTCCACAGTGGCTGCAACTCTTTACACTCCTGCGAATCTGTGTGGGATGGTTCCCTTTTCTACACATCCTCGCCAAAATTTGTTACGTGTGTCCTTTTGTGAGGTGATGTCTCATTGTGATTTTGATTTGCATTTCCCTGATGATTAGTGATGTTGAACATGTTTGCATGTGTCTATTGGCCATTTGCATTTCCCCAGAGACTGCAGTGGAGACTTCATTCTTAAGGCTACAAGAAGCCATCAAGGGGCTCTAATTTGGGAAGTAATTTGTGTTTTAGACATGTCACTCTGAAAGCAATGTGAAGAAAGGATCAGAGAGGAGCAAGAATGGAGTGCTCATTAAAGCAGTGATTTATGTGAGAGATGCTGAAGTCCTAGACTAAGGTAGGGGTATTGGAAACACATGAAGAAGTGTATAGAACTGAAAGTCAACAGTTGATTGGCTATGGGTGATAACTGGATGTGGAGATACAGAAGGTGTTATAAGCATAGATGAATAAGCGGTGATAGATGTACTGACCACTAAGTATGCCTGAGTGTGAGCAGGAGAAGAAGGAAAAGAGGAGAAACCCCAGGGAATTCCCTGGCGGTCCAGTGGTTAGGATTCAGCAGTGGCCGGGAGCCCGGGTTCCATCCCGGGTCGGGGAACTAAGATCCCAGCAAGATGCGTGGCACGGCCATAAAAAAAAAAATAGGGAGAAACCCCAAACCAAGTCAATGGTGACAGGAGGGAGAGACAGAAGAGGGAGAGTGCAGATGTGCAGAAAATAGAGAGGCCAAGGAATAGGAGGGCTCAGTGAGATAAAAGAGCACGTGTAGAGAGTGTAGAAGAATGAGAGAGCAGCATGTCTAGGGGCTTGCGGTCCAACACTGGGATATTTTCATTTTAGATGTGAGAGGTAGAGTAGTTTAGGGTGAAGAATAAACCAGAGTGTGTCCGTGAGAGAGTTTGGCTAGTATGTTGTACAGATGTTCACTGGAAATGAGAACGTCCAATTGTTGAGTGATTGACGTGGAAGTTGGAGTCCTCTGGACGGTGGTAGGTTGGGGCAGAGAGCAGTCGATGGCTAGGGCCAGTGGATGATAGCGTGAGGGAGTTACAGAAGGTGGCGTAGCAGGATAGCTTAAACCTCAAGGATAAATGTTATGACCGTAGGGACTGATAGATACGTTAACAATGAGAGCTGGAGATTTTAACCCACCACTCTCAGAACATGTCCAAGCAAACAGAAATAAGCAGTGATATCAAAGGCCTAAACACAATAATAAATTTGAGCTATTAGATAATATAAAACTTCATACCCAACAAACAGAGAACATAAATTCTTTTGAGCTATTGACTGTATACAGAAATAGACCTTAAGAAGAAAAAGGAAGCCTCAATAAACTGCAAAGGATCACTAGTGTGAAATCTAGGCTCTCTGCTCATAATGCTTAACGCAGAGGTTAATAACACAGAGATAGCTTTAAAACACCCAAATGTTTGGAAACAAAATAGCATACTACTAACTAATCCTTGGATTGAAGGAAATCAAGAAATATTTAGAACTGAATAACGGGAATATTCAGTATCCCTCAAAGTTTAAGATATATTTACCCTAGACCCAGTAATACTACCACTAGGCGCTTCGCCTAGAGAACCCCATGCCCGTGCAAACCAGATGACAAGGCCAAGGATGCCCAGAGCTGCATTGTTTGTAATAGTCCAAAAGTGGACACAACCCAAGTTCAGAAACTAGTTGGGTAGGTATATGCAGTGATATGTCCATCAGTGGAATGTCATACAGCAAAGGAAACGAACAAACTTGGCTACATACAAGTTGGATGAATCTTATGAATCAAGGTATCAAGCCAAAAAAAATAGAAAAGAACAGACACACACAGGAATATATTCTATAGGAGGCCACTTTTACAAAGCACAAAAACAGGCATGCATAAATAAATTACAAGAGCCTACAAAATACCTGGGTGTATGAGGGAAAAGCACGAGAGACTTTTGCACGGGGGGGTGGTCGTGTTTGGTTTAACTCAAGTAGTAGTTATAATTTCCAAAACTGTTTTCCTGAATAATACCACAGAACTGGTACAATCAGGAGGGTGGAACGTGAGGAAGCCGTTGGACCACTCTGTTTCTGCTGAGAGCATCACAAATTTTGGCTTTGAGGCCACATTGCCTCCTTCCTCCGTCTATACAAAGTTGATGTCCCATGCCTTGCCTTTTGATACCCACAAAACTAGGAACTGTACCCTGGGACCTCTATTGTTACTGCTGCAGGAGATGCGAAAGTTTCTGAGCCCATGCTCACTGAGAGAAACCAGAAACCCCAGAAGCAGCATAGACTCCACCTTCCTGCTCCTACCAACTCTCATGGGGGTTTATTATCTGCTTGGCAGAGGCTAAGTTATGTGTGCAATCCAGGCCATAAGGGCGGGAGTTCAGGAAATGTAGACTTGGCTTGCAACGTCGATCAAGCCTTACCTGCTGTGATTGGGATTGTAATGGAGTCAAGTGAGCTAATCTACGATATTTGCCACAGGATATAAAACTGGAAGTGGGGAAGCCAATTAGGAGGCTATTGGAGTGGTCCACCTGAGAGACGATGGGGACTTGGACCAGAGTGACAAAAGCAAAGGTGTTAGAAAGTGGTTGGATTTATATTTTACTCAGAAAATAGGACTTGTCTATAAATTATGGCCGGGTTGAGGGAAAGACATAAAAGTGTGAAGATTAATACTTCCTTTCACTCCTGCCCCAGACATCCAGTTTTCTTTGCAAACCCTCCAGCCTGGTTCAGGAGCCCCTCTTACGTATATCACTGCACCATGTGTTTTGGAATTCCTTGGCTCATCATTTATATTTCTACTAAAGAGTCATTTCCCTAGGGGCAGACCGTGTGCATTGTGAACACATTTGGGTAGTCAGAAACTGGAATCCAACCCCAAGGGAGGGGCACGGGACTGAGGCTTACTCAAGTCAACACACATTATGTTCCGCTAAACTTCCACTTTGCTCTTCATGGGAGTGATTGCCCTAAGCACACTTATCCCTCATTATAGTAAATCAGAAAGACAAAGACATTCTGCATTTTGCCCTGTGCTCCACTGTGAACAAGACTGTATCCACATGAATATCTGAGACAAAGCTGCTGACGGAAAGGTATAAATGCTGAAGCTGCTCTAGGAGCTACTTGAGAGTCTTAACTGAAAAGTAAAGGGGAAACATTAGTTGGTTTGAAATGGACTAAGAGCTTTGAACAAAGTTATAGTTGAAACCACTTACATTCTGTGATGACAACGGAACACAAAGTCCAGCCATTAGAAGTGATAAGGTAAGGTGATACGGTGGTTCCATGTCACTCAGGGGTTTGACACCCCTACTGGGTGAGCCAGAAACTGCTTCAGGTCTCCCAAAGAAAAACTATGATGAACAGTCAGATGCTTCATCCCTTGCCACTTGTAAATTAAGAGGGTAAAGTAGTACTTTTAAAGTGAATTTATTGTGACTCATTGAGCTTAGTAATTTGTATATTCTTTGGGGTTCTAAACGCTTCCTGGAGCCTGTGTGGGAAAGGGCCTTTTCTCATCTCCGGGATTCCAGGAGCTTCTAGCTGGGGCAGACTCATTTGGGACATATCTTAGGCACTGGCTCCCCCTGGAGTGCAAGGGTTGGAGAACCCTTGTAGACACCTCCCCCTGCCCCTAGTCAGGGTCACACAGCTCATCTCAGGAGCTATGGATAATAGGGCCAGGCTGCGCCTATGACCCATGTTTCTTCTTCTAGTCGGCTTCAGTGATCCGTATTTTTCCTTCTCGTTCGTCGTATTAAGTGGCCAGAAAATAAATGGCCACGTAACTCTAGAAGAAGAGTTTCCATGTTTTGAGCACTGATTGTATGATTGGCCATAATAATTTAGGTGCTTTCCATGAATTAACTCATTGTAGCCTCCAAGGAAGTCCTATTATTATCTTACTCTAGAGATGAAGAAAGTGAGGCACAGAGCAGCTATGTAAGTTGCTTAAGATTCCACGGCGAGTGAGTGACACAGGTGAAATTCAAACCCAGGCAGTCTGGCTTCAGAGTCTAAGCTCTGACTTCTACTATATCATCTCCCCTCCTGGCTGGAAAACGGGAAGAATAATACCTACCTTACAGAGCTGAAGTAAGGATTAAATTATTATTATTAGTCCTCTGGAGGAGGTTGGCCGTTTTCTGATCAGTGGGATGGGGTAGAGAGTACATTTTGTCAATTAAGATCCACACATAATCCTCAAGGTGAAATAAGCGTTTCCATTTACTTTTAATAAATTCAAAGTGAAGTTGTGTATAAGCAAGGTGCCATAACAGTGCATTTCAGTGGAAAGAAGCTCTCTTCATGTTTGCATTAAATGGAACACAAGAAGGGTCACTCTGACTTCATTTCCATAGCTGACTCCTAAATAGGATCTGCAGGTCCACAGAGAAGCTTTTCCAGACCTAATAGCTCCTGGAATAGGTTCATGCACTTGAAATTCTTCCTTAGCCCAGTCAAGGTGACACATAAAGTTAACCTTCATAATTCCTATGGAGAATACTCACCCCTGTCATAGCCCATGAGATGACATACTTATAGGGTGACGACCTTCCATGTATGACTAAGACAATTTGAACAGCTCCTAGGTGTCAGGGTGCTCTAAGAAATAGATTTGGTAGCAAATGTTTTTTATTAATGAAGGATGGAATGGATAATGTTTATAAAATAGTCTTTCATGCTAAGTCTGAGAGAAAGGTATTCTAAAGACCAGCGTCCAGAGGCCCATCCCCTTGTCTTTATTTCTTCTGCTCCTGCCCAAGGTCAAGATTCATTATCTCTCACTTGGATCCTTAACATAGCCTTCATTCTTTCTGATGTCCTGCACTCTCATTATGATGCATCTAGGAGTGAATTTCTGTTTTCTATGCTGATGAGAATTCAATGAGCTTCTAGTATCTGTGGATTGGTGCATTTCATCTGCTCGGGAAAATGTTTGGCCATCATCTTTCCCATTTCTCACTCGTGTCCTTCTAGGATTTAAATTAAATGTATATTAGACTTCTTCACTCTATTCATTGTGTCTCTTATCCTACATTTCTTTTCATAAAATTCACTTCTCCAGGCAGAATTCTGGATGATTTCTTTTGATCTGTCTTCTAATTCAATAATTCTCTCTTAGGTTTATTTCTCTTCATCACATTTATCATCACCTAATGATTATGTTTAGCGTTGTGTTGAACGCATCCATTGAACCCTCAATCGTTATAGTTTTTTAGTCCTAGATGTCCTATTTGATTCTTTTTCAAATTGGCTATGCCACAATTTAGGATTTTCTGTTCCCTGAAAATATTTTAAAGCTTATTTCTTAATTTTTTGAACTAAAGTAGGCCATAGTGATTATAGTCTGGGTCTCATAATTCTGATATCTGAAATATCTGTGAATTTGTTTTCATTGTCTATTTTTTCTTTGGGCTGTCACTTACAATGTATTTTTTTTTTTGCTTATGTGTCCACTTATCTTTGACTATGTGCCAATATATTATTGAAAAATTATTTATCGGATTGATATCAGGAATGGGAAGACAGAACCTTCCTGCAGAGAGCATTTTCACCTGCTTCTGCTAAATGCCTGGGGTCACTACCTGTCCAAGACCACTTTAATCCAAGTTCAGGGCTTGAAGTTCCTCGGATCACTCTGGTGATGGATACCTAGACTGCAAGTCCATGCCAGGGCTTGTTGCTTCTGGTTCACCATTATCCCAAAGGGGTAGCCACTTCTTTTCAGCTTAGAGTGGCTGGAGGGCTTATCAGATCTACTCAATGGGGGTGAGGACTTCAACTTTTGGTCTCTTTTCCCATCAGGCCGCCAAAACCACAGCTCAGTGTCACACTTCTTCCTTCTGGATCCACCTAATGCCCTCAGGCAAAAGTGGCTTTGAGTGCTGGGCTTTCCTATTTGGGTTTTTGCTTTCTTCTAGATTTTAGCCTCAGAGTTTCTTAGCGCTTAATGAAGATAATTTCTTTTCACATTTCACCCAGTATTTTTTAGTTGTCCTCATTGCGATGGTGAGTGCAAATGACTTAGCCTGCCATTACTCGGAGCAGAAGTGTGCACCACCCTCCTAACTTCTCTCCTTGTCCCCAGTCTCTCTTTCCTCCAGTTCTTCCTCCAGAAAGTAACTGAAAGTTTCTTCCTGATGGTGTCATTTTCCTGCACAAAGCCTCCAAAAGCTTACTGTTGAATATAAGATAGAAATCAAATTCCTTACTTTGGACAATCAGATCTAAAACTCTCTTTCTGAGAAACTACTGTATAGCACAGGGAACTCTACTCAGTACTCCGTGGTGACCTAAATGCAAAGGAAATCTAAAAAAGATGGGATGTGTGTATACATATAACCGATTCATGTTGCTGTAAAGCAGAAACTAAGACAACATTGTAAAGGAACTATACTGCAATAAAAATTAACTTAAAAAAAAGAAGAGATGGAAATGAAAAATGGAGTATGTGGAATAGGTTATGGAGAGAAAGGTTGAAGATGAAAAGTTCTCTGCCAGTCAATCAGAAAACTTTGAACTTTTTAAAGTGAGAAAATGATGTGATTTTATTTGGGTTTACACATGGCACATTTTGGGCAGTATGGAAATTGGGTAGGTGTCCTAAAGAGAATGTTTGCATTCCCCCCAAATCTATGTGTTGAAATGCTAATCCCCAAGATAACGGGATTAGAAGGTGGGGTCTCTGGGAGGTGCCAAGGTCAAAAGGGTGGAACCCTGATGAATGAGATTAGTGCCTTATTTAAGAGGGTCCAGAGAGATACTTTGCCCCTTCCACCATGTGAGGACATCTTGACAAGTTGCCATCTATGATCCAGGAAGTGGCCTTCACCAGACACCAAAGCTGCTGGTGCCTTGATCTTGGACTAACCAGCGTCTAGGACTGTGAAAAATAAATGTTTGCTGTTTATAAGTAAAAAAAAAAATACAGTGAAACTCTCCTTCTTAGCTTCAGTTATTCACCGAGGAGGTATTTTCTGTGCACTGAATGTGTGGCCCACATTAGGCCAGGTGCCACCTATTCTTTTGCTTCTTACCTATTTGGCCTCTTGCCTTACCTCCCAATCCACCTCATACTCTAGACAAACTGGAATATTTGCAGTCATGTGTCAGAGCTGGGTCAGAACACAGATGGGCTAACTCCTAGGTCAGTGACCTGTCCTCTACACCCTGATCCCATATTCATGTTTAATACCATTCAATGTGGATATTTATGTACATTCTAATAAATGAACTAGACAAAAACTCAACAACTACAAATTGTACTGGCTTTTTCATATTCCTTGCTGCCTTTGGGGCTCTTTGTCATGTGAGTGTGGGACGTAAGCTTTGGAAATCAATTCATTTTTGCCATCAAGTTTTTGGCCATCTCCATAGTCACAAGGACGCCTAGGAAAAAAAGAAAAAAACAGAGGCTTCCTTTTCCTGTCAGTTGAGACACTGATTGCAGAATTTGATTCCACGAGTAGGAATAACCTGCTTCCAAACAAAACCATTCCCACATGCCGGTGGCTGCCTGAAATAACAGTCAAAGCTGACTTTCACTGGAAAAACACACTTATCTGGAAGTAGGCCAACCTGGAAATACAGTTCTAGTTTTGCATTTTGCCACTGTGTAACCTTGGGCCCATCCACCCTCCTCTAGGCTTCAGTCCCCACCCCTCCCCGCCCATATACAATTCAGATGCTTGGACAAACGGATCTGAAATGGCCTTTTCATTTTTGACAAGCAAGTATTGTCTCTACGAGGATGCCTTAGTGACCAGAGACAAGGGGTGCAGGACTAAGAGCAGTAGGGCTGAGCTCACCTGACCCACTGCTGTTGTGATGGTTAGTTATAGAGGGATCCCCCACGTAAGTAAGTGGGTTAGTTCCATGCGGATCCGCCACGTAAGTGAGAAGAAAGCACTTACTGCAATAGAAGGAAAATGAGGGGGAAAGGAGAGGGGAAACGAAGGTGTGAAGATGCTCTGCTGGTGAAGAGAAGGAAGGAAAATAAGAGACATTTTAAAAATGTGTGATTCTAAAATGGTAAAAAAAAAAACAAAAGAAAAAGAAAGGGGGTGCTGGAGAAGGGGTCAAGGTGGGGTAAAGAGTTAAGTTTTTAGCTGTACAAAACACTCAGCCACCCCAGGAAGTTCCATGCAACTAATGCTTTGCAACATTCTGGGCACAAGCAGTCCCAACTCTTTTCACCAAATACTGAAGGAAAGGCGAAGGGGGAGAATGTTTGTTTGAATATTCCAGTTCACCAAGAGTGAACCTGAAATCCATTTTGATTTCACCACTTTTACATGGCATGCCTCACGAGGTCCAGCGCTGGTGAATATGACTGAGTTTTATCTGCTCATTGCCCATCTGGCTTATGTGCTCTGAAGAAGCCTCTTTCTGACCTTGCTTCATCAAGTTACCTGAGATGGGAAGGACGAAGGGTAGTGAATGAGTGGAAGCATTTCCTCTTTCTCTGAGATATTTCTATTCTACGTGGCAATGTTCAGGGTAGCGGAAAGAATAGAAAACCTCTAGCAAAAATGTAAGGCTTTTTTCCCCCCCATGCTGGGCCAGAATGCTGGAGTGTTAGAGTGACCTGCTCTCCAGGGACTCACTGCCTTGAAGATCCGATACACTGACCGTTGCCTTCTTTTCCCCTTCAATGCTGTCAGCCAAGAACCCTCACTTCAACTGTGCATCCCTTAGCTATGGGAGGGGGGCTCCTGGAGCCCAATTTCTGTCCTGATGATGCGTCAGAGCCGTGTCACAAAACGCACTGGTTGCACCTCCTCTATGCCTTCCAGAGGACAGGCACTCTGGTTCACTGGAGGCCCGAGGGTCTGGGAATGACCACCAGTCAACTATGTCCTGATTCCTAAAGGTGTTCAGTACTTTCAAACTGCACATAGAGCCTGGGTCGTCAAATTACTTCTTTCACCACAAAAAGCAAACTCGTGGGCATACGCTGTTTCAAGTGAAAAGCATATTTTGCGTATTTGCAGAGGGGAGGCGCAGGGCAGGGTGCCGCACGCCGCCGACCCCCGGCCCAGCTCTCCAGCTGCCAAGGAGCTGGAGCTGCTGCTGACCGAGGAATGACTGCAGACGCCAGAAGGAGCACAGGGCTGGGCGGCACACAGCCTGTGCTAGGAGGTGGGAACGCGCATCTATTTGAAAAGCTCCTGGCGCCTGCCGGATTGGCTAAGCTCGCTTGCCATCAGAGTGGGCGGAGTCAGTTGTGCGCCGGGCCTCGGGCCCGCCCAGCGGCAGCCGGAAGTGCTTCAGACCCCGCACTGTCCGCAGTGGCCGGGTGAGTAGTCGGTTTGGTACGTGGAGTGAAGCTGCTGGGCTGCTGCTCTTCTTGCCGCTGCCAGGCTCAGGGCCGCTGGTCGACCCCCACCCTCCGCGCTCCCCTTGGCCTCGATGTTCTCACCTTACGGGCAGCTCTTTGCAGAAGCACGAGCTCCTCGCCCCGCTCCTCTTGGTTATCCCGCGCCCCCCCCTCGTCTCTCTTCCTCCCGGTCCGCAGCGGTCTCCAGGGTTCTTGGACGGTGGGAGCTATGGCGTCCCGACCTGCGGCGGGCCGCTGTTTGCCTACTCCTCATCAGGACCCTGCCCTTGGAGGGCGACGACCCCCATCCCAGCCGGAAATTCCACTTTGGCTTCTAACCTCTCCTCGCCTGATGTTCCTGACGTCGTTCTGGACTTCTTTGATTGGTAAGCGGGGTCGCCAGGCTGCCATGAGCTGGGAGGGCGGTGGGTGAGTGGGCGACCTCTTAGAAGGAGACGGCTGGAGTAGACGTGGGCCTGGGCTTTTGATCGGCTGCCCACGCGCGCTGCCTGCTGGCCAGTCCCAGGGGAGTTGGTGGTGGGGCTGGGCACGTCCAGCTGCGATGGAGCCCCCTTGTTTCAGGCCCTGTGTTGCCGTGGTACCTAATAGCGCTGAAATGGCGGGGGTCGGGGAGCTACCGCCCCAGGGTCCACCCCTCCATCTCCAGGGACTGAATTCTCCTCAGCCAGGTGTACTGACCCCTGTGTGTGAGTGCGCGGGGAGGGGGTGATGGTGCGGTGAGGGCCCAAGTCAGTATTCCGCCGTGCTGAGTAGACGGCTGGTGAAACTGGGAGTGCCTCGAGCGGCCTAATCCCAGATTCTGCTGCCCACTCTGCTCCGCCAGATAGGGTCCTCTAGCAACAACCCTTGTTATTAAATGCACCGGATGCATTCCTGCTTATTATCCCTGAATAGTGTTTCCTTGTCAGCCAGCAGAAGGATTCAAACAAGCCAGTCACATCCTTGCTTAGGCACCCGGGTGTACCTCACCCTCTTAGTACTGCAAAGCCCGCTTCCCACAGACCCTTCTGGTTCACGCTGTTCCAGAATGCAACCCCCACGTGTCCTGCATGGCCTGCGATGTCCTCCTCTCCTGGGCTGCCCAAGAGGTGGGTCAGTGGGCCTCCGAACCTGTCCCTATAACCACCCAGAAGGTCTGGACCACTCATGATTAGATGGAGATAAAACCCACAGCTGTAAATTTGCACTGCTAGAAATCTAAACTATTCTGACAGAATTTGTACAGACAGAAACGACAAAATGATGATAATAATAATTCCATGCAGCACAAGTGGCAGCACCATAGCAGAAGATGGCTTCAGTCCACCCACCTCTGGCTTGGGGGCCCAGTAATCTGCTGTGCCATTCTATTGCATATGCTTCTGTTGCAGTAGAAATCCTGATCATCCTAATGATAGGGAAAAGCAACCATGGCACTTTTGGGACGCAGTGATGAAATTAAACGCAACTTAAGCCAGAGTCCTTAAAACTTATTAAGCAACCATTGCCATAGGGGAGGCCCCTAACCCTAATGAAACTGATCTGATGCTCTCTGAAGGAAGAAATCTATAAATATGAGCAGATTAGAGAGGACACTGCCCTCACACACACACACACACACACAAAGTATATCCAGTGACAAACAAACAAGCAAAAAGAATCAGAGAGAAAGAAATCAGAAAACTTGTACACAGAGGGAGGAAACAATTTAAGTTGATACAAAGGTCCACAGTTTAATCCAGTTGGAAATCTAGAATTTGCTAAAAGAATTTATAGCCTGGTGAGACCTTTGTCCTTGGCAGACAGCTGTCTTCTCACTGTGTCTTCATATGGCCTTTTCTTTGTTCAGTGTGGGGAGAGAGAGAGCTCTGTGGCTTCTGTTCGTCTTCTTATAAGGATACCCCCCTATTGGATTAGAGCTCCAAGCTCATGACCTTGTTTAACCTTGAAGGTCATATCTCCAACTATAGTCACATTGGGGGTTAGGGGTTCAACATACCAATTTGAGGGGAACAGAGTTCAGTGCATAACATCTTTTTTTTGTTTGTATTTTTACTTTTGGCTCTGTTGGGTCTTCGTTGCTGCGCGTGGGCTTTCTCTAGTTGCGGTGAATGGGGGCTCCTCTTCGTTGAGGTACACGGGCTTCTCACCGCGGTGGCTTCTCTTGTTGTGGGTGCGCAGGCTTCAGTAGTTCTGGCTCGCGGGCTCAGTAGTCGTGGTTCGCGGGCTCTAGAACTCAGGCTCAGTAGTTGTGGCACACAGGCTTAGTTGCTCCGCGGCATGTGGCATCTTCCCGGACCAGGGCTCGAACCCATGTCCCCTGCATTGGCAGACGGGTTCTTAACCACTGCAGCACCAGGGAAGCCCCATTCCATAACATCTTTTTTTTCTTTTTTTATAAAATGTTTATGGCAGTTTAATTGCTTTACACTGGTGTGTTACTTTCTGCTTTATAACAAAGTGAATCAGCTATACATATACATATATCCCCATATCTCTTCCCTCTTGTGTCTCCCTCCCTCCCACCCTCCCTATCCCACCCCTCCAGGTGGTCACAAAGCACCAAGCTGATCTCCCTGTGCTCTGCGGCTCCTTCCCAGTAGCTTTCGGTTTTACATTTGGTAGTGTATATAAGTCCATGCCACTGTCTCATTTTGTCCCAGCTCACCCTTCCCCCTCCCCGTGTCCTCAAGTCCATTCTCTGTTAGGTGTGCGTCTTTATTCCCGTCCTGCCCCTAGGTTCTTTATGACCATTTTGGGTTTTTTCTGCTTTTGAGATTCCATATATATGTGTTAGCATTACGGTATTTGTTTTTCTCTTTCTGACTTACTTCACTCTCTGTGACAGACTCTAGGTCCACCCACCTGACTAGAAATAAGTCAATTTCATCTCTTTTTATGGCTGAGTAATATTCCATTGTATATATATGCCACATCTTCTTTATCTATTCATCTGTCGATGGACGCTTAGGTTTCTTCCATGTCCTGGCTATTGTAAATAGAGCTGCAGTGAACATTGTGGTACATGACTCTTTTTGAATTATGGGTTTCTCAGGGTATATGCCCAGTAGTGGGATTGCTGGGTCGTTTGGTAGTTCTATTTTTAGCTCCTTAAGGAACCTCCATACTGTTCTCCATAGTGGCTGTATCAATTTACATTCCCACCAACAGCGCAGGAGGCTTCCCTTTTCTCCACACCCTCTCCAGCATTTATTGTTCGTAGATTTTTTGATGATGGCCATTCTGTCAGTCCCTAACATCTTGATCCATATTTTGGGTATCTGTGAGGCAAGTGATTCCCAGAGTTCTTTACGTCAAAGGGGACAACATTTAGGCAATGACCCAAGAGTTTATAAAAATGTGAAGATGGGCCCATTTGTTAGCCGGGGCATCGAGTACTAAAATGACTGAAGTTTGGTCAATTGTGCTGACTCTTTGGTCCTGTCCTTTATCATAGGCATCTTGGTTAAGGGATCGAAAGCAGTAATATGGATGATGGTGACCATACCATATGTAGTGTACAATGCCCAATATTGCCCACTCAGTTGATTCCAAGGGGCTCCGCAGGTAGCCAAGAAGTCTGGGAGAGGGGTGTCTCCTTCTACCACTATCTCATCTGGCAAGGGACTAAGGACAGCTGAGGCCATGCCCTCTTGCAAGAAAGATATGCCAGAAAGCTATCTGGTATCAAGGAGGCCTCAGTAAGCATGCTGAGGTTTTGGGGTGCTGGTTCCATGATCTAAGGCATCCTGGGCACCTGGGTACAGAGGGTCACAGGCCCAGGGTCTGTGAGAACCTCTATTTTGAGGATGGCCCAGTATGTGGCTGACAGTTGCCACTCTAATGGTTTATAATACAAGGCCAAGAAGGGCAGTTTCTTGCCTCAGTACCCCGTGGGCACCTTACAGCCATCATGTGTGGTCCAGAGATGCCATGGGGCATGAACAGAGGTTACTAAAGCCTCAACAATGAAGGAGCCTCTGGAGACACTACTGGGAGTGTCCAGTGATTTAGACTTGGACAGATTCTAGAGTTTTTTGTTGGAAGACGCTTTTAGCGTTTTGTTAATATACATTCTTTTAGTAAATTCTTGATTTCTAATTGGATTAAATTATAAATTGAAACAGAAACAGACATAAAACGAGTTTATATATTGATTGGTTGATGAAAATGTTGTAACCAGAGGCTCGCAGGAACCTAACCCTGTATTTCCCCTAGGAGCAGTGGTTTAGTAGTCACTGATTCATTACTTGTGGTGACTTTGTAGGACATATAGTGAACACACACACACATTGCAGGAACTGATGTTCCTTGGTCAACGTGTGGGAGTACATTAGGATGACAGTGATGCTCAGGGCCTGGTTCCCATTCCCATGCCCTCTCCCATGCCTTCAGCAGGAAAGAGCCCTGCTGAAGGTCTCAGGTGTGTTGGGTGAGCACATCAGAGAGCTTTGGAAAGCCCAGCTGTCTGCAGGGCTCTGGCTGGCTACTTGCGTATACTCAGCCAAGACACCTCCAGGCTGGAAATACATGATTAGTGAGAGAAACGCCAGCTCCCAGAATGAATGTCTTTGAGAAGACAGCCTTGAAGCCAAAGAGTGTGAAATGACTTTGTTGGGCGAGGGCCAGAAGGTTGTCTCTCTGTGTCAAGCCATATGCCCAGTTCTAAAATCAGAGGTGTACAAGAGCAAGGTTGACATGGGTATGACAAGAAAATGCCCAGGTGGGGAAATGTGACTTTGTGCTAGAGGCCGTAGACTTGTTAGCTCAGCTCAGGAGGGCACTGAGGGTGGAAGAGTACTTTTCCTGGGGCAGTCAGCTGCCCCTGGAAGGACAGCCACCGACCTGGAGAGCTGTGTCCATTGCTGATTACAAACTGGGGCTCTTTAGGGGGTTGAGGTAATGCATTTTTCTGAGGGCTGCCCCCTGCCTGCTTCCTCTCCTCTCCACTTCCCAGAATGCCTGCCCCCGCTCCCGCAGCCCCTCATCCTGCTTGGTAACGTGGACCCAGTCTTTGTGCCCCATCCTCTGGATAAAAGCTGGGGCGGGGGAGGAGGAGTCTGCCTCACTGCGTGCTTCTGGCTGACTCACCGTGGGGAGAGAAGGGGGTGGGGAGAGAAGGGGGTGGGGGAGAGAACGTGTACCCATACGACTATACATGTCTACATGTGTGCAGGAGAAGGGAAAGCCCTGGAAAGGTGACAGCTGCGCTCTTCTCTGCTGCTTGTCCTCTGGGAAACAATGTGGCCTTTACTGATGACCAGTGACTTCTCTGTTTCAGCAAAAACTATGCAAATGAAAGTGGTCCAGAAGGTTTTGGACAGGATGCTGATGGGATATGGTATCCATCTGACTCCACATATTGGAGGTAAACCGCTTATAGATGTTGAGGGCTTTTTGGTTTTTTTGGTGAAGTATAGTTGATTTACAGTGTTGTGTTAATTTTGGGCACACAGCAAAGTGATTCATATATATATATATACATATATATATATATATATATATACACACACACACACACATATATATATATATATGTGTATATATATCTCCTTTTTCATATTGTTTTCCATGATGGTTTATCACAGGATATTGAATATAGTTCCCTGTTCTATACAGTAGCACCTTGTTGTTTATCCATTGTATATATAACAGTTTGCATGTGCTAGTCCCCAGCTCCCAATCCTTCCCTCCCCTACACCACGCCCCCCACCACCTTAGCAACCCCAAGTCTGTTCTCTATGTGTGTAAGTCTGTTCCTGTTTTGTAGATAAATTCATGTGTAGACACCTGGGGTTTTTCTGTTGAGGAGAGCTGAAACACAGGAAGGCAGCCCACCACGTAAGCATACCAGTGGCCCTCTCCCAGGCTCTACAGCTTTGCCTCTCGAGATCCCACCTTCCTGACTTGCAGAGACCTGCAGTCGGGGTGCTTCTGGGCTCCCAACCTCCAGGCCTTTTGCTCTGACCCTGGAATTTCTCCCACTTCTCTGGCTTCACATGCACGAGGCCTTCTGCTCGCTCCACACTCCCTTGAGAAGGTCCCACACGTGAAGTACACTCCCTGGTGTGAGTGGAGGAGCACTACCCACAGAATGGGTGTGCAGGCCAGAGGGCGCTATGGTGCTCAAGGTAGAATTTTCTGCTCCATCTGTCAGGCTCTATGGGGAGGGCAGTTGAGCACACCTTCTGTGCACCCTGGGTACTCACCATATAGAGTTTCTTCAAAACTGAGCATGTGATCTCTGTCTAGTCTACGTCACCTACCCGGGACCCAGGTGCTTGCCCCTCTGTCCCGCAAGCCTTCAACTCCCACCAGGTTGGTTGTATTGGTTCTACCTCCGGAAAACATCCCAAGTCCCTTCTTATCTCTCTGTTGATCATGAGCCACCCCCAGATCAGGCCTTGGGCATCTTCCTACTGAATTTCTGCAACAACTTCCCAGCCTCTCGTCGCCCTAATATTAGTGTTGGTCCCTCTAATCCATTCAGCACACTGCAGTCAGCATGGTCTTTATAAATCAAGCCTGATTATGTCAGGAACATCTGATGACTTCAGCTGTCCAATAAAACCCAAACCCTTTAGCCTAGCATTCAGATTTCTAGAGCAGAGGTGAGAACTGGCAAAGAAAGAGAAATAGAAACCACCACGAAGCCAATGAGTCAGTTTCTTTCTGTATTCCCTCCTAGCCTTCCCCTTAGAAAGGGCAGCTAGCCTGGGCCACACAGCTTGAAGTGACAGGAAACCTGCCCTAAGCCCACAGAACAGGAGTAGTATTCTTTGGCCCAGGGGACACCCAGGATCCCTAAGCCAGTGACAGAGAAAAGGAAGGGTACATTAATTAGAGGTTCTATGGGAGGTTGAACTAGATACCAACTCTGAGGAGCTAATGAACGCTCATAGTTCATATTTGTGGAAATGAATACAAGCCTTCTGAATATGCGGTGCCTCCACCCTAGAGAGCACACGGCTGTGAGGATTTGGCACTTGGGGGTGGACCAGTGAGGGCACCATTTGCCCTGGGAGCTACCTGGAAAACCAAGGCCATTGCCCTGGGCCCTGAGCTTTGGAGGTGGGTCCCCTGACTGTTGCTTTCCCTTTGCTGCATTGTTCCCTCCAGCGTGTGAGGGGATAAGGTGTAGCGCGCATGTTCCAAGGTGAGTGTGTGTGTACCTAGGGGCTGGGAGGCTGGGGTGGAGAAGGCAGAAAGCAAGCTCCTTCAGTAGCCTTACGTTAGAAGGACAGCAGTGGCTCTAGGTGGGGACCTTAGGGAGGAGAGCGAGGGCTAGAGGGCTGGGTATAGGGGAATTCAGGTGTTAGAGCACAGCCCCTGCCCCTTGTATGATATCGTTTGGGGCAGTGGGCCCAAACACTGGTCGGTGTCAGGGAGTAGCTGCCTCCTTTCCTCCTTTCTATGTTCTCCTATATCTCAGCAGAGACTTAACAACCACAATTTAAAAACACCAAGCACATTCTCCCATTGTTTTAAGCAAGATAGCATCTCAGCAGGCATCCAGGGCCAGAAGGAGGGAACAGGGCCGAGGGCCAAGCTCTGGGGATTGTCAGGTGTGGAGAATCTGCATTATCGCTGAGGCACCTCATCACCATCTTTCAGACTCTGATCTGTTTACACCTGCTGCCTAAGGTGGGAGGGGGTGGGTTACATTACTTTTTTGGAATGCAAACCTGGGACATATGAGACAAACGAGGTCCCTGGATAGATTTGGCCAAATATTCGATGAAGAGGGGAGTGCAAGAACAACTTTAGACTTTCTTTATACAGAAGGGGGCACCGCAGGTGCTAAGTCTGGGGATGTCGTGTGTGTGTGTATGTGTGTGCACGTGTGTGCACGCACGCGTGTGAGTGTGTGTACTTGGGGAGCAGGGAGGACAGTAGGTGGGGTAGTTGCTCTCTGAATGGAGTGCGTGGCAGGGCTGGGGGAAGCGGAGAACAAAGCCAAACACTTCGGGGCAAGGTGTGTGTCCTAGGAGGTAACTTCCCTGCCTGGCCTGCAACTGCAGCATGCTCTGGAGAGGAAGGAAGCTCAGCCCGGGGGGGCAGGAGAAGAGGAAGGTGAGCATCTGCCAGGGGCCCATAGGTACCACGGGAGCAAGGTTAAAGTTGCTGGGGGTGTCTCGCTGGGAGAAAAGAGCACCTGGATAGAGATTTGCAACTTGATTCTGGAAGAGAGTGAGACTCTAGCAATCAAGGAGTGAACATACCGGCTTACATTTTGAATTGCTTTAATTGAAGGAAGAAAGAGGCAGCAGGAGAATGAGAGCTGACACTGGACAGAGTTGAGTAGAGACGTCAGGACAGAGAGGATGAGGGATGAGGGTCAAGAACAGTGAGGACAGGAAGGAGAACACTGCCTAGAGATAAGTGGTAGTCTCAAGAGCACTCAAAACCCATTCGAACCATTGCCTGCTCCACGGGCAAGTTGAGCCGAGCCCATCCCCAGGTCTGTGAGGTTATCAGCGGCAAGCAGGATCCAGGCGGTGGCACCTACCCTGGGAGAGTCACCTGCCATCACACCTGTTCCTCTTCTCAAGCAGGGCTTCGGGGAGAATGGGCCAAGGGCTTCAGAGTTTAGGGACCCCTAGATCTCCCTGTGAGGCCTCCCACTAGATTGAGTCGAACCTCTCTTTGTGTGTGAGGTGGAGGAGAGCCTCAGGGTTTAACCCGTTCTTCCTCTTCCCCCACAAGTTCGCAAGCAGAAGCCTTGGGAACTTTGTCCTGTTCAGGTTCAAAGAGGAGCTTTATTTTCCCTCGAGAAGGAAGGGGCAGTGAGAAGAGGAGGAGGAGGAGCGAGGGAAAGCTAGCAAAGCAGCTTCCCTCTGGGCAAGAGAACTGGAAGCCACAGTGTTGTGAAAAGCAGCTGCCTGAGGGCGTCGCCCAGCCCAGCACCTCCTATGACACAGGCACTCCCATATTGTGGAGTGAAGGAATAAATGAGACATTTTTTATTCTTCCTCCCTTCGCCTTTCCTTTGAACCCTGAACCTGTGATAGACACTAGGGAGAGAGAGACGTTGGAGCAGTGAAGTTCAAAGAGGAAGGGAAGTGGTTACCCGCACAACTTTTCTTGCCTTCCTGAGCTCATCAGAGAGGACAGTGATAGGTTATGGAGCTGAGGTCATCACTGCAAAGATGGGATTTAGGCACCTTATCTGGAGGCTTCTTGTCTTAGTTCTGGCCACTATAGCAAATATCCCATAGACTGAGTGGCAACAACAGAAATTTATTTCTTATCCTTCTGGAGGCTGGGAAGTCCAAAACCAAGGTGCTGGGCATTTTGGTTTCCGGTGAGAGCGCTCTTCCTGGCTTGCTGATGACTGCCTTCTGGCTGTGTGCTCACACTGTGGAAAGAGAGAGAGTTCTGGCATCTCTTCCTCTTCTTGTAAGGGCACTAATCCCATCATGGGGAGCCCCCCCCCATGACCTCACCTGAGCCTAATTACCTCCCAGATACCATCACACTGTTAGGCTTTCAACATGGATTTTGGAGGGTACACAAACATGCAGTCCGTAACACATGTTTTTTTAATTTATTTTAGTTTTTGGCTGTGTTTGGTCTTCGTTTCCTGCGCGTGGGCTGTCTGTGGTTGTGGCGAACGGGGGCTACTCTCCATTGAGGTGCGCGGGCTTCTCACTGCAGTGGCTTCTCTTGTTGCGGAGCCCGGGCTCTAGGCGCATGGGCTCCGGTAGTTGTGGCACACGGATTCAGTCGTTGTGGCTCGCGGGCTCTAGATCACAGGCTCAGTAGTTGTGGCGCACGGGCTTAGTTGCTCCACGGCATGTGGGACCTTCCCGGACCAGGGCTCAAACCCGTGTCCCCTGCATTGGCAGGCGGATTCGTAACCACTGCACCACCAGGGAAGCCCAGTCCGTAACACTTTGAATTTTCCTGTTAGAGATGTATGGATACTTTAGCTAAGTTCGCACACTGATCACTGCTAGCACATAAGGCGGCCCCTCTGGGCAGATAAGTAGAACAAGTTTCCCTTCTTCTGGGCTGCATTTCTGTGCCAGGACACATGGCTTGATGAGGGGAATGTGGACTGCATTTCAGCTCGCGTTTGCTCTTTTAGCTGGGAGCCCTTGGACAGGGCTCTGTGCTGGCCCTTTAGGGTCCTCAGGATTCCACCGAAAGGGATGGAATTGCCTGAGTGGCACTGAATGGTCTAGAATGAGAAGTACGACCCTGGGATTGGTGGGGTCCCTGGCTCCCCGGCCCTGCTGGGTTTTGTTAACTGTCTTACACAGCTTCCATTCTCTAAAGGCATGTGAGGGGTGCAAAAGGTTGTAATAAAGGACTGTGTTTATAGGAACCCCTGTCCCTACATAGCACATTGCTGGGGCTTGTTCAGAGTAACCCTAAATGCTGGAGTCTGGGATTTGCCCTAACACAGAAACCCATTTACTTCTCAGTTGTCATTCAGACAATTATTCCCAGTAGAACTTTGCTTTCTGAAGCATTAGGCTTGGAGTAACACATTTCTGTCTTTGCAGCTCAGCTTCTGGGCAGTTATCCTTCAGGGAAGCCAGCAGGTTGAATCACAAGAGTCACACAGGTTTCTATAGCAGCAGTGTGATGTAATACACAGAGAATAATATGGCCTAGCTGTAGAGCTGGTTAAAGACAGCTTTGAGCCAATAGAAAATGAAAACTTCTTTGTGCACGGTGCCTTACAGTTCACTATATGGACCTGGGGTTCTGAGAAAAAAGAAACACACTCAAACGCATGCTCACACATTCACTCACACTTACACATTAAATCTGTAACGCATATAAGCATTCTCACACATTCACTTACACAAACACTCACATGCTGACCCATTCACACACAAATATAGTTACACATGCTCTTAACATTTTCACATCAACATGTTCACACACGTGGACATGCTCACCCATTTTTCACACAGGAACATGCGGGTGCAGTCACACGTAGACTCCTACACTCGCATTCACTCACACGTGAACATGCTCGCACACGGACGTACCTGCATAGCTACTGAAACAAATGTGCTCAAACGCATACACACTCACAGATCACTCACACGTGAACAGGTTCACACGTTCACACAAATGAACATGCTCACACGTACGTGCATATTAACTCAGTCACACACAAGAATGTGCTCACACCCTGACAGACACAATATCATCCACTCACAAACTGATAGTCACTCGCAAACAGACATGCTCACGTACACTCATACTCACACATCCACTCACACACATAAAATCATACGTTCATTCACACTTGCACATGAACATACACCTATCGACTCACAGTCATTCCCACACGAACACACTCACACATTCAGTCACCCATAGGAGCACATTCTCACACTCCTTCACACGAATGAGCACAGTCACATTAACATGCGTATATGCGCAAACATGCTCACACATTAACTCACACGTAGATGCACTCATGTCCAATCACAGGACACTCACACTTTCATGCAAACTAAGATGTTAACATTGTCACCAACATGAACGTGTTCTCACACACAAAACTGCTCCTCCATTTACTCACACACGAAAATGTTCATATGTTAATCCACACATGAATACAGTCACATAGTCACATTCTGAATGTACACATATTAACACACATTTCAGTACAATTACACATATACTAACATGTTCATTCCCACAGATACCCATATTCACACATTCACTGAATGAACATATTCACACTTTAACATACTCAAACACAGAAAAACCTTACACATTTATTGACACAAAGGAAAATGTTCACATAAATGCACATCCTTATATTCGATCACACACACAAAGCTGCTCAGACACTCATGAGCACAAGCAGACATTAACTTGATCAAACAAACATATTGACATATTCACTCACATGAACTTGTTCAGAGATTAATTCGCATATACAGACACACCCCACATACACTTACAACTTCACTTAAAATTATACATCGTGCTCACATACATAAACTTGCTTACACGTTCAGTTGCACACAGGAAAAATAATTATACATCAATACCTTCACACACACCAGCTTTTTCATACCTTAATTAGTTCATGTGAATATGCTCCCTTACATGCACATGCTCACACACCTCTATATGAATGAGCACACAAATTCATTTAAACACACACAAAAACTTTCACACTTGCACATTAACATGCCCAAAACACAAACGTGTTCAGACTTTCATTTACATATGTTCATGCTCAAACACACAAGTATACTCAGACATTCACCCACACATAAACATACCTAAACATTAACATTCCCAGACACACAAACGTGCTCACATTATCTCACTAACAAGTGGACACTCCCACTTTCACTCACATTCGCACATAAACACACACACACATTCTCATGGACTTACATACAGACATGACTGCACACTCACACACAGTCACTCCCTACGGGCACTCACACACATTCACACATGGACATGCTTTCACCTTTATTTAAAAAATAACATTCACACATACACATCACTCATGCATGAACAAGTTCACACACATGAACACGTTCACATATTCACACAGCTACGTGCTCATAAACACACATGCTCTCACGTTTATTTAAAAAACAGCATTCACGCACACCCCAAAAACACTCATGCACAGACATGGACACGATCAGACTTTCACATATAGACAGGATCATATTCACACACACAATCTCTCACATTCAAACTCACATACACTCACACACTCATAGTTGCACATAGACATGCTCACATTATCACTTCCACACAAATGAATGCACTTTTAATCACAAACATAATCACATTGACTCACAGAAAAGAATACACACATTAACATGCCCCTACACAAAAGTATGTTTACATATTCATTAACACACACATGTTCCTGTATTCACTTAAACTTGCATTTAATAATATGCCCCATATATATGTGTGTGTGTGTGTGTATATATATATATATATATGCTCATGCATTTACTGACATAAACATTTTTGTACATTTACTCCGACACAAATGTACAAAAAGACAAATACAAAGCATGCATTCACTCACATTCCTGAACATACCTGATATGCTTCCACATTCATTCAAACACGGGAACATGATCACATGTATATACTTACACAGTCATTTGCACACAAACATGAACATGTTCACATATGCACACAGTGAACCTGCTCATAAACTCACAGGTACCCTCATTAACACAGTCATGTACATGCATGTGATCAACATTCTCACATACACATACACTCATGCATTGACTCAGAAATAGATGCACACATTAACAAGCTCACAAAAATGAACACGGTTACACATTCACTCACAGATGAACATGCTACCATCATGCACATGCTTACAGATTCACTCATACACGTGAACACAGAAACACACATTACCACACTGACATGTGAACAGGCTCCATTCACTCTTACACACAGACATGATCACATACATCCACAAGTTACACGTTCACTCATATGAACGTGCTCACAGACTTACTCCCATTCCTAGATAGACTGACATATGCACACATTCGTTCCAATACAAATATACTCAATTTAACGTGGTTATGCATTCACTCACCCACCCGAATATGCCTCACGTATACGGTGTCACTCATGTATTTACTTACGTGCATCAGCCTACTCATCCTTAACATGTTCACACCCTCACATGCACAAACACTAACCTGTTAAAATGTCCAAATTCTTTTTTTCTCTCTCTACTGGTAGGTTTTTTACTATTGCTGACATATTAACTATACAGTTTTTAATGACTCTGCCCCTATTGGCACCAGCCACCTCCAGATGGAAATCAGGGAACAATTCACCCTGTGCAGCAGAGTGCCTCTATATGGGGACATTTTAGTTTTGCTGGCAGTGGTAAAATTAAAAGTATCGGATATGCTTGGACTTAAAGGGTAATTGGGGACTCCAAGGTCCTGGAAGGAAAGGGGGGAAGGTCTCAAACTCTAGAAGCTGGGTCTTGAAACTTCATTGAATCGCAGGCATGTCAATCCTCGCCTTTCAGCCAATGAGTTTAGAGCTCCCTATGCGGGGTGGGGGGGGATGGGGGGAAAGCAGTTCTCTGTTTACCCTTCGAAGTTGTGGCTCCCGTCAACTGCCTATCAGATTCTTTCCCGCCTTGTCCAATGGCCTCCCAGGCACACTTATGGTTGGCTGCTCCTCGGGCCCCTCCCCCCGACCCTTCCTGTCACGAGTCCTCCAAAGGCCACCATCACAGACTGTTCCGCTGTCTGCCGCCATCTTCTCTGCCTCCCACCACCCCCACCCCCCTCACCCGCCCCGTCCCAGCAGGCTCTGCTGCCAGCAGCGAGACTTAGCTCAGCAGCAGCCATTTTTGCCAACTAGGTCTAGCAGCCGGATCGCTTCTCTGGTTGAGGCACGGACTGGTGCGTCTTTCCTGCCATCTCTGCCACAGAAATGCGGGGCTCAGCCACAGGTGGTCAGAACAGAGCAGGCAGTGGCATGGCCAGCATCCCTGGCCCAGTCCCAGGAGGAGCGGTGCGGGAAGAACGGCGTGGCAGGGGTCGCAGTGTCGCCGCCCATAGGGATTTACAGGCGGTAGTGCGAGCCCTTTGGGAAGAGCAGGGCGCCCAGCCCATAGTCCAGGAGGACTGGGGTGTAAAGTTGGTAGAAGAGCAGGAAGAGGAAGAGGAGGAGGAGGAGGAAGTGGAGGAGGCGGAGGAGGCTGAAGAGGACGAGGAGAAGAAAGAAGAGGCGGAGGAGGGAGACAGACACAAGGAAGAGGACAAGAATTATGTGGACAAAGAGGAGGAGGAGGAGGACGGTGAGGAGGGCGCAGAAGTGGTCGCGGGTATCTGTGAGTTCCCCACCGCGCGGTTTCGGTCCCTTCCCTTCTAGACCCCGTATTCGTTATAAAGGCCGTATCCTGGCCCGGCCGCACGCCGGCCACGCGGTGGTCAGGCGCTGCACTTGGGAGCCCAGGGAGCCGGGAGAGAGAGGGGACCAGATGCTGGAAGGCGAGTGCCAGGCAGAGGGCAACCCGCCCTGGGAGCCGCGGGAACCTGCAGAGGGGGCGGCATCCTAGAAGGCAGAGGAACCAGCGGCGGCAGCAGTGGAGGCCGAGTTCTGGTTGGGCGAGGTCCTGGCTGATAACTCCGAGTCCTGGGAGGCTGGGGCCTGAGGACCCGACGACGGGGCCGAAGCTGGCGAGGGGCGGCCCAGACCTCAGGCCCTTGCAGCCCCTGCTGTGGCATCGGCCTCAAAGGCAGGCCGCGCTCAGCGCTGGCCTCTGGCGGTTAGGCAGCGGGTCAAAGCTCTCAAAAACCGTCAGGCACGTTATGCACAAGTTGAAGCCCAATTCTCTAAAGACCTTTAGGATCTTGAGAAAAATTATGCTGCCTTCTACCACCCGAGGGGCAAACAAATGGCATACCTCACTTTTGGCTGACGGGCTTCTAAAAACGTAAAGATTCTCAGTAGGATGACCTGAGAAAATGATGAAATGGCACAGGGGCACTTTTCAGTGGTTGAGGAATCAATGAGCTTCGCCGTAGAATTTGTCTTTAAATCGGGCGAACATTTTCCAGTGACGTTCTGGCAGAAACATACAAAAAAGCTCTCAGGATCAGATGATTTCGATCCCTTCTCCAAAGGGCGAGAAGTAATCAGCAGCACAGTGTGTGAGATCTACTGGGAAGAGGGGGAAAATGTTGTGAAAACTGTCAAGCAGCAGAAGTGTGAGGGCCATGGAAGTGTTGTATCAACCAGTAGGAGCATGGCCAGCTATTCTTTTCATTTCTTTCTTTATTTTCTGACATATTTGTCTTCTCCAGATCCTCCCGAGGGCAGAGAACTAGATTCTGCTGCTGATGTTAAATCGGGAAATGTTGTCCACCACCTTGTGATGCCAAAGTCCGTATCATTCGACACTAAAGAAGAGAGTGAACATCGGTATGAAAATGCTGATGAAGAGGAAGAGGATGGAAATGAGAAACCAGAAGAAGGATCCAAGCTGGATATGGTCTCAGCAGAGGGCAGCTCTGGAGAATACAGGTATTATTGAATAGTGCAAGCATTCCTGACATATACCTGTTACTAACAGCTTTATGTTTTGTTTTGTTTACATCCTTAATCTACTTTTTGTTTATCTTTTTAACATCTTTACTGGAGTATAATTGCCTTACAGTGGTGTGTTAGTTTCTGCTTTATAACAAAGTGAGTCAGCTCTAGTATACCTATATCCCCATTTCTCTTCCCTCTTGCATCTCCCTCCCACCCTCCCTATCCCACCACTCTAGGTGGTCACAGAGGTCCGAGCTGATCTCCCTGTGCTATGCAGCTGCTTCCCACTAGCTATCTATCATGTTTTTAATAATTTTTGTAAAGTAAATAAGAAAAAATTGATGAAATTTAGTTTTGGAAGAACAGTTTAATGTTAATAATGTACTTGTATTCTAGATGGTATAGAAGGCAGTGTGTTCTGAAATGTATTTCATTTACAGCCACAAGTCGTTTGTCCTGTAGCTTTAAGACTACTACAGATGGGAAATTTATCAGACCTGGAAATAGAGACCTATATTTTTTTAGAGGTCTAAAATATAGAGACCTATATTTTTAGAGAGTGGCCACCAGGAGAAGCAGCTAAAGCGACCAAGCTGTGCACTAGCTGTACCTTCATCACCTGCCCACAGAAATGGAGTCTCTTGGAATAAAAATGCCTTTGAGAAGGTGACTGCTTACAAAGTACTAAAAAGTTAAGGATTTCAAATAAGACTGCATTTGATGAGTAATTCACAAATATTACTTCAATTTAGATTTTTTATTCAAAAGAAAAATTAGCCATAGTAAGATTATTGGCTATCACTGAGTTGGTAATTCAGTCTTAGTTTCTCTTTCCTCTACCCATTCATCTTTTCCTTTCTCTCTCTCATCTCTCTCGCTCTCTCGCAATATCACACTCTTTCTTTCTCCCTTTCTTAATTTTTACACCTGCGGATGTTTGATAATAGCCTCTTTCTCACTTTACAGTTACGGATACCAGAGGTCTGGGAATATAAGGGATTTATGATTTGTGTAAGGAGCATAGGCTCTTAAGGTGGAAAGACATTTAAATCACAGAGTGGCCTTTCAAGAACAAAAGCTAGCATTTATAGTGGTGGGCAAGAGAGAGATGAGGTTGGTGTGATGAAATGATGTGCACCCTGACAACCAAGGGTCTGGGTTACAAGAAGAAAACGTTTTGTTTTCTCCTTGGAGAGCCAACAGATGTTCATAGTATTGACTCCTATTTAGAAAGTCCCTGGTGCATGTTATTGGTGTACAATTGTTAATTGACTCTTCTCCCACCCTACAGTTGGAAGGCATAAAAAGAAGTGGACAGCGAAAGAAAAGAAGAAATTGTTCTTCACGGATATTCTAGTTTTCATTAGCCCACAATACAAATGTTGTTTCAAACTTCAACATCCCAAAATGATATTAACTGACATCTGACTTTATTCTTACCTTTGACAGATAAATTTGACAGTATTGTTCACATTGAAAATAAAAGCTTGTTTGACATGAATAAGCTGCAGAGTTGGGTTTTTTTTACGTAAATAATACTGACTCCAGTGTATCTTGGTTCTATTTATTTCGGCCCACCTTACTGTCATTGAAAGGGATTTGTTTCAACTATTTGGTAAGCCTGTTTGACATCCCTTTATAGCAGCCTCAAATAAATTGAAATATTAGATTATAAACAAGTTGTGTGGCAATAGAGATGGTGGCCCAGCCTCTAGTATATGTTACTGAAAGAAACTGATGGATGACCTAGCTTGCCTGGAGACCAGATGGTGCTAGTGGCCTGCCATGGAGCAGCAGCATCAGCGTCTGCTGGGAACGTGTTTGAAATGCAAATTCTCAGACCCTGCTCCAGACCTGCTGAATTGGATATTCTGAAGGTAGGCTGCTAGCCATCAGGTTTTTACAAGTCCTCCAAGTGCTACTGAAGCACACTAAAGTTTCAGAACTGCTGCTTTAGAGCAATGGGGGAAACGTTTAACTACACCCACAGTAGGACCAGCCTTAATTCACTGACTTGGTACTATTGCAGGTAAACTGAACAGGATGGTGAGATCTGGACTGAGGAAGACACTAGAATTCTCCGGGGCCTGAGACACAAAGACCTCCCGGAGGGATGTGTTAGTTTCCTAGGGTTACCGTAACAAACTACCACAAAGCAGGTGGCTTAAAACAACCGAAATTTATTCTCTCACCGTTCTGGAGGCCAGAAGTCTGAGGTCAAGGTGTCGGCAGGGTTGGTTCCTTCTGGAGGCTCGGAGGAAGGATCTGTTCCATGCCTCTCTCCTAGTTGCTGGTGGTTGCTGTCAATCCTTGGCCTCATTTGGCTTGTATATGCACGATTCCACTCTCTTTCTTCATCTTTACATAGTGTTTTCCCCTGTGTCTCTGTTTCTGTGTTCTTTCTCTTCTTATAAGGACACCAGTCATATTGGATTAAGTGCCCACCCTAATCCAGTATGACCTCATCTGATCTTTTATTACACCTGCAAATACCCTCTTTCCAAATAAGGTCACATTTACAGGTTGCGGGGGTCAAGACCTCAACATGTCTTTTGCGGGGACACAATTCAGCTTATAACAAGGGGCAAAGATTCAGTAGTGGAAGGGACGAATTGGTAAAGGAGAAACCTAATTCTAAAATGATAAAAGCATTATGATACCATGCACATATGAAGGTTAAAGACATGCAAAATTACTAGGTTGATTATAGATACATCTATTTGTAGTAAAAGGCATACATAGGAGTAATGCATACATATGTAGTATGCAGAAAGGTGTGTATGAGAACAATAAACTTATTTAAGGCAGTGGTTAAATCTATAGAAAAAGACAGAGAATTCAGTTGGGGAGAGGTACACTGGGTTTCAATTTTATTTGTAAGCTTATGTTTCTTAAGACGGCTGATGGTTGCATGGGTGTCGCATTTTCAGACCTTTGTCGAGGTCTGAAATATGTCCTAATTTAAAGAAAATTAAAAGAGGAAATGGGCCTAGTATCTGGAACCTCTTTAAGGGAAAAATGTGAAGTGGTACTTGAGCAGAGCAGAGGATCAGAGAAGGGGAGGACCAGGGGTTTGAGGGTAGAAGGCCTTATTTCTACATTCAGTTAAGGCTGCTTGAGAGCTTGCTAGTTAGCATCAATACCGCTTTCTGTTTTCTATGCTAGTTCCTCGCGTATGGAGAGTAGATTAACATTATTTATTTATGCGTGTATCCCCCAGCTCCCTAAAGTGTGAGCTTCTGACTTGTTCGGAACGTAAAGGCTTTTATTGATTTCTCTCTCCTAAAGCACTGTGTTTTCTTCTTCGTAGATGTTTGATAAAGGTCTGTTAAAGTGAAGTGAGTGTAAGGTATCCACAACCCTTTCCCCTGTCACTGGTGTTGACATTTAAAAATGCGTTATCATGTAGTAACACAGAGTATTCCTCATGGCTAGAACAACAACAACAAAGGCACAAGGCCTTTTGTCACCATTGTTTAATGAAAGAACAGTCCAAGTAGAAATTTATCCATGTAGGGTCCCTGGAAAGTCCTCAAATTGGTTTGGTTCCTTATGGTTCATGCCATGCCGGCAGGGAGTGTGTGTGTGTATTTCTGTGTTAATATAGTTAGCGTATTAACTTTAGTTAATAGTGAATATTAAAGGCCTTTACCTGGGCTGAAGAATTTTCGGAGGCTCACTTTATTTATTTATTATTATTTTTTGGCCACGTCGTGTGGCATGCAGGGTATTAGATCCCCGAACACGGTTGGAACCCGTGTCCCCTGCATTGGGAGCAGAGTGTTAACCACTGGACTGCCAGGGAAGTCCCGGGAGGTTCACTTTAGACAAACGCATGCACACCTCTTTTTGAGATAAGCCTGTTTTGGTGCATGCTCGGAGTCCATGTCCCTGGCCCTTACCGAGCTCCAGTTACCTAGGGCCCTGAATTTACTCCCCAGGTGGCCCCATGTCCCAAGCCCCAAGAGACATGTGTGTTCCTCTTCACTGCGTCTGTGCTTCTGAGGGCTGAGTGGCACTGTCAGTGTTATACTCAGGGCTGAGAGGTATCTACGAGGTGAAGGCTGCGTATTCAGGTAACAGGACAAGTGGGCTACGTTATCCACATGGATGCACCTGAAGCCTCTCATGTTGAGGGAGGAAGCTCAGGCTTGCTGCTCTGAGGGTTTGCTGTAGCTCTAACATATCAGGCTTCTCTGAGTCTCTGACAGACGGTCCCTAAATCAATCAGGGACAAATCCTGCATTTCCTGCTTCTCTGGGTGTTTGTGGGTTTTCCTGTATCCTCATGTATAAAATATGTTTTCAGTGAGTCCTTCTGCCTTGAAAACTTTGTGCTTCTTCTAGGAAAAGACCTGTCTTGTCCCTCTCTGCCTCGTCCAGGAAAGCTTAGGGTATTCTGATATTTTCCTTGGTTATGGCCCCATCTTCTGAAAGGATTTGATCCAAAAACTCTCCTTTTATTCCACTACCTGAGAGGTGACCATTGGGAGAAAAACAGAGGGGTAGGGTGGGTGCCGGAGTTGGAAACAGTGTTCTGTCCCAGTTAGGGATATGCTAATGACACTAAAGTTAGTGATGAAGAATCACTTTTACTCTAAGCCGCCTAGTTTCAGATGCTTATAACTCCAAGGAATACAAATGAGAACACGTTTACAAGTCTAACAGGGCAGGATTCTCAGACAATGGTGTTTTGTGAAATGTGGTATTATCCAGTCCCGTGAATCACATCATATAGTAGGATCGGCTTTGAGGCATAAAATGTACATTTCTTAGAAGTCTGAGCAATGAATTATGTGTGTTTATAGATAAGGAATTGATTTCATCCCCAAATCTATGAAGAAAATGAGTTTAAAACGTTTCGAAGAGGTACCTAAAAGTTGACTCTTCCCTCTCTCTCCCTGTCTTTCTCTTTCTCTCATCCAATTATTTACTGTGCTGCCTTTCTCTCCGTTTTCTTGCCTTATTTTAGACCTCATCACTTTCTGACAAATTATGAACTGTTTCATGTATACAGAAGATAATTCAGCATATATGTAAGGTATATCATAATAATATAGAAACCTGTGTACCCAGCACCAAGCTTGTGAACTAGAACACGGCTAATGCCTTGGAAGTCCACCTGTGCCCTTCCAGATTCCTCCCCTCATTCCTTCCCAGAGGTAACCACGATCCTGAACTTTGTTAATAATTCACATTTTTATACATTCACTGCAGAGGAATGTTCCTTTAAATAATGTTATTTCTTGTCCATTTTGGACTTCATGTAGATCTAGTTTTACTAGATGTATTACTTGTCTTACTCTTTCTCTATCCCCCCAATTTGTGTTTGTGATCTTTATCCATGTTGATGTGTGCAACTGTAGTAATCACTTTTCATTGCTGTATACTTATCCACCATATGAAAATTCCACAGTGTGTCTCTTTCCTGTTGATGGACATGTGGCTTGTTTCCAGGTTTATGCTTTTGCAAATTATTTTGCGACGAACTTTCTCATTATATCCCCGTATGCCCACATACAAGAGTTTCTCTACTTTCTCAGTTGAGGGCAATTTTACGCACTACCCCTCCGCCTCAACCAGGGAGACATTTGATAACCTCTGGAAACCTTTTGGTTGTCGTAACTGAGGGTGTGCTACTGACATATAGTGGGTGGAGGACAAGGATACTGCTAAACATCCTACAATGCACAGGACAGTTCTCTACAACCCAGAATTATCTTTTCCAAAATGTCAACCATTGAGAAACCCTGATCTACAGTATAGGCCTAAACATGAAATTCCTGGGTCATAGGGTCTGCCCATGTTCAACCTTACTAGGTAACACCAATTATCTTTCAAAACGGTTGTACTAGTTCATATTCCCCACAGCAGAGGATGAGATTTCTATTTGTTCCACATTCTTGCCAACTCTTAGTATCATTACCTTCATTACTTCTTGCCTGAACTTTGCGCTAGTCTCCTAACCTTCTCCTACCTCCATATTTTTCCCCACAGATACATGCTTCATGTACTTGCTAAGTCAACCTTCCTGAAACCCAACTCTGGCCATGCCAAATTCCTGTAAGAAAATTTTTATGTCTCTACTGCTTACACAGTAAACTTGGTATTTAAGACGCACACAAAAGGGCCCACTAGCTCTGTAGACCTAGTAATACCAACTTATTAGGTGGTATTCAAATAAGCCCTGCCCTTTCTCTGCTCTCTGCAGCATGTCTGTTGTTGAAGACTTACCCTTTCTTAAGTCTCTTCTACATTCATTTCTATGTCCATTAATTCAGCCAGTTATTAATTCTTTTTAATTTACTGAGTATTTGTCTCTCTCTGTCTCACTTAGTTCCCTTAACATAATACCCTCCAAGTCCATCCATGTTGCTGCCAATGGCAAAATTCCTTTTTTATGGCTGATTAGTATTCTATATATACATCACATCTTCTTTCTCCATTCATCTGTTGATGGACACAGATTGCTTCCATACACTGGCAACTGTAAATGACACAGCTATGAACATTGGGGTGCATGCATCTTTTTGAATTCATGTTTTTGTTTTCTACAGATAGATGCCCAGGAGTGGAATTGTTGGGTCGTATGGTAGTTCTAACAACTACAAACTAAAACTATTTTTAGTTTCCTGAGAAATATCCATACTGTTTTCCACAGTGGCTGCAACTCTTTACACTCCTGCGAATCTGTGTGGGATGGTTCCCTTTTCTACACATCCTCGCCAAAATTTGTTACGTGTGTCCTTTTGTGAGGTGATGTCTCATTGTGATTTTGATTTGCATTTCCCTGATGATTAGTGATGTTGAACATGTTTGCATGTGTCTATTGGCCATTTGCATTTCCCCAGAGACTGCAGTGGAGACTTCATTCTTAAGGCTACAAGAAGCCATCAAGGGGCTCTAATTTGGGAAGTAATTTGTGTTTTAGACATGTCACTCTGAAAGCAATGTGAAGAAAGGATCAGAGAGGAGCAAGAATGGAGTGCTCATTAAAGCAGTGATTTATGTGAGAGATGCTGAAGTCCTAGACTAAGGTAGGGGTATTGGAAACACATGAAGAAGTGTATAGAACTGAAAGTCAACAGTTGATTGGCTATGGGTGATAACTGGATGTGGAGATACAGAAGGTGTTATAAGCATAGATGAATAAGCGGTGATAGATGTACTGACCACTAAGTATGCCTGAGTGTGAGCAGGGAAAGAGGAGAAACCCCAGGGAATTCCCTGGCAGTCCAGTTGTTAGGACTCTGTGCTTTCATTGCCAGGGGTGTGGGTTCAATCCCTCATCAGGGAACTAAGATCCCACCAGCCACGCGCCGTGGCTTGGAAAAAAAAAAAGTTGAGAATTGTTCCCACCTCTTCTTTTGCCCCAGGAATAGCTTATGTAGAATGACTATTGAACTTCCTTCTGTGTCCACATATGATGGAGGAACAAGGACCTATTAGCGTCCTGTTGCTGCTATAAAACACAAGCACAAATTCAGTGGTTTAAAACCACACACATTTATTGTCTCACAGTTCCGGAGGTCACAAGTGTGAAATGGGTTTCTCTGGGATGAAACCAAGGTGTCAGTGGTGGCCATGCCCTTACAGAGGCTCTAGGAAAAATCTGTTTCCTTGTCTTTTCTAGCTCCTAGCACTGCATGTTTTACCTTCCTTTCCTCGGAGCCTCTTCTTCCATCTTTAAAGCCAGCCAGGAAGCATCTTCAAATCTCTATTTCAATCTTCACATCGCCTTCTCTCTTACAAGGACACTTCTGATTACACTGGGCCAACCCAGATATTGCGTGATATCTGCAATATGCCGCAAAATCTCCCCACTCAAGACCCTTAACTTAATCACATCTTTAAAGTCCTTTTCGCATTATAAGGTAATATATTCCCAGATTCTGAGGGTTAGGATGTGGAGGTCTTTTGGTGTCTGTAATTCAGCCTACCACAAGTTCCTGTGAAACACCAAAATAATCAGAAAAAAGACTATGAAACAATGATTTTCAACACACTGGACAAAAAGCTACAAAGGACAATGATAAATGAGAGATTGGAATCAAGTCAAAGCTAGCATCATACTTACTATTGAAAGACTGAAAGCTTTCCTCTTAAAAATCGAAAGCAGACAAGGATGCCTGCTCTTTCCACTTCTATTTAATAATGTACTGGGGGTTTTAGTCAGGACAATTAGCCAAGAAAAAGAAATAAAAGGCATGCATATTGAAAAGGAAGAAATAAAACTATTTGTATTTTCACAAGACATGGTCTTACATATATATCTATATCTATACGTATATATCTATATATATAGATACGTGTAGATATATACGTATCTCTCTATATATAGATATATATGAAACACATTTTGCTAAGTAAAACAAGCTAGTGAAAAAGGCCATGTATTGTTTGCTTCATATGATATGAAATAGCCAGAGAAGGAGAATCCATAGAAATGGAATGTAGATTAGTGTTTGCCTGGGTCTGAAGTAGGAAGCAGGGATGGACTGCAAATGGGCCCGGAGGATCTTTTTGAGGTGTTGGAAATTTTCTGAAATTGAATAGAAGTTATAGATTGTGGTGATGGTTGCATAACGTTGTAACTTTAATACAAAAATCACTGAACTTTCCAACTAAAGTATGTAAATTTTATGTTAATTGCATCTCAATAAACATGTTATTTTGTCATTGGTGGTTTTTATCTATCAATGCCTACATTGAGATTAATTTAAAGAGAGTAAGAGAGAATTTTTTTCTTTCACGTTGGTACAAAATATAAAATGAACAATGTTTACAAGAATTTGTACAACGTACATAAAGATGATACCTTGGGGGGCTTCCCTGGTGGCGCAGTGGTTGAGAGTCTGCCTGCCGATGCAGGGGACACGGGTTCATGCTTCAGTCCGGGAAGATTCCACATGCCGCGGAGCAGCTGGGCCCATGAGCCATGGCTGCTGGGCCTCTGCGTCTGGAGCCTGTGCTCCACAACGGGAGAGGCCACAACAGTGAGAGGCCCGTGTACCGCAAAAAAAAAAAAAAAAAAAGACGATACCTTGGGCTGGGTATAAAGTGAAGAGACCTGATAATTTAAAATTCTCATTTTACACATTTCCCTGCTTTCCTATCTTCAGAGCAGATTCCAAGTACATGAGGTAGTCTATTAAATGAGACTCAAATTATGGTGAATCTATAAAATAGAGAGTTAAGCTTAAAAGAATAACAATTTTTCCTTTCAAAATTGAAATTTGGAAGTTTATAGATCCAAATATTATCTTGTGTGATCACTGATGATGTGTATTTTCTTAAGTTTTAACATCTTTTAAAATTATTTATTGATCAATGGTTTTTTTAATAAATTTATTTTATTTTTATTTAATTTTGGGTCTTCATTGCTGTGCGCAGGCTTTCTCTAGTTGTGGCGAGCAGGGGCTATTCTTTGTTGTGGCACGTGGGCTTCTCATTGCAGTGGCTTCTCTTGCTGTGGAACACGGGCTCTAGGCACCTGGGCTTCAGTAGCTGTGGCACACGGGCTCAGTAGTTGTGGCTTGTGGGCTCTAGAGCACAGGCTCAGTATTTGTGGCACACGGGCTTAGTTGCTCCATGGAATGTGGGATCTTTCTGGACCAGGGCTCGAACCCGTGTCCCCTGCATGGGCAGGCCGATTCTTAACCACTGCACCACCAGGGAAGTCCTGATCAATGTTTTTTTAACTAAAATGGATCTGAAAATAGCCAATCCTATTTTATTACACACACACACACACACACACACACACACACGTTTAGGTGAGGATGGAACTTTCCATAGGCTGGAGAGTGCTGCCTCTATATGGGCATGCCTAGTTGTCTGTCTTTCATTTTATTCCTCTTCTATTTGCTTCCTTTGCATATGTCAGTAACCATATAGAACATGAGTGTTCAGGTGAGCATTTTAGTCCGGATTGAGCTGGGCAGTTTTCCTGATTTTGGCTAGGCTTACTTGCATGCATGTGTGTTGTTTGGCTGTTGACTGATTGGACAGGCCTCACTTCAGAAACTGAGGGTTACTTAACTCTGGTCCACTTGCCTTTTATACTCCATGTTGTCTTCGCATATACTTATGATGATGCCCAAGTACAAGAACCTAAGGCTGAAATGCAAAAGTGCTTTTTCATGCCTCTGATTGTGCCGCCCCCACTAATATTTCATTGGCCCATGCAATCAAATGGACAAACTCAAAGTCAGTGAATGAGAAAATATAGTCCCTCTCTCAGTGGGAACGTCTACTGAGTCCTTAGGCAAAGGGTGTAGATACAGGATCTATACTGAGGGAACCTGCAGCAAGAGGAAGCTATCTCGAACCCCATGAAATGCATAAGAAAAGGTCCAGGATAGACTAGAATTAAACCTGTAGCCAAATTGAATTCATAAAGGGAGCAGTAGCAATCAGACCTCAGACCTCCACGCTCTAGCTACTTCTGTTTTCCACGGATGCAATATAGTGAGGTGCTTGCACATTTGAGCTTTCCATTAGGATTTAATTACGCAGTATTAATCATACACAGCTTAGCTACTAATTGGGATTGGGACTTTTCACAGGGATTGGAAGTTTCACTATCATAAAGATGTTTGGTTTCCCCAAACTGGTCTGGCGATCGAAACCAAACCAAATCCCAATCCCAGTAGGTTTTGTGTGTGAGTGTGTGTGGAAAGTGATAAACTGATCTGAGTAGTAGCATTATACAATACCAATTTCTGTGATAATGAAAATGTTCTGTATCTGTGCTGCCCAATACAGTAGTCACTATGTGGCTATTGAGCACTTGAAATGTGGCTACAGTGACTGAGAAACTAAATTTTTAATTATTTTAAATTTCAAATTAAGTAGCTACTTGTGATACATGCACCTTACGTTCACAGCAGCACTATTCACAAGAGCCAAGACATTGAAACAGCCTAAATGTCCGTCGACAGATGAATGGATAAAGAAGGTATGGTACATATATACAATGGAATACTACTCAGCCATAAAATAGAACGAAATGATGCCATTTGCAGCAACGTGGAAGCAACCAGAGATTATCATACTAAGTGAAGTAAGTCAGACACAGAAAGACAAATAGCATATGATATGACTTGTATGTGGAATCTAAAATATGACACAAATGAACCTATCTGAGAAACTGAAACAGAATCACGGACATAGAGAACAGATTGGTGGTTACCAAGGGGGTGGGGATTGGGAGAGGGATGGCGTGGGAGGTTGGGGTGAGCAGATGTGAGCTTTTATATATAGAATGGATACACAACAAGGTCCTACTCTACAGCACAGAGAACTATATTCAGTATCCTGTGATAAACCATAATGGAAAAGAATATATAAAAAAGAATGCATATATATGTATAACGGTATCACTTTGCAGTACAGCAGTAATTAACACAATATTGTAAATCAACTATACTGCAATAAAAAAAGAAAAAAACCCAAAATACCAACCAAGCAAATAAACAAATAAATAGCTACTCGTGGCAGGTCACCACCGTACTGGACAGTGCAGGTATAGGAAATGCAGAATGGCAAGAATACAAAAGTAATCTTGAAAAAGGAAGACATAGGTTACCACACTTCGAACTTATTATGAAATTCTAGGAATTAAGCCATGGGGTACTGGTCAAGGAGAGACTAATTAACCAATGGAATATTACAGAGAATATAGAATCTATCTATCTATCTATCTATCAATCTATACACATACTGGTTCATCACACAGGGCAAAAAATGTGTGTGTGTGCATATACATATATGATAAGTCACCTGATTTATGACAAATGTGACACTTAAGTACAGTGAGGAGACAATGGTCTTTTTTTGTCAGTTGGATATCCACTTGAAAAAAATGAATCGACCTTTTTTCAAACTAGGAACAAAAATCAATTGGATATGGTTTGCAGATATAAATGTGAAAGGTAAAAAATAATTTAAAGCAAACATAGGGAACGTCTTCATGATTTTGAAGTAGGCAACATTTTCTTTTTAACAGGTCACACCAGAAATAAAATACTAACAATAAAGAAAAAAGACTATGTAAAACTTAAGAGCATTTGTTCATCCAAAGGCACCATTAAGAAAGAGAAAAGGCAGTCCACAGATTGGGACTATTTGTTTGCCATACATGTATCCAGTAAAGGAATTGTATCCAGAATACATTAAAAATTCCTACAAATCAAGAAGTAAAGGCAAACAACCCAACAGAAAAAATGGGAAAAGACAAACAGGTACTTCAGAAAAACTGGCTAATACCAATGACTAATAAACAAATGAAGGGGTCTCAACCTCGTAATTCATGAAGGTCAGGGAAATGAACATTGAAGCCATATTGTGATGCTTTTACTTTCACACCTGAATAGGTAAAATGAAAACTGATAGAAACATCATGTCTTTGTGAGGACGTGGAGCAACTGATGCAAGTGAAAACTGGTACATCCACTTTGGAAATTTATTTGCCAACTTCAATATATGTGAATTTATGCATAACCTATGATGCAACAATTTCACTCCTAGCTATTTACCCAAGAGAATTATATACATATGTGCACCAGAACACCTGTATAAGAGTGTTCACAGCAGCACTCTTCACAGTAGGCAAAATGTTTTTTAACTCCCCAAACGCATATGAAAACTAGAGTTGCTAGATAAATGGTGGTATATTCATATCAGAGAATAACATGGAGCAATGAAAATGAACAATCTACAACCACTCACACAAAAAATTAGATGAGTCTTTCAAAAGCAAAAGAAGTCAGTCCCAAAAGAGTGTATAGTAAAAGCCCTTTTGTGTAAAGCTCAAAAACAGGGAAAACTAATCTGTGAGGATAGAAGTCAGATTAGTGTTCACTCTCGGGACATGTAGTGACTTGAAGCAGACACGAGGGGATTTTAGGATGTGGCAATGTGCTGCTTCCTATTCTGAGGGCTATTATATGGGTGTGTTCAGGTTGTGAGTGCTCATAAGACTCAAAAGAGACTCTCCCAATTGTGAAGAGCCCTTTGTAGAGTTGTAACAGTAGGAAGATGACACCAAAACCACCCACAGACTTCCAGTTTTTCCCCATATTATACTGCAGAAGCAATATATAATTCCAGGGGGAAAAGTAATCAAAACCTTGATGAGGGACTTAAGGGTAGTAGGGGTCTGAGAGCATCTGTGTCTCAAGACTACAGTATTGAGTATCCAGGGGAAAAGGCTAATGAGATCTGGAGACTTATGGTGTAATTATTATTGCCAACTGAATTTAGCTGTTGACACTGTAGCTCTGGCTATTCCAGACCTTGGGCTTAAATGCACAATTACCATGTTGCACCTGGGGGACTCAGATTTTCCTGCTACTTGCCACCAGTGGGTAGGCTGACATATGGAACAAGTCACTCTGTTGATCCTATCATAATGGTAGGCCCCAATAAAGAAGAGTTGGCAATGGTTGTTTGCTCACTTGCATGAAAGCCAAGGGGTGGCTCCTTAATCCTGATAAGATATAGAGACCAGCCACTCAAGTCAAATTCTTGAGATCCACGTGGGCTGACCAATCTCCAAGATAGGAAAGGAAGTGTCATTCACTCTATGGCTCACTACTCCCTAAAAAGAAGTCCAGCGCTTAATTTGAGTGTTTGACTATTAAGAGACAATATGTCTCACCTAGACAGTTTGTTGTACCCTACGTCTATGTTGAAGAGAAAATCTAGCAAATGTAGCTTGGTACAGGAGTAGCAGGCAGCTGGGATAGTGCAACAGGCTATCTCAGCAGCCCTACGTTTGATGCCTGTAAAACCCCAAGGGTCCCCTGGAATTGTAGGTGTCTGCTACTGATAACTAGGCTATTTTGAGCTTCTAGCAAGGGAGACCACCTCCACCTGGCAGTGCCTCTTGGAGTCCTGAACTTGATGCCTCCCTGAGAGGGCCATCCACTGCACCCTTTCTGAGCAACAGCTGCTAACCTGCTACTGGACATTTGTGGAGAATGAGAGCCTTAGTCAGGACTGCCAGGGAACAGCACGTCCAGACATCCCTACCTTGAGTTTGTTCCACTCAGATCCTCACAACAAGGTTGGAAAGGTACAACAATCTTTTCTTATTAAATGAAATGTTGTATTTGAGAGAGGGGCAGGTCTGGTCCTATAGCTGTGTCTTGCTTATTTGAAAAGGCTGTGGCTACCTATTTAGGGGCCATTTCACCTCTGTTTGCTCAACTACAAGGGAAGTCTTTTGCTACCTGGTGACCACACTTCCAAGAAGTCCCCAAGGATGCTTGGTGTTGGCTTACTGGTGTCTTGGCCACAATAAAAGCTTACAGTGTCCCCGGGCTTCAGCACTCCTTTAGCCTCAATGACAATCATAAAGGACCCACTGCAGTGAGGACCAGTCAGCACCATGGGCTAAATTAAAAGCTGCCCTCCTTGCCCTAGACAATGCTCCTAAGGGGCAGGCATGCTGTATTTTCACTGGCTCTTGGGCTCTAGCTAACAGCCTAGTTGTCTCTTGGAGTTCATGGGGGATGATTGATTGTCAGACTGGGCAAGTGGCCCTGCTACCAGAATCGAATGAGCTCAAAAGGCCTCCATCTGGGTTACCTGCCAGCAGGTGACAGGACTTTGAGCTCTGCCCACGCCTGGCAAAGAGACTACTTCCACCCTCTGCTGCCATCCGGTGGCTACTTCTGGTGTCAAATAACCTTTGAAACCTATTCTGGCTACGCAGTTGCCATTCCTGTGTGAGCAGCAGATTCTGGCAGCACCAGGGCGACACTTGAATCTAAGTTCCGCCACGCTTTTGGCCACTTGTAATCTTTCAGTGCGAGCCATTCATGATGAAGGAGACTCAAGCAAGACCGCCAGAGCACCCCGGAAGTGCCGTGGTGTGTGCCAATGAAGAATACCTTTCTGGTTCTCACTCCAAACAGAGTACAGCTCTTTTTGACCAACCCGTTATTCTCCGTAATGACTTGAGAGAAGCTGATTCCATGGAGAGAACCAGCAGCCAGACAGAACTGGAGGAGCACAGTTAGAGAGACAAGAGCTGTTCACGATTTACAGCCTTGGTCAACATTCTCAAGAGCATATTGGATGGAAGCAAAACCTCTAGGATAAATCAAATAATAACGGCTGAAATTTCAAGGACTAAAAAAACAGGCAGAGATGGGCATGACACTCATAGGTATTCCACGCCCCTTTTCATGCTCTGGTGGCTGGCATGATCAAGAAGTAGAGTGGATTTTCAAAGCTTTGACTATAAAAGATTGCTGGACAGGCCGTGCTGCCAGAATAATCACTGCCAGACTAGACATCACAGTCAGACTATAGGGTCACTATATGAGGCTGTTCCCAGCAAGGGAATATTCCCTTTCGTTCGTTCTTTCTTCCTTTCTTTTTGTATTTTGGCTGCGCCTTGACGCTTGTGCGATCTTAGTTCCCCAACCAGGGATGGAACCCAGGCCTGGGCAGTGAAAGCGCTGAGTCCTAACCACTGGACTGCCAGGGAATTCCCCAGGAATATTCCCTTTCTAAAGGGAATGGTTGCTTGGGGGATGTCAGGACAGGGAGATCACTTCACTCTATCAGTGATTCCACACCGACAATCCCCAACCATTCCTCTTTCTTTCTTTTTTCTTCCTTCACTGACCTTAGTCAGAGAACGAGGTGAAAGTGACTCCAGCTTATTGCTTCTACTATTACCTGGCTCCAGTCATTGGACATTGTGGGTCACAGATCACAGGGATAGTGATCCACTGGTGGAATCTGTGAAACCTAGATTACCCTTGTGGTGGCTCCCTCAGGCAGCAGTAGGTGATGGTCAATAGACCATTGAAAGTTCTACCATTGTGCCACAGCCTATGTCACTCCTGGAACATCCAGATAGGTCTGGATGCACGTGGGAAATGGCTGGGTCAACGGGAGAAGTACTGACTACTGAATTAGGACAGGCAGACTATGGGGCCATGGAAGGAAAACAACAATCTCAGTATCTGGAGTGGAACTCCTTGTAAGCTGGCAGGTGCAGAGATGGGGATCGGGTTTGTGTCCCCTAAATCCAGCACCACAGCTTGGCAAATATCCCCACGGCCCACTTGAGTCAAGTGGCGGTAGCAGCTGACTGAATTGTCTGAGGTTTGTCCTTCCATCCACATAGATGGGAACAGAAAATCTTCCATGGCCATGGCTATTAAATTCGAACCCCCTCATAGAAACACTCTGACCAGGACAACCTGGTTTCATTATTACTGATACAAGTCCACATGGTTCTCCTGATGCATCCATGGCACCAGAGGCATGTATGGATATTGAAGCTGCATTTATTCAGCAACACTGCCCATGTGGCTTTACCAAACCAATATAAAGGTGATCCAAATCAAGTGTAAGAAGACCCTTTAGGTTATATGCTTGTCTGTGTTGGAGAGTGGGCCACAGAACGTCTTTCCATTGGGAGGAGGGGTAATGTTTTAAATCCTGCACTGTCCCCTGTAGTTATTGGAAGTGACGCAACCCTTTGGAGCACCTTTAGAGACACCAGGCAAAGAGGGCTGTTCTACCTGGGGAGATACCTGGTTCCATAGCCCTGGCATCAGTGTCCAGGCCCTGGAGACAATGGCAGAAACATACCTGTAACTTTAGCTCTCATAGCCAATGAGGTGGCACAAGGTCTGGAAGATAAGAGAATCAGTCTAAACTTCCTTGTACTCTTGTAATGGATGACAGACTGGCCTTAGGGTACATTCAGGCTCAAGGGGGAGGAGTATATCCGATCAACAACATCTCCTTTCTGGTTGGCTTAATTCCACCAGGTGGAGCAGCTCAGCTATTGCAGCAGTGCAGGTACGACACTCTGCATAGTTGGGACACATTCCTCAAGGATCTGGTATATGCACTGAATCAAAAACTGATATTTGACACTATGTCGCCAAATCTACTGTATATGAATCTGGGAACCAAGGAGTGAAAATCAGATTGGCTCACGTAAAAATGAGTCTGATTCCTTTATGATGTTTGAGTGCTGAGGACTTTTAGGACTCAGCCTTCCCTCTACCCCTCCACCCCACAGCTGGGTAAGCTGACACGAAATCCCAGGTAATCTCTTCTTGGAAGCCAGCAGGAGGTTCAAGCCATGCAAGCCCCTACCTCTGCACCAGAACACTCACCCTGGCCCCACCCCTAACCGAAACAAAAACCTGAAATCAGTCTCCTTTCCCACTCTTTCAAGCAGTTTTCAGAGCAGTCTGGGAAGGCTTCCTTGCTCTTCCCTGAAAGCCTTATTATGTAAAGAATAAACCTTGTCCTACCGTCTTAGTATGTGTTATGTTTGGTGTCAGCACTCTTGACATCTGAAGCAAATTTTAGCTGGGAGGATGGGGTCCATCCTTTCTTTCTGGAGTGTCTACAACAGTTCTTCTCACCATCATTCCCTGTAGCACACTTGCAGAATGTGTGCTTCCCATCCCTGAAACTTCAGGGTCTGCCGTATTCAATGTTCTGGATCTCAAGACAGACTGTTTCTGGTAAGGCATACAGGTTGGATTCTACTGAACTTGAAGCTACAGCGACCATCTGGTCACTTCAGTCTCCTCGTGGCAGTGGATCAGCAGGCAAATAAAGCAGATTTCTATATTGGAGGGGGCAAGCTGACCCTGATTACCATGAAGAGATATGAGTTGTTCCTACATAATGGGGACAGGGAGGAGTATGTCTGAACCGAGAGGATTCATCAGCAATTGTTTTGGTGCTTGCCCAGTAACAACAGGAAATTGAATCAGTATAAAAGAGCTAATGACTCCTTCATAATCTTAAGAATGGTTTACGCTTGAGATCTTGGCTAAGTAGGGCTGAATGCAACAAAAAGTCTTGGACTGTTGACTCAGAAATCATTCTAGGAAGCCTGCCTTTTCACGTCTATCATGCTTATCTTGGTTCTTTAAAATAAGTCCCTCTCTTTCTTTATTCATTCTTTGAAGCGTTGAAGTGAATATGTTACTGAACCAAACTTGGGTCTGCTCACGCAACGTGCAGCAAAGCTAATCTGACAGCCAGTTGTGGTTAAGGAACGTACAGCATTTTCTGCAAGGTGCCAAGCAAGGAGTGTGGGCAACTTATGCTCAAAAGTCCCAAACTCCCAAATGGCTTTCAGGGAAGGATTTTTAAAGGCAGGGTGAGGGAGAGGGTAGTGATGATATCCTACATGATATCCTTGTCATTAGTTTGTGATGAGGTAACAGGGTGGTATTTGGGGAATTAACATCATCAATATTCTGATTTCAACCTGTCTGGGATCTACTCGCTTGTGCTCAGCACACAGTTAACTTCTTCCACCCGGTGGAGGTTTTAGTATCTGCAAAGCAATTCAAGGATATGGCTCAGATTATTATCTATAGCCCTTGAGAAGGAACTATGGGTCCATGACTTTGTCGTATGGCCAAACTATTATTATTTTGTCTTGCTTGACTGTTTTCCTTTTTTTCTGCATTTTCTCAATTCTCTGATTAAATTTGCTCTTTGGAACTCAGAGAAGGCTTAGGAGGCTACAGCTTTTCTACAAACAAGAGGTGGCGTGGGGATTGGTAGGGTGTCTGTAACCACAGGGTCCTGTTCCTTTGAAATTTGGCAGCAGTTCATTAAATACTTTACAGCTCCTGTTGTTAACACTTCTGCAACTTTCTGTTCTGTCTGCATCCATTTCAACTTTGCCTTTTTTCTAAGTAGCTTTAATAATGTTAAAATGCCCAAATTCTTTTTTCTTTCTCCTCTGGTAGGTTTTTTACTATTGCTGACATATTAACTATACAGTTTTTAATGACTCTGCCCCTATTGGCACCAGCCATCTCCAGGTGGAAATCAGGGAACAATTCACCCTGTGCAGCAGAGTGCCTCTATATGAGGACACTTCAGTTTTGCTGGCACTGGTAAAATTAAAAGGACCAGATATGCATGGGCTTAAAGGGTAATTGGGGACTCCAAAGTCCTGGAAGGAAAGGGAGGAAGGTCTCAAACTCTAGAAGCTGGGTCTTGAAAATTCATTGAATCCCAGGCATGTCAATCCTCGCCTTTCAGCCAATGAGTTTAGAGCTCCCTACGAGGGGGGGGGGGAGATGGGGGGGAAGCAGTTCTCTGTTGACCCTTCGAAGTTCTGGCTCCCGTCAACTGCCTATCAGATTCTTTCCCGCCTTGTCCAATGGCCTCCCAGGCACAGTTATGGTTGGCTGCTCCTCGGGCCCCTCCCCCCACCCTTCCTGTCACGAGGCCTCCACAGGCCACCATCACAGACTGTTTCGTTGTCTGCCGCCATCTTGTCTGCTTTCCACCACCCGGCCCCTCTCCCCCGCCCCCTCCCAACAGGCTCTGCTGCCGGCAGCGACACTTAGCTCATCAGCAGCCATTTCTGCCAACTAGGTCTAGCAGCTGGATCACTTCTCTGGTTGAGGCACTGACTGGTGCATCTTTCCTGCCATCTCTGCCACAGAAAAGCAAGGCTCAGCCACAGGTGGTCAGAACAGAGCAGGCAGTGGGATGGGCAACATCCCTGTATCAGTCCCAGGACGAGTTGTGCTTGCAGAACGGCACGTCAGGGCCCGTGGGGTCGCCACCGCTAGGGACTTACAGGTGGTGGTGCGAGCCCTTTGGGAAGAGCAGGGTGGGCAGGAGGTCGCCCAGCCCATAGTCGAGGAGTACTGGGATGTACAGCTGGTAGAAGGGGAGGAAGAGGCAGAAGAGGAGGAGGAAGTGGAGGAGGCAGAGGAGGCTAAAGAGGAGGAAGTGGAGGAGGCTGAAGAGGAGGAAGTGGAGGAGGCTGAAGAGGAGGAAGTGGAGGAGGCAGAGGAGGCTAAAGAGGAGGAAGTGGATGAGGCGGAGGAGGCTGAAGAGGAGGAAGCGGAGGAGGCTGAAGAGGTGGAAGTGGAGGAGGCGGAGGAGGCTAAAGAGGAGGAAGTGGAGGAGGCTGAAGAGGAGGAAGTGGAGGAGGCAGAGGAGGCTAAAGAGGAGGAAGTGGACGAGGCGGAGGAGGCTGAAGAGGAGGAAGCGGAGGAGGCGGAGGAGGCTGAAGAGGTGGAAGTGGAGGAGGCTGAAGAGGAGGAAGTGGAGGAGGCAGAGGAGGCTAAAGAGGAGGAAGTGGACGAGGCGGAGGAGGCTGAAGAGGAGGAAGCGGAGGAGGTGGAGGAGGCTGAAGAGGTGGAAGTGGAGGAGGCGGAGGAGGATGAAGAGGAGGGAGTGGAGGAGGCAGAGGAGGCTAAAGAGGACGAGAAGAACGAAGAGGTGAAGGAGGGAGACAGAGACAAGGAAGAGGACGAGAACTATGTGGACAAAGAGGAGGAGGAGGATGGTGAGGAGGGCGCAGAAGTGGTCGCGGGTATCTGTGAGTTCCCCACTGCGCGGGTTCGGTCCCTTCTAGACCCCGTATTCATTATAACGTCCGAGTCCTGGCCCGGCCGCACGCCGCCCACGCGGTGGTCACGCGCTGCTCTTGGGAGCCCAGGGAGGCGGGAGAGAGAGGGGACCAGATGCTGGAAGGCGAGTGCGAGGCAGAGGGCGACCCATCTGGGAGCCGTGGGAACCTGCAGAGGGGGCGGCATCCCAGAAGGCATAGGAACCAGCGGCGGCAGCAGTGGAGGCCGAGTTCTGGTTGGGCGAGGTCCTGGCTGATGCCTCCAAGTCCTGGGAGGCTGGGGCCTGTGGACCTGACGACAGGGCCGAAGCTGGCGAGGGGCGGCCCAGGCCTCAGGCCCTTGCAGCCCCTGCTGGGGCATCGGCCTCAAAGGCAGGCCGCGCTCAGCGCTGGCCTCTGGCGGTTAGGCAGCGGGTCAAAGCTCTCAAAAACCTTCAGGCAAGATATGCACAAGTAGAAGCCCAATTCTCTAAAGACCTTTAGGATCTTGAGAAAAAGTATGCTGCCTTCTACCACCCGAGGGGCAAACAAATGGCATACCTCACTTTTGGCTGACGGGCTTCTAAAAACGTAAAGATTCTCAGTAGGATGACCTGAGAAAATGATGAAACGGCACAGGGGCACTTTTCAGTGGTTGAGGAATCAATGAGCTTCGCCGTAGAATTTGTCTTTAAATCAGGTGAACGTTTTCCAGTGACGTTCTGGCAGAAACATACAAAAAAGCTCTCAGGATCAGATGATTTCGATCCCTTCTCCAAAGGGCCAGAAGTAATCAGCAGCACAGTGTGTGAGATCTACTGGGAAGAGGGGGAAAATGTTGTGAAAACTGTCAAGCAGCAGAAGTGTGAGGGCCATGGAAGTGTTGTATCAACCAGTAGGAGCATGGCCAGCTGTTCTTTTCATTTCTTTCTTTATTTTCTGACATATTTCTCTTCTCCAGATCCTCCCGAGGGCAGAGAACTAGATTCTGCTGCTGATTTTATACCGGGAAATGTTATCCACCACCTTGTGATGCCAAAGTCCGTATCATTCGACACTAAAGAAGAGAGTGAACATCAGTATGGAAACGCTGATGAAGAGAAAGATGATGGAAATGAGAAACCAGAAGAAGGACCCAAGCTGGATATGGTCTCAGCAGAGGGCAGCTCTGGAGAATGCAGGTATTATTGAATAGTGCAAGCATTCCTGACATATACCTGTTACTAACAGCTTTATGTTTTGTTTTGTTTACATCCTTAATCTACTTTTTATCTTTTTAACATCTTTATTGGAGTATAATTGCCTTACAGTGGTGTGTTAGTTTCTGCTTTATAACAAAGTGAATCAGCTCTAGTATACCTATATCCCCATTTCTCTTCCCTCTTGCATCTCCCTCCCACCCTCCCTATCCCACCACTCTAGGTGGTCACAGAGGTCCGAGCTGATCTCCCTGTGCTATGCAGCTGCTTCCCACTAGCTATCTATCATGTTTTTAATAATTTTTGTAAAGTAAATAAGAAAAAATTGATGAAATTTAGTTTTGGAAAAACAGTTTAATGTTAATAATGTACTTGTATTCTAGATGGTATAGAAGGCAGTGTGTTCTGAAATGTATTTCATTTACAGGCGCAAGTCCTTTGTCCTGTAGCTTTAAGACTACTACAGATGGGAAATTTATCAGACCTGGAAATAGAGACCGATATTTTTTTAGAGGTCTAAAATATAGAGACCTATATTTTTAGAGAGTGGCCACGAGGAGAAGCAGCTAAAGCGACCAAGCTGTGCACTAGCTGTACCTTCATCACCTGGCCACAGAAATGGAGTCTCTTGGAATAACAATGCCTTTGAGAAGGTGACTCCTTACAAAGTAGTAAAAAGTCAAGGATTTCAAATAAGACTGCATTTCATGAGTATTTCACAAATATTACTTCAATTTAGATTTTTTATTCAAAAGAAAAGAAAATTAGCCATAGTAAGGTTATTGGCTATCTGATTGGTAATTCAGTCTTAGTTTCTCTTTCCTCTACCCATTCATCTTTTCCTTTCTCTCTCTCATCTCTCTCTCTCTCACAGTATCACACTCTTTCTTTCTCCCTTTCTTAATTTTTACACCTGCGGATGTTTGATAACAGCCTCTTTCTCATTTTACAGATACGGAAACCAGAGGTCTGGGAATATAAGGGATTTATGATTTGTGTAAGGAGCATAGGCTCTTAAGGTGGAAAGACATTTAAATCACAGAGTGGCCTTTCAAGAACAAAAGCTAGCATTTATAGTGGTGGGCAAGAGAGAGATGAGGTTGGTGTGATGAAATGATGTGCACCCTGACAACCAAGGGTCTGGGTTACATGAAGAAAACGTTTTGTTTTCTCCTTGGAGAGCCAACAGATGTTCATAGTATTGACTCCCAGTTAGAAAGTCCCTGGTGCATGTTATTGGTGTTCAATTGTTAATTGACTCTTCTCCCACCCTACAGTTGGAAGGCATAAAAAGAAGTGGACAGCGAAAGAAAAGAAGAAATTGTTCTTCACGGATATTCTAGTTTTCATTAGCCCACAATACAAATGTTGTTTCAAAGTTCAACATCCCAAAATGATATTAACTGACATCTGACTTTATTCTTACCTTTGACAGATAAATTTGACAGTATTGTTCACATTGAAAATAAAAGCTTGTTTGACATGGATAAGCTGCAGAGTTGGGATTTTTTTACCTAAATAATACTGACTCCAGTGTATCTTGGTTCTATTTATTTCGGCCCACCTTACTGTCATTGAAAGGGATTTGTTTCAACTATTTGGTAAGCCTGTTTGACATCCCTTTATAGCAGCCTCAAATAAATTGAAATATTAGATTATAAACAAGTTGTGTGGCAATAGAGATGGTGGCCCAGCCTCTAGTATATGTTACTGAAAGAAACTGATGGATGACCTAGCTTGCCTGGAGACCAGATGGTGCTAGTGGCCTGCCATGGAGCAGCAGCATCAGCATCTGCTGGGAACGTGTTTGAAATGCAAATTCTCAGACCCTGCTCCAGACCTGCTGAATTGGATATTCTGAAGGTAGGCTGCTAGCCATCAGGTTTTTACAAGTCCTCCAAGTGCTACGGAAGCACACTAAAGTTTCAGAACTGCTGCTTTAGAGCAATGGGGGAAACGTTTAACTACACCCACAGTAGGACCAGCCTTAATTCACTGACTTGGTACTATTGCAGGTAAACTGAACAGGATGGTGAGATCTGGACTGAGGAAGACACTAGAATTCTCCGGGGCCTGAGACACAAAGACCTCCCGGAGGGATGTGTTAGTTTCCTAGGGTTACCGTAACAAACTACCACAAAGCAGGTGGCTTAAAACAACCGAAATTTATTCTCTCACCGTTCTGGAGGCCAGAAGTCTGAGGTCAAGGTGTCGGCAGGGTTGGTTCCTTCTGGAGGCTCGGAGGAAGGATCTGTTCCATGCCTCTCTCCTAGTTGCTGGTGGTTGCTGTCAATCCTTGGCCTCATTTGGCTTGTATATGCACGATTCCACTCTCTTTCTTCATCTTTACATAGTGTTTTCCCCTGTGTCTCTGTTTCTGTGTTCTTTCTCTTCTTATAAGGACACCAGTCATATTGGATTAAGGGCCCACCCTAATCCAGTATGACCTCATCTGATCTTTATTACACCTGCAAATACCCTCTTTCCAAATAAGGTCACATTTACAGGTTGCGGGGGTCAACACCTCAACATGTCTTTTGCGGGGACACAATTCAGCTTATAACAAGGGGCAAAGATTCAGTAGTGGAAGGGACGAATTGGTAAAAGAGAAACCTAATTCTAAAATGATAAAAGCATTATGATACCATGCACATATGAAGTTTAAAGACATGCAAAATTACTAGGTTGTTTATAGATACATCTATTTGCAGTAAAAGGCATACATAGGAGTAATGCATACATATGTAGTATGCAGAAAGGTGTGTATGAGACCAATAAACTTATTTAAGACAGTGGTTAAATCTATGGAAAAAGACGGAGAATTCAGTTGGGGAGAGGTACACTGGGTTTCAATTTTATTTGTAAGCTTATGTTTCTTAAGACGGCTGATGGTTGCATGGGTGTCGCATTTTCAGACCTTTGTCGAGATCTGAAATATGTCCTAATTTAAAGAAAATTAAAAGAGGAAATGGGCCTAGTATCTGGAACCTCTTTAAGGGAAAAATGTGAAGTGGTACTTGAGCAGAGCAGAGGATCAGAGAAGGGGAGGACCAGGGGTTTGAGGGTAGAAGGCCTTATTTCTACATTCAGTTAAGGCTGCTTGAGAGCTTGCTAGTTAGCATCAATACCGCTTTCTGTTTTCTATGCTAGTTCCTCGCGTATGGAGAGTAGATTAACATTATTTATTTATGCGTGTATCCCCCAGCTCCCTAAAGTGTGAGCTTCTGACTTGTTCGGAACGTAAAGGCTTTTATTGATTTCTCTCTCCTAAAGCACTGTGTTTTCTTCTTCGTAGATGCTTGATAAAGGTCTGTTAAAGTGAAGTGAGTGTAAGGTATCCACAACCCTTTCCCCTGTCACTGGTGTTGACATTTAAAAATGCGTTATCATGTAGTAACACAGAGTATTCCTCATGGCTAGAACAACAACAACAAAGGCACAAGGCCTTTTGTCACCATTGTTTAATGAAAGAACAGTCCAAGTAGATATTTATCCATGTAGGGTCCCTGGAAAGTCCTCAAATTGGTTTGGTTCCTTATGGTTCATGCCATGCCAGCAGGGAGTGTGTGTGTGTATTTCTGTGTTAATATAGTTAGCGTATTAACTATAGTTAATAGTGAATATTAAAGGCCTTTACCTGGGCTGAAGAATTTTCGGAGGCTCACTTTATTTATTTATTATTATTTTTTGGCCACGTCGTGTGGCATGCAGGGTATTAGATCCCCGAACACGGTTGGAACCCGTGTCCCCTGCATTGGGAGCAGAGTGTTAACCACTGGACTGCCAGGGAAGTCCCGGGAGGTTCACTTTAGACAAACGCATGCACACCTCTTTTTGAGATAAGCCTGTTTTGGTGCATGCTCGGAGTCCATGTCCCTGGCCCTTACCGAGCTCCAGTTACCTAGGGCCCTGAATTTACTCCCCAGGTGGCCCCATGTCCCAAGCCCCAAGAGACATGTGTGTTCCTCTTCACTGCGTCTGTGCTTCTGAGGGCTGAGTGGCACTGTCAGTGTTATACTCAGGGCTGAGAGGTATCTACGAGGTGAAGGCTGCGTATTCAGGTAACAGGACAAGTGGGCTACGTTATCCACATGGATGCACCTGAAGCCTCTCATGTTGAGGGAGGAAGCTCAGGCTTGCTGCTCTGAGGGTTTGCTGTAGCTCTAACATATCAGGCTTCTCTGAGTCTCTGACAGACGGTCCCTAAATCAATCAGGGACAAATCCTGCATTTCCTGCTTCTCTGGGTGTTTGTGGGTTTTCCTGTATCCTCATGTATAAAATATGTTTTCAGTGAGTCCTTCTGCCTTGAAAACTTTGTGCTTCTTCTAGGAAAAGACCTGTCTTGTCCCTCTCTGCCTCGTCCAGGAAAGCTTAGGGTATTCTGATATTTTCCTTGGTTATGGCCCCATCTTCTGAAAGGATTTGATCCAAAAACTCTCCTTTTATTCCACTACCTGAGAGGTGACCATTGGGAGAAAAACAGAGGGGTAGGGTGGGTGCCGGAGTTGGAAACAGTGTTCTGTCCCAGTTAGGGATATGCTAATGACACTAAAGTTAGTGATGAAGAATCACTTTTACTCTAAGCCGCCTAGTTTCAGATGCTTATAACTCCAAGGAATACAAATGAGAACACGTTTACAAGTCTAACAGGGCAGGATTCTCAGACAATGGTGTTTTGTGAAATGTGGTATTATCCAGTCCCGTGAATCACATCATATAGTAGGATCGGCTTTGAGGCATAAAATGTACATTTCTTAGAAGTCTGAGCAATGAATTATGTGTGTTTATAGATAAGGAATTGATTTCATCCCCAAATCTATGAAGAAAATGAGTTTAAAACGTTTCGAAGAGGTACCTAAAAGTTGACTCTTCCCTCTCTCTCCCTGTCTTTCTCTTTCTCTCATCCAATTATTTACTGTGCTGCCTTTCTCTCCGTTTTCTTGCCTTATTTTAGACCTCATCACTTTCTGACAAATTATGAACTGTTTCATGTATACAGAAGATAATTCAGCATATATGTAAGGTATATCATAATAATATAGAAACCTGTGTACCCAGCACCAAGCTTGTGAACTAGAACACGGCTAATGCCTTGGAAGTCCACCTGTGCCCTTCCAGATTCCTCCCCTCATTCCTTCCCAGAGGTAACCACGATCCTGAACTTTGTTAATAATTCACATTTTTATACATTCACTGCAGAGGAATGTTCCTTTAAATAATGTTATTTCTTGTCCATTTTGGACTTCATGTAGATCTAGTTTTACTAGATGTATTACTTGTCTTACTCTTTCTCTATCCCCCCAATTTGTGTTTGTGATCTTTATCCATGTTGATGTGTGCAACTGTAGTAATCACTTTTCATTGCTGTATACTTATCCACCATATGAAAATTCCACAGTGTGTCTCTTTCCTGTTGATGGACATGTGGCTTGTTTCCAGGTTTATGCTTTTGCAAATTATTTTGCGACGAACTTTCTCATTATATCCCCGTATGCCCACATACAAGAGTTTCTCTACTTTCTCAGTTGAGGGCAATTTTACGCACTACCCCTCCGCCTCAACCAGGGAGACATTTGATAACCTCTGGAAACCTTTTGGTTGTCGTAACTGAGGGTGTGCTACTGACATATAGTGGGTGGAGGACAAGGATACTGCTAAACATCCTACAATGCACAGGACAGTTCTCTACAACCCAGAATTATCTTTTCCAAAATGTCAACAGTTGAGAAACCCTGATCTACAGTATAGGCCTAAACATGAAATTCCTGGGTCATAGGGTCTGCCCATGTTCAACCTTACTAGGTAACACCAATTATCTTTCAAAACGGTTGTACTAGTTCATATTCCCCACAGCAGAGGATGAGATTTCTATTTGTTCCACATTCTTGCCAACTCTTAGTATCATTACCTTCATTACTTCTTGCCTGAACTTTGCGCTAGTCTCCTAACCTTCTCCTACCTCCATATTTTTCCCCACAGATACATGCTTCATGTACTTGCTAAGTCAACCTTCCTGAAACCCAACTCTGGCCATGCCAAATTCCTGTAAGAAAATTTTTATGTCTCTACTGCTTACACAGTAAACTTGGTATTTAAGACGCACACAAAAGGGCCCACTAGCTCTGTAGACCTAGTAATACCAACTTATTAGGTGGTATTCAAATAAGCCCTGCCCTTTCTCTGCTCTCTGCAGCATGTCTGTTGTTGAAGACTTACCCTTTCTTAAGTCTCTTCTACATTCATTTCTATGTCCATTAATTCAGCCAGTTATTAATTCTTTTTAATTTACTGAGTATTTGTCTCTCTCTGTCTCACTTAGTTCCCTTAACATAATACCCTCCAAGTCCATCCATGTTGCTGCCAATGGCAAAATTCCTTTTTTATGGCTGATTAGTATTCTATATATACATCACATCTTCTTTCTCCATTCATCTGTTGATGGACACAGATTGCTTCCATACACTGGCAACTGTAAATGACACAGCTATGAACATTGGGGTGCATGCATCTTTTTGAATTCATGTTTTTGTTTTCTACAGATAGATGCCCAGGAGTGGAATTGTTGGGTCGTATGGTAGTTCTAACAACTACAAACTAAAACTATTTTTAGTTTCCTGAGAAATATCCATACTGTTTTCCACAGTGGCTGCAACTCTTTACACTCCTGCGAATCTGTGTGGGATGGTTCCCTTTTCTACACATCCTCGCCAAAATTTGTTACGTGTGTCCTTTTGTGAGGTGATGTCTCATTGTGATTTTGATTTGCATTTCCCTGATGATTAGTGATGTTGAACATGTTTGCATGTGTCTATTGGCCATTTGCATTTCCCCAGAGACTGCAGTGGAGACTTCATTCTTAAGGCTACAAGAAGCCATCAAGGGGCTCTAATTTGGGAAGTAATTTGTGTTTTAGACATGTCACTCTGAAAGCAATGTGAAGAAAGGATCAGAGAGGAGCAAGAATGGAGTGCTCATTAAAGCAGTGATTTATGTGAGAGATGCTGAAGTCCTAGACTAAGGTAGGGGTATTGGAAACACATGAAGAAGTGTATAGAACTGAAAGTCAACAGTTGATTGGCTATGGGTGATAACTGGATGTGGAGATACAGAAGGTGTTATAAGCATAGATGAATAAGCGGTGATAGATGTACTGACCACTAAGTATGCCTGAGTGTGAGCAGGGAAAGAGGAGAAACCCCAGGGAATTCCCTGGCAGTCCAGTTGTTAGGACTCTGTGCTTTCATTGCCAGGGGTGTGGGTTCAATCCCTCATCAGGGAACTAAGATCCCACCAGCCACGCGCCGTGGCTTGGAAAAAAAAAAAGTTGAGAATTGTTCCCACCTCTTCTTTTGCCCCAGGAATAGCTTATGTAGAATGACTATTGAACTTCCTTCTGTGTCCACATATGATGGAGGAACAAGGACCTATTAGCGTCCTGTTGCTGCTATAAAACACAAGCACAAATTCAGTGGTTTAAAACCACACACATTTATTGTCTCACAGTTCCGGAGGTCACAAGTGTGAAATGGGTTTCTCTGGGATGAAACCAAGGTGTCAGTGGTGGCCATGCCCTTACAGAGGCTCTAGGAAAAATCTGTTTCCTTGTCTTTTCTAGCTCCTAGCACTGCATGTTTTACCTTCCTTTCCTCGGAGCCTCTTCTTCCATCTTTAAAGCCAGCCAGGAAGCATCTTCAAATCTCTATTTCAATCTTCACATCGCCTTCTCTCTTACAAGGACACTTCTGATTACACTGGGCCAACCCAGATATTGCGTGATATCTGCAATATGCCGCAAAATCTCCCCACTCAAGACCCTTAACTTAATCACATCTTTAAAGTCCTTTTCGCATTATAAGGTAATATATTCCCAGATTCTGAGGGTTAGGATGTGGAGGTCTTTTGGTGTCTGTAATTCAGCCTACCACAAGTTCCTGTGAAACACCAAAATAATCAGAAAAAAGACTATGAAACAATGATTTTCAACACACTGGACAAAAAGCTACAAAGGACAATGATAAATGAGAGATTGGAATCAAGTCAAAGCTAGCATCATACTTACTATTGAAAGACTGAAAGCTTTCCTCTTAAAAATCGAAAGCAGACAAGGATGCCTGCTCTTTCCACTTCTATTTAATAATGTACTGGGGGTTTTAGTCAGGACAATTAGCCAAGAAAAAGAAATAAAAGGCATGCATATTGAAAAGGAAGAAATAAAACTATTTGTATTTTCACAAGACATGGTCTTACATATATATCTATATCTATACGTATATATCTATATATATAGATACGTGTAGATATATACGTATCTCTCTATATATAGATATATATGAAACACATTTTGCTAAGTAAAACAAGCTAGTGAAAAAGGCCATGTATTGTTTGCTTCATATGATATGAAATAGCCAGAGAAGGAGAATCCATAGAAATGGAATGTAGATTAGTGTTTGCCTGGGTCTGAAGTAGGAAGCAGGGATGGACTGCAAATGGGCCCGGAGGATCTTTTTGAGGTGTTGGAAATTTTCTGAAATTGAATAGAAGTTATAGATTGTGGTGATGGTTGCATAACGTTGTAACTTTAATACAAAAATCACTGAACTTTCCAACTAAAGTATGTAAATTTTATGTTAATTGCATCTCAATAAACATGTTATTTTGTCATTGGTGGTTTTTATCTATCAATGCCTACATTGAGATTAATTTAAAGAGAGTAAGAGAGAATTTTTTTCTTTCACGTTGGTACAAAATATAAAATGAACAATGTTTACAAGAATTTGTACAACGTACATAAAGATGATACCTTGGGGGGCTTCCCTGGTGGCGCAGTGGTTGAGAGTCTGCCTGCCGATGCAGGGGACACGGGTTCATGCTTCAGTCCGGGAAGATTCCACATGCCGCGGAGCAGCTGGGCCCATGAGCCATGGCTGCTGGGCCTCTGCGTCTGGAGCCTGTGCTCCACAACGGGAGAGGCCACAACAGTGAGAGGCCCGTGTACCGCAAAAAAAAAAAAAAAAAAAGACGATACCTTGGGCTGGGTATAAAGTGAAGAGACCTGATAATTTAAAATTCTCATTTTACACATTTCCCTGCTTTCCTATCTTCAGAGCAGATTCCAAGTACATGAGGTAGTCTATTAAATGAGACTCAAATTATGGTGAATCTATAAAATAGAGAGTTAAGCTTAAAAGAATAACAATTTTTCCTTTCAAAATTGAAATTTGGAAGTTTATAGATCCAAATATTATCTTGTGTGATCACTGATGATGTGTATTTTCTTAAGTTTTAACATCTTTTAAAATTATTTATTGATCAATGGTTTTTTTAATAAATTTATTTTATTTTTATTTAATTTTGGGTCTTCATTGCTGTGCGCAGGCTTTCTCTAGTTGTGGCGAGCAGGGGCTATTCTTTGTTGTGGCACGTGGGCTTCTCATTGCAGTGGCTTCTCTTGCTGTGGAACACGGGCTCTAGGCACCTGGGCTTCAGTAGCTGTGGCACACGGGCTCAGTAGTTGTGGCTTGTGGGCTCTAGAGCACAGGCTCAGTATTTGTGGCACACGGGCTTAGTTGCTCCATGGAATGTGGGATCTTTCTGGACCAGGGCTCGAACCCGTGTCCCCTGCATGGGCAGGCCGATTCTTAACCACTGCACCACCAGGGAAGTCCTGATCAATGTTTTTTTAACTAAAATGGATCTGAAAATAGCCAATCCTATTTTATTACACACACACACACACACACACACACACACACACGTTTAGGTGAGGATGGAACTTTCCATAGGCTGGAGAGTGCTGCCTCTATATGGGCATGCCTAGTTGTCTGTCTTTCATTTTATTCCTCTTCTATTTGCTTCCTTTGCATATGTCAGTAACCATATAGAACATGAGTGTTCAGGTGAGCATTTTAGTCCGGATTGAGCTGGGCAGTTTTCCTGATTTTGGCTAGGCTTACTTGCATGCATGTGTGTTGTTTGGCTGTTGACTGATTGGACAGGCCTCACTTCAGAAACTGAGGGTTACTTAACTCTGGTCCACTTGCCTTTTATACTCCATGTTGTCTTCGCATATACTTATGATGATGCCCAAGTACAAGAACCTAAGGCTGAAATGCAAAAGTGCTTTTTCATGCCTCTGATTGTGCCGCCCCCACTAATATTTCATTGGCCCATGCAATCAAATGGACAAACTCAAAGTCAGTGAATGAGAAAATATAGTCCCTCTCTCAGTGGGAACGTCTACTGAGTCCTTAGGCAAAGGGTGTAGATACAGGATCTATACTGAGGGAACCTGCAGCAAGAGGAAGCTATCTCGAACCCCATGAAATGCATAAGAAAAGGTCCAGGATAGACTAGAATTAAACCTGTAGCCAAATTGAATTCATAAAGGGAGCAGTAGCAATCAGACCTCAGACCTCCACGCTCTAGCTACTTCTGTTTTCCACGGATGCAATATAGTGAGGTGCTTGCACATTTGAGCTTTCCATTAGGATTTAATTACGCAGTATTAATCATACACAGCTTAGCTACTAATTGGGATTGGGACTTTTCACAGGGATTGGAAGTTTCACTATCATAAAGATGTTTGGTTTCCCCAAACTGGTCTGGCGATCGAAACCAAACCAAATCCCAATCCCAGTAGGTTTTGTGTGTGAGTGTGTGTGGAAAGTGATAAACTGATCTGAGTAGTAGCATTATACAATACCAATTTCTGTGATAATGAAAATGTTCTGTATCTGTGCTGCCCAATACAGTAGTCACTATGTGGCTATTGAGCACTTGAAATGTGGCTACAGTGACTGAGAAACTAAATTTTTAATTATTTTAAATTTCAAATTAAGTAGCTACTTGTGATACATGCACCTTACGTTCACAGCAGCACTATTCACAAGAGCCAAGACATTGAAACAGCCTAAATGTCCGTCGACAGATGAATGGATAAAGAAGGTATGGTACATATATACAATGGAATACTACTCAGCCATAAAATAGAACGAAATGATGCCATTTGCAGCAACGTGGAAGCAACCAGAGATTATCATACTAAGTGAAGTAAGTCAGACACAGAAAGACAAATAGCATATGATATGACTTGTATGTGGAATCTAAAATATGACACAAATGAACCTATCTGAGAAACTGAAACAGAATCACGGACATAGAGAACAGATTGGTGGTTACCAAGGGGGTGGGGATTGGGAGAGGGATGGCGTGGGAGGTTGGGGTGAGCAGATGTGAGCTTTTATATATAGAATGGATACACAACAAGGTCCTACTCTACAGCACAGAGAACTATATTCAGTATCCTGTGATAAACCATAATGGAAAAGAATATATAAAAAAGAATGCATATATATGTATAACGGTATCACTTTGCAGTACAGCAGTAATTAACACAATATTGTAAATCAACTATACTGCAATAAAAAAAGAAAAAAACCCAAAATACCAACCAAGCAAATAAACAAATAAATAGCTACTCGTGGCAGGTCACCACCGTACTGGACAGTGCAGGTATAGGAAATGCAGAATGGCAAGAATACAAAAGTAATCTTGAAAAAGGAAGACATAGGTTACCACACTTCGAACTTATTATGAAATTCTAGGAATTAAGCCATGGGGTACTGGTCAAGGAGAGACTAATTAACCAATGGAATATTACAGAGAATATAGAATCTATCTATCTATCTATCTATCAATCTATACACATACTGGTTCATCACACAGGGCAAAAAATGTGTGTGTGTGCATATACATATATGATAAGTCACCTGATTTATGACAAATGTGACACTTAAGTACAGTGAGGAGACAATGGTCTTTTTTTGTCAGTTGGATATCCACTTGAAAAAAATGAATCGACCTTTTTTCAAACTAGGAACAAAAATCAATTGGATATGGTTTGCAGATATAAATGTGAAAGGTAAAAAATAATTTAAAGCAAACATAGGGAACGTCTTCATGATTTTGAAGTAGGCAACATTTTCTTTTTAACAGGTCACACCAGAAATAAAATACTAACAATAAAGAAAAAAGACTATGTAAAACTTAAGAGCATTTGTTCATCCAAAGGCACCATTAAGAAAGAGAAAAGGCAGTCCACAGATTGGGACTATTTGTTTGCCATACATGTATCCAGTAAAGGAATTGTATCCAGAATACATTAAAAATTCCTACAAATCAAGAAGTAAAGGCAAACAACCCAACAGAAAAAATGGGAAAAGACAAACAGGTACTTCAGAAAAACTGGCTAATACCAATGACTAATAAACAAATGAAGGGGTCTCAACCTCGTAATTCATGAAGGTCAGGGAAATGAACATTGAAGCCATATTGTGATGCTTTTACTTTCACACCTGAATAGGTAAAATGAAAACTGATAGAAACATCATGTCTTTGTGAGGACGTGGAGCAACTGATGCAAGTGAAAACTGGTACATCCACTTTGGAAATTTATTTGCCAACTTCAATATATGTGAATTTATGCATAACCTATGATGCAACAATTTCACTCCTAGCTATTTACCCAAGAGAATTATATACATATGTGCACCAGAACACCTGTATAAGAGTGTTCACAGCAGCACTCTTCACAGTAGGCAAAATGTTTTTTAACTCCCCAAACGCATATGAAAACTAGAGTTGCTAGATAAATGGTGGTATATTCATATCAGAGAATAACATGGAGCAATGAAAATGAACAATCTACAACCACTCACACAAAAAATTAGATGAGTCTTTCAAAAGCAAAAGAAGTCAGTCCCAAAAGAGTGTATAGTAAAAGCCCTTTTGTGTAAAGCTCAAAAACAGGGAAAACTAATCTGTGAGGATAGAAGTCAGATTAGTGTTCACTCTCGGGACATGTAGTGACTTGAAGCAGACACGAGGGGATTTTAGGATGTGGCAATGTGCTGCTTCCTATTCTGAGGGCTATTATATGGGTGTGTTCAGGTTGTGAGTGCTCATAAGACTCAAAAGAGACTCTCCCAATTGTGAAGAGCCCTTTGTAGAGTTGTAACAGTAGGAAGATGACACCAAAACCACCCACAGACTTCCAGTTTTTCCCCATATTATACTGCAGAAGCAATATATAATTCCAGGGGGAAAAGTAATCAAAACCTTGATGAGGGACTTAAGGGTAGTAGGGGTCTGAGAGCATCTGTGTCTCAAGACTACAGTATTGAGTATCCAGGGGAAAAGGCTAATGAGATCTGGAGACTTATGGTGTAATTATTATTGCCAACTGAATTTAGCTGTTGACACTGTAGCTCTGGCTATTCCAGACCTTGGGCTTAAATGCACAATTACCATGTTGCACCTGGGGGACTCAGATTTTCCTGCTACTTGCCACCAGTGGGTAGGCTGACATATGGAACAAGTCACTCTGTTGATCCTATCATAATGGTAGGCCCCAATAAAGAAGAGTTGGCAATGGTTGTTTGCTCACTTGCATGAAAGCCAAGGGGTGGCTCCTTAATCCTGATAAGATATAGAGACCAGCCACTCAAGTCAAATTCTTGAGATCCACGTGGGCTGACCAATCTCCAAGATAGGAAAGGAAGTGTCATTCACTCTATGGCTCACTACTCCCTAAAAAGAAGTCCAGCGCTTAATTTGAGTGTTTGACTATTAAGAGACAATATGTCTCACCTAGACAGTTTGTTGTACCCTACGTCTATGTTGAAGAGAAAATCTAGCAAATGTAGCTTGGTACAGGAGTAGCAGGCAGCTGGGATAGTGCAACAGGCTATCTCAGCAGCCCTACGTTTGATGCCTGTAAAACCCCAAGGGTCCCCTGGAATTGTAGGTGTCTGCTACTGATAACTAGGCTATTTTGAGCTTCTAGCAAGGGAGACCACCTCCACCTGGCAGTGCCTCTTGGAGTCCTGAACTTGATGCCTCCCTGAGAGGGCCATCCACTGCACCCTTTCTGAGCAACAGCTGCTAACCTGCTACTGGACATTTGTGGAGAATGAGAGCCTTAGTCAGGACTGCCAGGGAACAGCACGTCCAGACATCCCTACCTTGAGTTTGTTCCACTCAGATCCTCACAACAAGGTTGGAAAGGTACAACAATCTTTTCTTATTAAATGAAATGTTGTATTTGAGAGAGGGGCAGGTCTGGTCCTATAGCTGTGTCTTGCTTATTTGAAAAGGCTGTGGCTACCTATTTAGGGGCCATTTCACCTCTGTTTGCTCAACTACAAGGGAAGTCTTTTGCTACCTGGTGACCACACTTCCAAGAAGTCCCCAAGGATGCTTGGTGTTGGCTTACTGGTGTCTTGGCCACAATAAAAGCTTACAGTGTCCCCGGGCTTCAGCACTCCTTTAGCCTCAATGACAATCATAAAGGACCCACTGCAGTGAGGACCAGTCAGCACCATGGGCTAAATTAAAAGCTGCCCTCCTTGCCCTAGACAATGCTCCTAAGGGGCAGGCATGCTGTATTTTCACTGGCTCTTGGGCTCTAGCTAACAGCCTAGTTGTCTCTTGGAGTTCATGGGGGATGATTGATTGTCAGACTGGGCAAGTGGCCCTGCTACCAGAATCGAATGAGCTCAAAAGGCCTCCATCTGGGTTACCTGCCAGCAGGTGACAGGACTTTGAGCTCTGCCCACGCCTGGCAAAGAGACTACTTCCACCCTCTGCTGCCATCCGGTGGCTACTTCTGGTGTCAAATAACCTTTGAAACCTATTCTGGCTACGCAGTTGCCATTCCTGTGTGAGCAGCAGATTCTGGCAGCACCAGGGCGACACTTGAATCTAAGTTCCGCCACGCTTTTGGCCACTTGTAATCTTTCAGTGCGAGCCATTCATGATGAAGGAGACTCAAGCAAGACCGCCAGAGCACCCCGGAAGTGCCGTGGTGTGTGCCAATGAAGAATACCTTTCTGGTTCTCACTCCAAACAGAGTACAGCTCTTTTTGACCAACCCGTTATTCTCCGTAATGACTTGAGAGAAGCTGATTCCATGGAGAGAACCAGCAGCCAGACAGAACTGGAGGAGCACAGTTAGAGAGACAAGAGCTGTTCACGATTTACAGCCTTGGTCAACATTCTCAAGAGCATATTGGATGGAAGCAAAACCTCTAGGATAAATCAAATAATAACGGCTGAAATTTCAAGGACTAAAAAAACAGGCAGAGATGGGCATGACACTCATAGGTATTCCACGCCCCTTTTCATGCTCTGGTGGCTGGCATGATCAAGAAGTAGAGTGGATTTTCAAAGCTTTGACTATAAAAGATTGCTGGACAGGCCGTGCTGCCAGAATAATCACTGCCAGACTAGACATCACAGTCAGACTATAGGGTCACTATATGAGGCTGTTCCCAGCAAGGGAATATTCCCTTTCGTTCGTTCTTTCTTCCTTTCTTTTTGTATTTTGGCTGCGCCTTGACGCTTGTGCGATCTTAGTTCCCCAACCAGGGATGGAACCCAGGCCTGGGCAGTGAAAGCGCTGAGTCCTAACCACTGGACTGCCAGGGAATTCCCCAGGAATATTCCCTTTCTAAAGGGAATGGTTGCTTGGGGGATGTCAGGACAGGGAGATCACTTCACTCTATCAGTGATTCCACACCGACAATCCCCAACCATTCCTCTTTCTTTCTTTTTTCTTCCTTCACTGACCTTAGTCAGAGAACGAGGTGAAAGTGACTCCAGCTTATTGCTTCTACTATTACCTGGCTCCAGTCATTGGACATTGTGGGTCACAGATCACAGGGATAGTGATCCACTGGTGGAATCTGTGAAACCTAGATTATCCTTGTGGTGGCTCCCTCAGGCAGCAGTAGGTGATGGTCAATAGACCATTGAAAGTTCTACCATTGTGCCACAGCCTATGTCACTCCTGGAACATCCAGATAGGTCTGGATGCACGTGGGAAATGGCTGGGTCAACGGGAGAAGTACTGACTACTGAATTAGGACAGGCAGACTATGGGGCCATGGAAGGAAAACAACAATCTCAGTATCTGGAGTGGAACTCCTTGTAAGCTGGCAGGTGCAGAGATGGGGATCGGGTTTGTGTCCCCTAAATCCAGCACCACGGCTTGGCAAATATCCCCACGGCCCACTTGAGTCAAGTGGCGGTAGCAGCTGACTGAATTGTCTGAGGTTTGTCCTTCCATCCACATAGATGGGAACAGAAAATCTTCCATGGCCATGGCTATTAAATTCGAACCCCCTCATAGAAACACTCTGACCAGGACAACCTGGTTTCATTATTACTGATACAAGTCCACATGGTTCTCCTGATGCATCCATGGCACCAGAGGCATGTATGGATATTGAAGCTGCATTTATTCAGCAACACTGCCCATGTGGCTTTACCAAACCAATATAAAGGTGATCCAAATCAAGTGTAAGAAGACCCTTTAGGTTATATGCTTGTCTGTGTTGGAGAGTGGGCCACAGAACGTCTTTCCATTGGGAGGAGGGGTAATGTTTTAAATCCTGCACTGTCCCCTGTAGTTATTGGAAGTGACGCAACCCTTTGGAGCACCTTTAGAGACACCAGGCAAAGAGGGCTGTTCTACCTGGGGAGATACCTGGTTCCATAGCCCTGGCATCAGTGTCCAGGCCCTGGAGACAATGGCAGAAACATACCTGTAACTTTAGCTCTCATAGCCAATGAGGTGGCACAAGGTCTGGAAGATAAGAGAATCAGTCTAAACTTCCTTGTACTCTTGTAATGGATGACAGACTGGCCTTAGGGTACATTCAGGCTCAAGGGGGAGGAGTATATCCGATCAACAACATCTCCTTTCTGGTTGGCTTAATTCCACCAGGTGGAGCAGCTCAGCTATTGCAGCAGTGCAGGTACGACACTCTGCATAGTTGGGACACATTCCTCAAGGATCTGGTATATGCACTGAATCAAAAACTGATATTTGACACTATGTCGCCAAATCTACTGTATATGAATCTGGGAACCAAGGAGTGAAAATCAGATTGGCTCACGTAAAAATGAGTCTGATTCCTTTATGATGTTTGAGTGCTGAGGACTTTTAGGACTCAGCCTTCCCTCTACCCCTCCACCCCACAGCTGGGTAAGCTGACACGAAATCCCAGGTAATCTCTTCTTGGAAGCCAGCAGGAGGTTCAAGCCATGCAAGCCCCTACCTCTGCACCAGAACACTCACCCTGGCCCCACCCCTAACCGAAACAAAAACCTGAAATCAGTCTCCTTTCCCACTCTTTCAAGCAGTTTTCAGAGCAGTCTGGGAAGGCTTCCCTGCTCTTCCCTGAAAGCCTTATTATGTAAAGAATAAACCTTGTCCTACCGTCTTAGTATGTGTTATGTTTGGTGTCAGCACTCTTGACATCTGAAGCAAATTTTAGCTGGGAGGATGGGGTCCATCCTTTCTTTCTGGAGTGTCTACAACAGTTCTTCTCACCATCATTCCCTGTAGCACACTTGCAGAATGTGTGCTTCCCATCCCTGAAACTTCAGGGTCTGCCGTATTCAATGTTCTGGATCTCAAGACAGACTGTTTCTGGTAAGGCATACAGGTTGGATTCTACTGAACTTGAAGCTACAGCGACCATCTGGTCACTTCAGTCTCCTCGTGGCAGTGGATCAGCAGGCAAATAAAGCAGATTTCTATATTGGAGGGGGCAAGCTGACCCTGATTACCATGAAGAGATATGAGTTGTTCCTACATAATGGGGACAGGGAGGAGTATGTCTGAACCGAGAGGATTCATCAGGAATTGTTTTGGTGCTTGCCCAGTAACAACAGGAAATGGAATCAGTATAAAAGAGCTAATGACTCCTTCATAATCTTAAGAATGGTTTACGCTTGAGATCTTGGCTAAGTAGGGCTGAATGCAACAAAAAGTCTTGGACTGTTGACTCAGAAATCATTCTAGAAAGCCTGCCTTTCCACGGCTATCATGCTTATCTTGGTCCTTTAAAATAAGTCTCTCACTTTCTTTGTTCATTCTTTGGAGCGTTGAAGTGAATATGTTACTGAACCAAACTTGGGTCTGTTCACCCAACGTGCAGCAAAGCTAATCTGACAGCCAGTTGTGGTTAAGGAACGTACAGCACTTTCTGCAAGGTGCCAAGCAAGGAGTGTGGGCAACTTATGCTCAAAAGTCCCAAACTCCCAAATGGCTTTCAGGGAAGGATTTTTAAAGGCAGGGTGAGGGAGAGGGTAGTGATGATATCCTACATGATATCCTTGTCATTAGTTTGTGATGAGGTAACAGGGTGGTATTTGGGGAATTAACATCATCAGTATTCTGATTTCAACCTGTCTGGGATCTACTCGCTTGTGCTCAGCACACAGTTAACTTCTTCCACCTGGTGGAGGTTTTAGTATCTGCAAAACAATTCAAGGATATGGCTCAGATTATTATCTATAGCCCTTGAGAAGGAACTATGGGTCCATGACTTTGTCATATGGCCAAACTATTATTATTTTGTCTTGCTTGACTGTTTTCCTTTTTTTCTGCATTTTCTCAATTCTCTGATTAAATTTGCTCTTTGGAACTCAGGGAAGGCTTGGGAGGCTATAGCTCTTCTACAAACAAGAGGTGGGGTGGGGAGTGGAAGGGTGTCTGTAACTACAGGGTCCTGTTCCTTTCTAATTTAGCAGCAGTTCATTAAATTCTTTCCAGCTCCTGTTGTTAACACTTCTGCAACTTTCTGTTCTGAGTGCATCCATTTCACCTCACCTTTTTCCTAACTAGCTTTAATAATGTTAAAATGTCCAAATTCTTTTTTTCTCTTTCTTCTGGTAGGTTTTTTACTATTGCTGACATATTAACTATACAGTTTTTAATGACTCTGCCCCTATTGGCACCAGCCACCTCCAGATGGAAATCAGGGAACAATTCACCCTGTGCAGCAGAGTGCCTCTATATGGGGACACTTCAGTTTTGCTGGCAGTGGTAAAATTAAAAGTATCGGATATGCTTGGACATAAAGGGTAATTGGGGACTCCAAGGTCCTGGAAGGAAAGGGAGGAAGGTCTCAAACTCTAGAAGCTGGGTCTTGAAACTTCATTGAATCGCAGACATGTCAATCCTCGCCTTACAGCCAATGAGTTTAGAGCTCCCTACGGAGGGGGGGGGAGATGGGGGGGTGGGGTGGAAGCAGTTCTCTGTTGACCCTTTGAAGTTCTGGCTCCTGTCAACTGCCTATCAGATTCTTTCCCGCCTTGTCCAACGGCCTCCCAGGCACACTTATGGTTGGCTGCTCCTCGGGCCCCACCCCCCCACCCTTCCTTTCACGAGTCCTCCAAAGGCCACCATCACAGACTGTTCCGCTGTCTGCCGCCATCTTCTCTGCCTCCCACCACCCCCGCCCCCCTCACCCGCCCCGTCCCAGCAGGCTCTGCTGCCAGCAGCGAGACTTAGCTCGGCAGCAGCCATTTTTGCCAACTAGGTCTAGCAGCCGGATCGCTTCTCTGGTTGAGGCACGGACTGGTGCGTCTTTCCTGCCATCTCTGCCACAGAAAAGCGGGGCTCAGCCACACGTGGTCAGAACAGAGCAGGCAGTGGGATGGCCAGCATCCCTGGATCAGTCCCAGGAGGAGCGGTGCCGGCAGAACGGGGTCGCAGGGTCGCCGCCCGTAGGGTTTTACTGGCGGAAGTGCGAGCCCTGTGGGAAGAGCAGGGCGCCCAGCCCATAGTCCAGGAGGACTGGGATGTAAAGCTGGTAGAAGAGCAGGAAGAGGCAGAAGAAGAGAAGGAGAAAGTGGAGGAGGCGGAGGAGGCTGAAGAAGACGAGGAGAAGAACGAAGAGGCGGAGGAGGGAGACAGAGACAAGGAAGAGGACGAGAATTATGTGGACAAAGAGGAGGAGGAGGACGGTGAGGAGGGCGCAGAAGTGGTCGCGGTATCTGTGAGTTCCCCACCGCGCGGTTTCGGTCCCTTCCCTTCTAGACCCCGTATTCGTTATAACGACCGAGTCCTGGCCGGCCGCACGCCGGCCACGCGGTGGTTAGGCGCTGCTCTTGGGAGCCCAGGGAGGCGGGAGAGAGAGGGGACCAGATGCTGGAAGGCGAGTGCCAGGCAGAGGGCAACCCGCCCTGGGAGCCGCGGGAACCTGCAGAGGGGGCGGCATCCCAGAAGGCAGAGGAACCAGCGGCGGCGGCAGCGGAGGCCGAGTTCTGGTTGGGCGAGGTCCTGGCTGATGCCTCCGAGTCCCGGGAGGCTGGGGCATGTGGACCCGACGACGGGGCCGAAGCGGGCGAGGGGCGGCCCAGACCTCAGGCCCTTGCAGCCCCTGCTGGGGCATGGGCCTCAAAGGCAGGCCGAGCTCAGCGCTGGCCTCTGGCGGTTAGGCAGCGGGTCAAAGCTCTCAAAAACCTTCAGGCAAGATATGCACAAGTAGAAGCCCAATTCTCTAAAGACCTTTAGGATCTTGAGAAAAAGTATGCTGCCTTCTACCACCCGAGGGGCAAACAAATGGCATACCTCACTTTTGGCTGACGGGCTTCTAAAAACGTAAAGATTCTCAGTAGGATGACCTGAGAAAATGATGAAATGGCACAGGGGCACTTTTCAGTGGTTGAGGAATCAATGAGCTTCGCGGTAGAATTTGTCTTTAAATCGGGCGAACATTTTCCAGTGACGTTCTGGCAGAAACATACAAACATGCTCTCAGGATCAGATGATTTCGATCCCTTCTCCAAAGGGCCAGAAGTAATCAGCAGCACAGTGTGTGAGATCTACTGGAAAGAGGGGGAAAATGTTGTGAAAACTGTCAAGCAGCAGAAGTATGAGGGCCATGGAAGTGTTGTATCAACCAGTAGAAACATGACCAGCTATTCTTTTTACTTCTTTATTTATTTTCTGACATATTTGTCTTTTCCAGATCCTCCCGAGGGCAGAGAACTAGATTCTGCTGCTGATGTTAAATCGGGAAATGTTGTCCACCACCTTGTGATGCCAAAGTCTGTATCATTCGACACTAAAGGAGAGAGTGAACATCAGTATGAAAACGCTGATGAAGAGAAAGAGGATGGAAATGAGAAACCAGAAGAAGGACCCAAACTGGATATGGTCTCAGCAGAGGGCAGCTCTGGAGAATACAGGTATTATTGAATAGTGCAAGCATTCCTGACATATACCTGTTACTAACAGCTTTATGTTTTGTTTTGTTTACATCCTTAATCTACTTTTTATCTTTTTAACATCTTTATTGGAGTATAATTGCTTTACAGTGGTGTGTTAGTTTCTGCTTTATAACAAAGTGAATCAGCTCTAGTATACCTATATCCCCATTTCTCTTCCCTCTTGCATCTCCCTCCCACCCTCCCTATCCCACCACTCTAGGTGGTCACAGAGGTCCGAGCTGATCTCCCTGTGCTATGCAGCTGCTTCTCACTAGCTATCTATCATGTTTTTAATAATTTTTGTAAAGTAAATAAGAAAAAATTGGTGAAGTTTAATTTTGGAAATACAGTTTAATGTACTTGTATTCTTGATGGTATAGAAGGAAGTGTGTTCTGACATGTGTTTCATTTACAGCCACAAGTCCTTTGTCCTGTAGCCTTAAAACTACTACTGATGGGAAATTTATCAGACCTGGAAATAGAGACCTATATTTTTTTAGAGGTCTAAAATATAGAGACCTATATTTTTAGAGAGTGGCCACGAGGAGAAGCAGCTAAAGCGACCAAGCTGTGCTCTAGCTGTACCTTCATCACGTGGCCACAGAAATGGAGTCTCTTGGAATAACAATGCCTTTGAGAAAGTGAAAGTAAAAAGTCAAGGATTTGACTTACAAAGTAGTAAAAATTTAAGGATTTCAAATAAGACTGCATTTCATGAGTAATTCACAAATATTACTTCAATTTAGATTTTTTATTCAAAAGAAAAGAAAATTAGCCATAGTAAGATTATTGGCTATCACTGAGTTGGTAATTCAATCTAAATTTCTTTTTCCTCTACCCATTCATCTTTTCCTTTCTCTCTCTCATCTCTCTCTCTCTCTCACAGTATCACACTCTTTCTTTCTCCCTTTCTTAATTTTTACACCTGCGGATGTTTGATAACAGCCTCTTTCTCATTTTACAGATACGGAAACCAGAGGTCTGGGAATATAAGGGATTTATGATTTGTGTAAGGAGCATAGGCCCTTAAGGGGGAAAGACATTTAAATCACAGAGTGGCCTTTCAAGAACAAAAGCTAGCATTTATAGTGGTGGGCAAGAGAGAGATGAGGTTGGTGTGATGAAATGATGTGCACCCTGACAACCAAGGGTCTGGGTTACAAGAAGAAAACGTTTTGTTTTCTCCTTGGAGAGCCAATAGATGTTCATAGTATTGACTCCTATTTAGAAAGTCCCTGGTGCATGTTATTGGTGTACAGTTGTTAATTGACTCTTCTCCCACCCTACAGTTGGAAGGCATAAAAAGAAGTGGACAGCGAAAGAAAAGATGAATTTGTTCTTCACGGATATTCTAGTTTTCATTAGCCCACAATACAAATGTTGTTTCAAAATTCAACATCCCAAAATGATATTAACTGACATCTGACTTTATTCTTACCTTTGACAGATAAATTTGACAGTATTGTTCACATTGAAAATAAAAGCTTGTTTGACATGAATAAGCTGCAGAGTTGGGTTTTTTTTATATAAATAATACAGACTCCAGTGTATCTTGGTTCTATTTATTTCGGCCCACCTTACTGTCATTGAAAGGGATTTCTTTCAACTATTTGGTAAGCCTGTTTGACATCCCTTTATAGCAGCCTCAAATAAATTGAAATATTAGATTATAAACAACTTGTGTGGCAATAGAGATGGTGGCCCAGCCTCTAGTATATGTTACTGAAAGAAACTGATGGATGACCTAGCTTGCCTGGAGACCAGATGGTGCTAGTGGCCTGCCATGGAGCAGCAGCATCAGCGTCTGCTGGGAACGTGTTTGAAATGCAAATTCTCAGACCCTGCTCCAGACCTGCTGAATTGGATATTCTGAAGGTAGGCTGCTAGCCATCAGGTTTTTACAAGTCCTCCAAGTGCTACTGAAGCACACTAAAGTTTCAGAACTGCTGCTTTAGAGCAATGGGGGAAACGTTTAACTACACCCACAGTAGGACCAGCCTTAATTCACTGACTTGGTACTATTGCAGGTAAACTGAACAGGATGGTGAGATCTGCACTGAGGAAGACACTAGAATTCTCAGGGGCCTGAGACACAAAGGCCTCCGGGAGGGATGTGTTAGTTTCCTAGGGTTACCGTAACAAACTACCACAAAGCAGGTGGCTTAAAACAACCGAAATTTATTCTCTCACCGTTCTGGAGGCCAGAAGTCTGAGGTCAAGGTGTCGGCAGGGTTGGTTCCTTCTGGAGGCTCGGAGGAAGGATCTGTTCCATGCCTCTCTCCTAGTTGCTGGTGGTTGCTGTCAATCCTTGGCCTCATTTGGCTTGTATATGCACGATTCCACTCTCTTTCTTCATCTTTACATAGTGTTTTCCCCTGTGTCTCTGTTTCTGTGTTCTTTCTCTTCTTATAAGGACACCAGTCATATTGGATTAAGGGCCCACCCTAATCCAGTATGACCTCATCTGATCTTTATTACACCTGCAAATACCCTCTTTCCAAATAAGGTCACATTTACAGGTTGCGGGGGTCAACACCTCAACATGTCTTTTGCGGGGACACAATTCAGCTTATAACAAGGGGCAAAGATTCAGTAGTGGAAGGGACGAATAGATAAAGGAGAAACCTAGTTCCAAAACGATAAAAGCATTATGATACCATGCACATATGAAGTTTAAAGACATGCAAAATTACTAGGTTGATTATAGATACATCTATTTGTAGTAAAAGGCATACATAGGAGTAATGCATACATATGTAGTATGCAGAAAGGTGTGTATGAGAACAATAAACTTACTTAAGACAGTGGTTAAATCTATAGAAAAAGACGGAGAATTCAGTTGGGGAGAGGTATACTGGGTTTCAATTTTATTTGTAAGCTTATGTTTCTTAAGACGGCTGATGGTTGCATGGGTGTCGCATTTTCAGACCTTTGTCGAGGTCTGAAATATGTCCTAATTTAAAGAAAATTAAAAGAGGAAATGGGCCTAGTATCTGGAACCTCTTTAAGGGAAAAATGTGAAGTGGTACTTGAGCAGAGCAGAGGATCAGAGAAGGGGAGGACCAGGGGTTTGAGGGTAGAAGGCCTTATTTCTACATTCAGTTAAGGCTGCTTGAGAGCTTGCTAGTTAGCATCAATACCGCTTTCTGTTTTCTATGCTAGTTCCTCGCGTATGGAGAGTAGATTAACATTATTTATTTATGCGTGTATCCCCCAGCTCCCTAAAGTGTGAGCTTCTGACTTGTTCGGAACGTAAAGGCTTTTATTGATTTCTCTCTCCTAAAGCACTGTGTTTTCTTCTTCGTAGATGCTTGATAAAGGTCTGTTAAAGTGAAGTGAGTGTAAGGTATCCACAACCCTTTCCCCTGTCACTGGTGTTGACATTTAAAAATGCGTTATCATGTAGTAACACAGAGTATTCCTCATGGCTAGAACAACAACAACAAAGGCACAAGGCCTTTTGTCACCATTGTTTAATGAAAGAACAGTCCAAGTAGAAATTTATCCATGTAGGGTCCCTGGAAAGTCGTCAAATTGGTTTGGTTCCTTATGGTATATGCCATGCCGGCAGGGAGTGTGTGTGTGTATTTCTGTGTTAATATAGTTAGCGTATTAACTATAGTTAACAGTTAATATTAAAGGCCTTTACCTGGGCTGAAGAATTTTCAGAGGCTCACTTTATTTATTTATTATTATTTTTTGGCCACGTCGTGTGGCATGCAGGGTATTAGATCCCCGAACACGGTTGGAACCCGTGTTCCCTGCATTGGGAGCAGAGTGTTAACCACTGGACTGCCAGGGAAGTCCCGGGAGGTTCACTTTAGACAAACGCATGCACACCTCTTTTTGAGATAAGCCTGTTTTGGTGCATGCTCGGAGTCCATGTCCCTGGCCCTTACCGAGCTCCAGTTACCTAGGGCCCTGAATTTACTCCCCAGGTGGCCCCATGTCCCAAGCCCCAAGAGACATGTGTGTTCCTCTTCACTGCGTCTGTGCTTCTGAGGGCTGAGTGGCACTGTCAGTGTTATACTCTCAGGGCTGAGAGGTATCTACGAGGTGAAGGCTGCGTATCCAGGTAACAGGACAAGTGGGCTACGTTATCCACATGGATGCACCTGAAGCCTCTCATGTTGAGGGAGGAAGCTCAGGCTTGCTGCTCTGAGGGTTTGCTGTAGCTCTAACATATCAGGCTTCTCTGAGTCTCTGACAGACGGTCCCTAAATCAATCAGGGACAAATCCTGCATTTCCTGCTTCTCTGGGTGTTTGTGGGTTTTCCTGTATCCTCATGTATAAAATATGTTTTCAGTGAGTCCTTCTGCCTTGAAAACTTTGTGCTTCTTCTAGGAAAAGATCTGTCTTGTCCCTCTCTGCCTCGTCCAGGAAAGCTTAGGGTATTCTGATATTTTCCTTGGTTATGGCCCCATCTTCTGAAAGGATTTGATCCAAAAACTCTCCTTTTATTCCACTACCTGAGAGGTGACCATTGGGAGAAAAACAGAGGGGTAGGGTGGGTGCCGGAGTTGGAAACAGTGTTCTGTCCCAGTTAGGGATATGCTAATGACACTAAAGTTAGTGATGAAGAATCACTTTTACTCTAAGCCGCCTAGTTTCAGATGCTTATAACTCCAAGGAATACAAATGAGAACACGTTTACAAGTCTAACAGGGCAGGATTCTCAGACAATGGTGTTTTGTGCAATGTGGTATTATCCAGTCCCGTGAATCACATCATATAGTAGGATCGGCTTTGAGGCATAAAATGTACATTTCTTAGAAGTCTGAGCAATGAATTATGTGTGTTTATAGATAAGGAATTGATTTCATCCCCAAATCTATGAAGAAAATGAGTTTAAAACGTTTCGAAGAGGTACCTAAAAGTTGACTCTTCCCTCTCTCTCCCTGTCTTTCTCTTTCTCTCATCCAATTATTTACTCTGCTGCCTTTCTCTCCGTTTTCCTGCCTTATTTTAGACCTCATCACTTTCTGACAAATTATGAACTGTTTCATGTATACAGAAGATAATACAGCATGTATGTAAGGTATATCATAATAATATAGAAACCTGTGTACCCAGCACCAAGCTTGTGAACTAGAACACGGCTAATGCCTTGGAAGTCCACCTGTGCCCTTCCAGATTCCTCCCCTCATTCCTTCCCAGAGGTAACCACGATCCTGAACTTTGTTAATAATTCACATTTTTATACATTCACTGCAGAGGAATGTTCCTTTAAATAATGTTATTTCTTGTCCATTTTGGACTTTATGTAGATCTAATTATACTAGATGTATTACTTGTCTTGCTCTTTCTCTACCTCCCCAGTTTTGTGTTTGTGATCTTTATCCATGTTGATTTGTGCAACTGTAGTAATCACTTTTCATTGCTGTATACTTATCCACCATATGAAAATTCCACAGTGTATCTCCTTCCTATTGATGGACATGTGGCTTGTTTCCAGGTTTATGCTTTTGCAAATTATTTTGCGACAAACTTTCTCATTATATCCCCGTATGCCCACATACAAGAGTTTCTCTACTTTCTCAGTTGAGGGCAATTTTACGCACTACCCCTCCGCCCCAACCAGGGAGACATTTGATAACCTCTGGAAACCTTTTGGTTGTCATAACTGAGGGTGTGCAACTGGCATATAATGGGTGGAGGACAAGGATACTGCTAAACATCCTACAATGCACAGGACAGTTCTCTACAGCCCAGAATTATCTTTTCCAAAATGTCAACAGTTGAGAAACCCTGATCTACAGTATAGGCCTAAACATGAAATTCCTGGGTCGTAGGGTCTGCCCACGTTCAACCTTACTAGGTAACACCAATTATCTTTCAAAACGGTTGTACTAGTTCATATTCCCCACAGCAGAGGATGAGATTTCTATTTGTTCCACATTCTTGCCAACTCTTAGTATCATTACCTTCATTACTTCTTGCCTGAACTTTGCGCTAGTCTCCTAACCTCCTACGTCCATATTTTTCCCCACAGATACATGCTTCATGTACTTGCTAAGTCAACCTTCCTAAAACCCAACTCTGGCCATGCCAAATTCCTGTAAGAAAATTTTGATGACTCTACTGCATACACAATAAACTTGGCATTTAAGACGCACACAAAAGGGCCCACTAGCTCTGTAGACCTAGTAATACCAACTTATTAGGTGGTATTCAAATAAGCCCTGCCCTTTCTCTGCTCTCTGCAGCATGTCTGTTGTTGAAGACTTACCCTTTCTTAAGTCTCTTCTACATTCATTTCTATGTCCATTAATTCAGCCAGTTATTAATTCTTTTTAATTTACTGAGTATTTGTCTCTCTCTGTCTCACTTAGTTCCCTTAACATAATACCCTCCAAGTCCATCCATGTTGCTGCCAATGGCAAAATTCCTTTTTTATGGCTGATTAGTATTCTATATATACATCACATCTTCTTTCTCCATTCATCTGTTGATGGACACAGATTGCTTCCATACACTGGCAACTGTAAATGACACAGCTATGAACATTGGGGTGCATGCATCTTTTTGAATTCGTGTTTTTGTTTTCTACAGATAGATGCCCAGGAGTGGAATTGTTGGGTCGTATGGTAGCTCTAACAACTACAAACTAAAACTATTTTTAGTTTCCTGAGAAATATCCATACTGTTTTCCACAGTGGCTGCAACTCTTTACACTCCTGCGAATCTGTGTGGGATGGTTCCCTTTTCTACACATCCTCGCCAAAATTTGTTACGTGTGTCCTTTTGTGAGGTGATGTCTCATTGTGATTTTGATTTGCATTTCCCTGATGATTAGTGATGTTGAACATGTTTGCATGTGTCTATTGGCCATTTGCATTTCCCCAGAGACTGCAGTGGAGACTTCATTCTTAAGGCTACAAGAAGCCATCAAGGGGCTCTAATTTGGGAAGTAATTTGTGTTTTAGACATGTCACTCTGAAAGCAATGTGAAGAAAGGATCAGAGAGGAGCAAGAATGGAGTGCTCATTAAAGCAGTGATTTATGTGAGAGATGCTGAAGTCCTAGACTAAGGTAGGGGTATTGGAAACACATGAAGAAGTGTATAGAACTGAAAGTCAACAGTTGATTGGCTATGGGTGATAACTGGATGTGGAGATACAGAAGGTGTTATAAGCATAGATGAATAAGCGGTGATAGATGTACTGACCACTAAGTATGCCTGAGTGTGAGCAGGAGAAGAAGGAAAAGAGGAGAAACCCCAGGGAATTCCCTGGCGGTCCAGTGGTTAGGATTCAGCAGTGGCCGGGAGCCCGGGTTCCATCCCGGGTCGGGGAACTAAGATCCCAGCAAGATGCGTGGCACGGCCATAAAAAAAAAAATAGGGAGAAACCCCAAACCAAGTCAATGGTGACAGGAGGGAGAGACAGAAGAGGGAGAGTGCAGATGTGCAGAAAATAGAGAGGCCAAGGAATAGGAGGGCTCAGTGAGATAAAAGAGCACATGTAGAGAGTGTAGAAGAATGAGAGAGCAGCATGTCTAGGGGCTTGCGGTCCAACACTGGGATATTTTCATTTTAGATGTGAGAGGTAGAGTAGTTTAGGGTGAAGAATAAACCAGAGTGTGTCTGTGAGAGAGTTTGGCTAGTATGTTGTACAGATGTTCACTGGAAATGAGAACGTCCAATTGTTGAGTGATTGACGTGGAAGTTGGAGTCCTCTGGATGGTGGTCGGTTGGGGCAGAGAGCAGTCGATGGCTAGGGCCAGTGGATGATAGCGTGAGGGAGTTACAGAAGGTGGCGTAGCAGGATAGCTTAAACCTCAAGGATAAATGTTATGACCGTAGGGACTGATAGATACGTTAACAATGAGAGCTGGAGATTTTAACCCACCACTCTCAGAACATGTCCGAGCAAACAGAAATAAGCAGTGATATCAAAGGCCTAAACACAATAATAAATTTGAGCTATTAGATAATATAAAACTTCATACCCAACAAACAGAGAACATAAATTCTTTTGAGCTATTGACTGTATACAGAAATAGACCTTAAGAAGAAAAAGGAAGCCTCAATAAACTGCAAAGGATCACTAGTGTGAAATCTAGGCTCTCTGCTCATAATGCTTAACGCAGAGGTTAATAACACAGAGATAGCTTTAAAACACCCAAATGTTTGGAAACAAAATAGCATACTACTAACTAATCCTTGGATTGAAGGAAATCAAGAAATATTTAGAACTGAATAACGGGAATATTCAGTATCCCTCAAAGTTTAAGATATATTTACCCTAGACCCAGTAATACTACCACTAGGCGCTTCGCCCAGAGAACCCCATGCCCGTGCAAACCAGATGACAAGGCCAAGGATGCCCAGAGCTGCATTGTTTGTAATAGTCCAAAAGTGGACACAACCCAAGTTCAGAAACTAGTTGGGTAGGTATATGCAGTGATATGTCCATCAGTGGAATGTCATACAGCAAAGGAAACGAACAAACTTGGCTACATACAAGTTGGATGAATCTTATGAATCAAGGTATCAAGCCAAAAAAAATAGAAAAGAACAGACACACACAGGAATATATTCTATAGGAGGCCACTTTTACAAAGCACAAAAACAGGCATGCATAAATAAATTACAAGAGCCTACAAAATACCTGGGTGTATGAGGGAAAAGCACGAGAGACTTTTGCACGGGGGGGGTGGTCGTGTTTGGTTTAACTCAAGTAGTAGTTATAATTTCCAAAACTGTTTTCCTGAATAATACCACAGAACTGGTACAATCAGGAGGGTGGAACGTGAGGAAGCCGTTGGACCACTCTGTTTCTGCTGAGAGCATCACAAATTTTGGCTTTGAGGCCACATTGCCTCCTTCCTCCGTCTATACAAAGTTGATGTCCCATGCCTTGCCTTTTGATACCCACAAAACTAGGAACTGTACCCTGGGACCTCTATTGTTACTGCTGCAGGAGATGCGAAAGTTTCTGAGCCCATGCTCACTGAGAGAAACCAGAAACCCCAGAAGCAGCATAGACTCCACCTTCCTGCTCCTACCAACTCTCATGGGGGTTTATTATCTGCTTGGCAGAGGCTAAGTTATGTGTGCAATCCAGGCCATAAGGGCAGGAGTTCAGGAAATGTAGACTTGGCTTGCAACGTCGATCAAGCCTTACCTGCTGTGATTGGGATTGTAATGGAGTCAAGTGAGCTAATCTACGATATTTGCCACAGGATATAAAACTGGAAGTGGGGAAGCCAATTAGGAGGCTATTGGAGTGGTCCACCTGAGAGACGATGGGGACTTGGACCAGAGTGACAAAAGCAAAGGTGTTAGAAAGTGGTTGGATTTATATTTTACTCAGAAAATAGGACTTGTCTATAAATTATGGCCGGGTTGAGGGAAAGACATAAAAGTGTGAAGATTAATACTTCCTTTCACTCCTGCCCCAGACATCCAGTTTTCTTTGCAAACCCTCCAGCCTGGTTCAGGAGCCCCTCTTACGTATATCACTGCACCATGTGTTTTGGAATTCCTTGGCTCATCATTTATATTTCTACTAAAGAGTCGTTTCCCTAGGGGCAGACCGTGTGCATTGTGAACACATTTGGGTAGTCAGAAACTGGAATCCAACCCCAAGGGAGGGGCACGGGACTGAGGCTTACTCAAGTCAACACACATTATGTTCCGCTAAACTTCCACTTTGCTCTTCATGGGAGTGATTGCCCTAAGCACACTTATCCCTCATTATAGTAAATCAGAAAGACAAAGACATTCTGCATTTTGCCCTGTGCTCCACTGTGAACAAGGCTGTATCCACATGAATATCTGAGACAAAGCTGCTGACGGAAAGGTATAAATGCTGAAGCTGCTCTAGGAGCTACTTGAGAGTCTTAACTGAAAAGTAAAGGGGAAACATTAGTTGGTTTGAAATGGACTAAGAGCTTTGAACAAAGTTATAGTTGAAACCACTTACATTCTGTGATGACAACGGAACACAAAGTCCAGCCATTAGAAGTGATAAGGTAAGGTGATACGGTGGTTCCATGTCACTCAGGGGTTTGACACCCCTACTGGGTGAGCCAGAAACTGCTTCAGGTCTCCCAAAGAAAAACTATGATGAACAGTCAGATGCTTCATCCCTTGCCACTTGTAAATTAAGAGGGTAAAGTAGTACTTTTAAAGTGAATTTATTGTGACTCATTGAGCTTAGTAATTTGTATATTCTTTGGGGTTCTAAATGCTTCCTGGAGCCTGTGTGGGAAAGGGCCTTTTCTCATCTCCGGGATTCCAGGAGCTTCTAGCTGGGGCAGACTCATTTGGGACATATCTTAGGCACTGGCTCCCCCTGGAGTGCAAGGGTTGGAGAACCCTTGTAGACACCTCCCCCTGCCCCTAGTCAGGGTCACACAGCTCATCTCAGGAGCTATGGATAATAAGGCCAGGCTGCGCCCATGACCCATGTTTCTTCTTCTAGTCGGCTTCAGTGATCCATATTTTTCCTTCTCGTTCGTCGTATTAAGTGGCCAGAAAATAAATGGCCACGTAACTCTAGAAGAAGAAGAGTTTCCATGTTTTGAGCACTGATTGTATGATTGGCCATAATAATTTAGGTGCTTTCCATGAATTGACTCATTGTAGCCTCTAAAGAAGTCCTATTATTATCTTACTCTAGAGATGAAGAAAGTGAGGCACAGAGCAGCTATGTAAGTTGCTTAAGATTCCACGGCGAGTGAGTGACACAGGTGAAATTCAAACCCAGGCAGTCTGGCTTCAGAGTCTAAGCTCTGACTTCTACTATATCATCTCCCCTCCTGGCTGGAAAACGGGAAGAATAATACCTACCTTACAGAGCTGAAGTGAGGATTAAATTATTATTATTAGTCCTCTGGAGGAGGTTGGCCGTTTTCTGATCAGTGGGATGGGGTAGAGAGTACATTTTGTCAATTAAGATCCACACATAATCCTCAAGGTGAAATAAGCGTTTCCATTTACTTTTAATAAATTCAAAGTGAAGTTGTGTATAAGCAAGGTGCCATAACAGTGCATTTCAGTGGAAAGAAGCTCTCTTCATGTTTGCATTAAATGGAACACAAGAAGGGTCACTCTGACTTCATTTCCATAGCTGACTCCTAAATAGGATCTGCAGGTCCACAGAGAAGCTTTTCCAGACCTAATAGCTCCTGGAATAGGTTCATGCACTTGAAATTCTTCCTTAGCCCAGTCAAGGTGACACATAAAGTTAACCTTCATAATTCCTATGGAGAATACTCACCCCTGTCATAGCCCATAAGATGACATACTTATAGGGTGACGACCTTCCATGTATGACTAAGACAATTTGAACAGCTCCTAGGTGTCAGGGTGCTCTAAGAAATAGATTTGGTAGCAAATGATTTTTATTAATGAAGGATGGAATGGATAACGTTTATAAAATAGTCTTTCATGCTAAGTCTGAGAGAAAGGTATTCTAAAGACCAGCGTCCAGAGGCCCATCCCCTTGTCTTTATTTCTTCTGCTCCTGCCCAAGGTCAAGATTCATTATCTCTCACTTGGATCCTTAACATAGCCTTCATTCTTTCTGATGTCCTGCACTCTCATGATGATGCGTCCAGGAGTGAATTTCTGTTTTCTATGCTGATGAGAATTCAATGAGCTTCTAGTATCTGTGGATTGGTGCATTTCATCTGCTCGGGAAAATGTTTGGCCATCATCTTTCCCATTTCTCACTCGTGTCCTTCTAGGATTTAAATTAAATGTATATTAGACTTCTTCACTCTATTCATTGTGTCTCTTATCCTACATTTCTTTTCATAAAATTCACTTCTCCAGGCAGAATTCTGGATGATTTCTTTTGATCTGTCTTCTAATTCAATAATTCTCTCTTAGGTTTATTTCTCTTCATCACATTTATCATCACCTAATGATTATGTTTAGCGTTGTGTTGAACGCATCCATTGAACCCTCAATCGTTATAGTTTTTTAGTCCTAGATGTCCTATTTGATTCTTTTTCAATTGGCTATGCCACATTTTAGGATTTTCTGTTCCCTGAAAATATTTTAAAGCTTATTTCTTAATTTTTTGAACTATAGTAGGCCATAGTGATTATAGTCTGGGTCTCATAATTCTGATATCTGAAATATCTGTGAATTTGTTTTCATTGTCTATTTTTTCTTTGGGCTGTCACTTACAATGTATTTTTTTTCCTTATGTGTCCACTTATCTTTGACTATGTGCCAATATATTATTGAAAAATTATTTATCAGACTGATTTCAGGCATGGGAAGACAGAACCTTCCTGCAGAGAGCATTTTCACCTGCTTCTGCTAAATGCCTGGGGTCACTACCTGTCCAAGACCACTTTAATCCAAGTTCAGGGCTTGAAGTTCCTCAGATCACTCTGGTGATGGATACCTAGACTGCAAGTCCATGCCAGGGCTTGTTGCTTCTGGTTCACCATTATCCCAAAGGGGTAGCCACTTCTTTTCAGCTTAGAGTGGCTGGAGGGCTTATCAGATCTACTCAATGGGGGTGAGGACTTCAACTTTTGGTCTCTTTTCCCATCAGGCCGCCAAAACCACAGCTCAGTGTCACACTTCTTCCTTCTGGATCCACCTAATGCCCTCAGGCAAAAGTGGCTTTGAGTGCTGGGCTTTCCTATTTGGGTTTTTGCTTTCTTCTAGATTTTAGCCTCAGAGTTTCTTAGTGCTTAATGAAGATAATTTCTTTTCACATTTCACCCAGTATTTTTTAGTTGTCCTCATTGCGATGGTGAGTGCAAATGACTTAGCCTGCCATTACTCGGAGCAGAAGTGTGCACCACCCTTCTAACTTCTCTCCTTGTCCCCAGTCTCTCTTCCAGTTCTTCCTCCAGAAAGTAACTGAAAGTTTCTTCCTGATGGTGTCATTTTCCTGCACAAAGCCTCCAAAACCTTACTGTTGAATGTAAGATAGAAATCAAATTCCTTACTTTGGACAATCAGATCTAAAACTCTCTTTCTGAGAAACTACTGTATAGCACAGGGAACTCTACTCAGTACTCCGTGGTGACCTAAATGCAAAGGAAATCTAAAAAAGATGGGATATGTGTATACATATAACCGATTCATGTTGCTGTAAAGCAGAAACTAAGACAACATTGTAAAGGAACTATACTGCAATAAAAATTAACTTAAAAAAAAGAAGAGATGGAAATGAAAAATGGAGTATGTGGAATAGGTTATGGAGAGAAAGGTTGAGGATGAAAAGTTCTCTGCCAATCATCAGAAGACTTTGAACTTTTTAAAGTAAGAAAATGATGTGATTTTATTTGGGTTTACACATGGCACTTTGTGGGCAGTATGGAAATTGGGTAGGTGTCCTAAAGAGAATGTTTGCATTCCCCCCAAATCTATGTGTTGAAATGCTAATCCCCAAGATAACGGTATTAGTAGGTGGGGTCTCAGGGAGGTGCCTAAGTCATAAGGTTGGAACCCTCATGAATGAGATTAGTGCCTTATTTAAGAGGGTCCAGAGAGATACTTCGCCCCTTCCACCATGTGAGGACATCTTGACAAGTTGCCATCTATGATCCAGGAAGTGGCCTTCACCAGACACCAAAGCTGCTGGTGCCTTGATCTTGGACTAACCAGCGTCTAGGACTGTGAAAAATAAATGTTTGCTGTTTATAAGTAAAAAAAAAATACAGTGAAACTCTCCTTCTTAGCTTCAGTTATTCACCGAGGAGGTATTTTCTGTGCACTGAATGTGTGGCCATCATTAGGCCAGGTGCCACCTATTCTTTTGCTTCTTACCTATTTGGCCTCTTGCCTTACCTCCCAATCCACCTCATACTCTAGACAAACTGAAATATTCACAGTCATGTGTCAGAGCTGGGTCAGAACACAGATGGGCTAACTCCTAGGTCAGTGACCTGTCCTCTACACCCTGATCCCATATTCATGTTTAATTCCATTCAATGTGGATACTTATGTACATTCTAATAAATGAACTAGACAAAAACTCAACAACTACAAATTGTACTAGCTTTTTCGTATTCCTTGCTGCCTTTGGGGCTCTTTGTCACGTGAGTGTGGGACGTAAGCTTTGGAAATAAATTCATTTTTGCCATCAAGTTTTTGGCCATCTCCATAGTCACAAGGACGCCTAGGAAAAAAAGAAAACTTGAGGCTTGCTTTCCCTGTCAGTTGAGACACTGATTGCAGAATTTGATTCCAGTAATAGGAATAACCTGCTTCCAAACAAAACAATTCCCACATGCCAGTGGCTGCATGAGATAACAGTCAAAGCTGACTTTCACTGGAAAAACACACTTTTCTGGAAGTGGGCCAACCTAGAGATAGGGTTCTAGTTTTGCATTTTGCCACTGTATAACCTTGGGCCCATCCACCCTCCTCTAGGCTTCAGTCCCCACCCCTCCCAGCCCATATACAATTCAGATGCTTGGACAAACGGATCTGAAATGGCCTTTTCATTTTTGACAAGCAAGTATTGTCTCTACGAGGATGCCTTAGTGACCAGAGACAAGGGGTGCAGGACTAAGAGCAGTAGGGCTGAGCTCACCTGACCCACTGCTGTTGTGACGGTTAGTTATAGAGGGATCCCCCACGTAAGTAAGAGGGTTAGTTCCATGCGGATCCGCCACGTAAGTGAGAAGAAAGCACTTACTGCAATAGAAGGAAAAAGAGGGGGAAAGGAGAGGGGAAACGAAGGTGTGAAGATGCTCTGCTGGTGAAGAGAAGGAAGGAAAATAAGAGACATTTTAAAAATGTGTGATTCTAAAATGGTAAAAAAAAAAACAAAAGAAAAAGAAAGGGGGTGCTGGAGAAGGGGTCAAGGTGGGGTAAAGAGTTAAATTTTTAGCTGTACAAAACACTCAGCCACCCCAGGAAGTTCCATGCAACTAATGCTTTGCAACATGCTGGGCACAAGCAGTCCCAACTCTTTTCACCAAATACTGAAGGAAAGGCGAAGGGGGAGAATGTTTGTTTGAATATTCTAGTTGACCAAGAGTGAACCTGAAATCCATTTTGATTTCAACACTTTTACATGGCATGCCTCACGAGGTCCAGCGGTGGTGAATATGACTGAGTTTTATCTGCTCATTGCCCATCTGGCTTATGTGCTCTGAAGAAGCCTCTTTCTGACCTTGCTTCAGCAAGGTACCTGAGATGGGAAGGACGAAGGGTAGTGAATGAGTGGAAGCATTTCCTCTTTCTCTGAGATATTTCTATTCTACGTGGCAATGTTCAGGGTAGCGGAAAGAATAGAAAACCTCTAGCAAAAATGTAAGGCTTTTTCCCCCCCATGCTGGGCCAGAATGCTGCAGCATTAGAGTGACCTGCTCTCCAGGGACTCACTGCCTTGAAGATCCGATACACTGACCGTTGCCTTCTTTTCCCCTTCAATGCTGTCAGCCAAGAACCCTCACTTCAACTGTGCATCCCTTAGCTATGGGAGGGGGGCTCCTGGAGCCCAATTTCTGTCCTGATGATGCGTCAGAGCCGTGTCACAAAACGCACTGGTTGCACCTCCTCTATGCCTTCCAGAGGACAGGCACTCTGGTTCACTGGAGGCCCGAGGGTCTGGGAATGACCACCAGTCAACTATGTCCTGATTCCTCAAAGGTGTCCAGTACTTTCAAACTGCACATAGAGCCTGGGTCGTCAAATTACTTCTTTCACCACAAAAAGCAAACCCATGGGCATACGCTGTTTCAAATGAAAAGCATATTTTGCGTATTTGCAGAGGGGAGGGGCAGGGCGGGGTGCCCCACGCCGCCGACGCCCGGCCCAGCTCTCCAGCTGCCAAGGAGCTGGAGCTGCTGCTGAGGGAGGAACGACTACAGACGCCAGAAGAGCACAGGGCTGGGCGGCACACAGCCTGTGCTAGGAGGCGGGACCGCGCATCTATTTGAAAAGCTCCTGGCGCCTGCCGCATTGGCTAAGCTCGCTTACCATCAGAGTGGGCGGAGTCAGTTGTGCGCCGGGCCTCGGGCCCGCCCAGCGGCAGCCGGAAGTGCTTCAGACCCCGCGGTGTCCGCAGTGGCCGGGTGAGTAGTCGGGTTGGTACGTGGAGTGAAGCTGCTGGGCTGCTGCTCTTCTTGCCGCTGCCAGGCTCAGGGCCGCTGGTCGACCCCCACCCTCCGCGCTCCCCTTGGCCTCGATGTTCTCACCTTACGGGCGACTCTTTGCAGAAGCACGAGCTCCTCGCCCCGCTCCTCTTGGTTATCCCGCGCCTCCCCTCGTTTGTCTTCCTCCCGGTCCGCAGCAGTCTCCAGGGTTCTTGGACGGTGGGAGCTATGGCGTCCCGACATGCGGCGGGCCGCTGTTTGCCTACTCCTCATCAGGACCCTGCCCTTGGAGGGCGACGACCCCCATCCCAGCTGGAAATTCCACTTTGGCTTCTAACCTCTCCTCGCCTGATGTTCCTGACGTCGTTCTGGACTTCTTTGATTGGTAAGCGGGGTCGCCAGGCTGCCATGAGCTGGGAGGGCGGTGGGTGAGTGGGCGACCTCTTAGAAGGAGACGGCTGGAGCAGACGTGGGCCTGGGCTTTTGAACGGCTGCCCACGCGCGCTGCCTGCTGGCCAGTCCCTAGAGGAGTTGGTGGTGGGGCTGGGCACGTCCAGCTGCGATGGAGCCCCCTTGTTTCAGGCCCTGTGTTGCCGTGGTACCTAATAGCGCTGAAATGGCGGGGGTCGGGGAGCTACCGCCCCAGGGTCCACCCCTCCATCTCCAGGGACTGAATTCTCCTCAGCCAGGTATACTGACCCCTGTGTGTGAGTGCGCGGGGAGGGGGTGATGGTGCGGTGAGGGCCCAAGTTAGTATTCCGCCGTGCTGAGTAGACGGCTGGTGAAACTGGGAGTGCCTCGAGCGGCCTAATCCCAGATTCTGCTGCCCACTCTGCTCCGCCAGATAGGGTCCTCTAGCAACAACCCTTGTTATTAAATGCACCGGATGCATTCCTGCTTATTATCCCTGAATAGTGTTTCCTTGTCAGCCAGCAGAACGATTCAAACAAGCCAATCACATCCTTGCTTAGGCACCAGGGGGTACCTCGCCCTCTTAGTACTGCAAAGCCCGCTTCCCACAGACCCTTCTGGTTCACCCTGTTCCAGAATGCAACCCCCACGTGTCCTGCATGGCCTGCGATGTCCTCCTCTCCTGGGCTGCCCAGGAGGTGGGTCAGTGGGCCTCCGAACCTGTCCCCATAACCACCCAGAAGGTCTGGACCACTCATGATTAGATGGAGATAAAACCCACAGCTGTAAATTTGCACTGCTAGAAATCTAAACTATTCTGACAGAATTTGTACAGAGAGTAAAGACAAAATAATAATAATAATTCCATGCAGCACAAGTGGCAGCACCATAGCAGAAGATGGCTTCAGTCCACCCACCTCTGGCTTGGGGGCCCAGTAATCTGCTGTGCCATTCTATTGCATATGCTTCTGTTGCAGTAGAAATCCTGATCATCCTAATGATAGGGAAAAGCAACCATGGCACTTTTGGGACGCAGTGATGAAATTAAATGCAACTTAAGCCAGAGTCCTTAAAACTTATTAAGCAACCATTGCCATAGGGGAGGCCCCTAACCCTAATGAAACTGATCTGATGCTCTCTGAAGGAAGAAATCTATAAATATGAGCAGATTAGAGAGGACACTGCCCTCACACACACACACACACACACACACAAAGTATATCCAGTGACAAACAAACAAGCAAAAAGAATCAGAGAGAAAGCAATCAGAAAACTTGTACATAGAGGGAGGAAACAATTTAAGTTGATACAAAGGTCCACAATTTAATCCAGTTGGAAATCTAGAATTTGCTAAAAGAATTTATAGCCTGGTGAGACCTTTGTCCTTGGCAGACAGCTGTCTTCTCACTGTGTCTTCATATGGCCTTTTCTTTGTTCAATGTGGGGAGAGAGAGAGCTCTGTGGCTTCTGTTCGTCTTCTTATAAGGATACCCCCCTATTGGATTAGAGCTCCAAGCTCATGACCTTGTTTAACCTTGAAGGTCATATCTCCAAATATAGTCACATTGGGGGTTAGGGGTTCAACATAGCAATTTGAGGGGAACAGAGTTCAGTGCATAACATCCTTTTTTTTTACTTTTGGTTGTGTTGGGTCTTCGTTGCTGTGCGTGGGCTTTCTCTAGTTGCGGTGAATGGGGACTCCTCTTCGTTGAGGTAAACGGGCTTCTCACTGTGGTGGCTTCTCTTGTTGTGGGTGCGCGGGCTTCAGTAGTTCTGGCCCGCGGGCTCAGTAGTCGTGGTTCGCGGGCTCTAGAACTCAGGCTCAGTAGTTGTGGCACCACGGCATGTGGCATCTTCCCGGACCAGGGCTTGAACCCGTGTCCCCTGCATTGGCAGACGGGTTCTTAACCACTGTGCCACCAGGGAAGCCCCATTCCATAACATCTTTTTTTTCTTTTTTTATAACATGTTTATGGGAGTTTAATTGCTTTACACTGGTGTGTTACTTTCTGCTTTATAACAAAGTGAATCAGCTATACATATACATATATCCCCATATCTCTTCCCTCTTGTGTCTCCCTCCCTCCCACCCTCCCTATCCCACCCCTCCAGGTGGTCACAAAGCACCAAGCTGATCTCCCTGTGCTCTGCGGCTCCTTCCCAGTAGCTTTCGGTTTTACATTTGGTAGTGTATATAAGTCCATGCCACTGTCTCATTTTGTCCCAGCTTACCCTTCCCCCTCCCCGTGTCCTCAAGTCCATTCTCTGTTAGGTGTGCGTCGTTATTCCCGTCCTGCCCCTAGGTTCTTTATGACCATTTTGGGTTTTTTCTGTTTTTGAGATTCCATATATATGTGTTAGCATTACGGTATTTGTTTTTCTCTTTCTGACTTACTTCACTCTCTGTGACAGACTCTAGGTCCACCCACCTGACTAGAAATAAGTCAATTTCGTCTCTTTTTATGGCTGAGTAATATTCCATTGTATATATATGCCACATCTTCTTTATCTATTCATCTGTCGATGGACGCTTAGGTTTGTTCCATGTCCTGTCTGTTGTAAATAGAGCTGCAGTGAACATTGTGGTACATGACTCTTTTTGAATTATGGGTTTCTCAGGGTATATGCCCAGTAGTGGGATTGCTGGGTCGTTTGGTAGTTCTATTTTTAGCTCCTTGAGGAACCTCCATACTGTTCTCCATAGTGGCTGTATCAATTTACATTCCCACCAACAGCGCAGGAGGCTTCCCTTTTCTCCACACCCTCTCCAGCATTTATTGTTTGCAGACTTTTTGATGATGGCCATTCTGTCAGTCCCTAACATCTTGATCTATATTTTGGGTATCTGTGAGGCAGGTGATTCCCAGAGTTCTAGAGGGCTGGGTATAGGGGAATTCAGGTGTTAGAGCACAGCCCCTGCCCCTTGTATGATATCGTTTGGGGCAGTGGGCCCAAACACTGGTCGGTGTCAGGGAGTAGCTGCCTCCTTTCCTCCTTTCCATGTTCTCCTATATCTCAGCAGAGACTTAACAACCACAATTTAAAAACACCAAGCACATTCTCCCATTGTTTTAAGCAAGATAGCATCTCAGCAGGCATCCAGGGCCAGAAGGAGGGAACAGGGCCGAGGGCCAAGCTCTGGGGATTGTCAGGTGTGAATAATCTTCATTATCTCTGAGGCACCTCATCACCATCTTTCGGACTCTGATCTGTTTACACCTGCTGCCTAAGGTGGGAGGGGGTGGGTTACATTACTTTTTTGGAATGCAAACCTGGGACATATGAGACAAACGAGGTCCCTGGATAGATTTGGCCAAATATTCGATGAAGAGGGGAGTGCAAGAACAACTTTAGACTTTCTTTATACAGAAGGGGGCACCGCAGGTGCTAAGTCTGGGGATGTCGCGTGTGTGTGTATGTGTGTGCACGTGTGTGCATGCACGCGTGTGAGTGTGTGTACTTGGGGAGCAGGGAGGACAGTAGGTGGGGTAGTTGCTCTCTGAATGGAGTGCGTGGCAGGGCTGGGGGAAGCGGAGAACAAAGCCAAACACTTCGGGGCAAGGTGTGTGTCCTAGGAGGTAACTTCCCTGCCTGGCCTGCAACTGCAGCATGCTCTGGAGAGGAAGGAAGCTCAGCCCGGGGGGGCAGGAGAAGAGGAAGGTGAGCATCTGCCAGGGGCCCATAGGTACCACGGGAGCAAGGTTAAAGTTGCTGGGGGTGTCTCGCTGGGAGAAAAGAGCACCTGGATAGAGATTTGCAACTTGATTCTGGAAGAGAGTGAGACTCTAGCAATCAAGGAGTGAACATACCGGCTTACATTTTGAATTGCTTTAATTGAAGGAAGAAAGAGGCAGCAGGAGAATGAGAGCTGACACTGGACAGAGTTGAGTAGAGACGTCAGGACAGAGAGGATGAGGGATGAGGGTCAAGAACAGTGAGGACAGGAAGGAGAACACTGCCTAGAGATAAGTGGTAGTCTCAAGAGCACTCAAAACCCATTCGAACCATTGCCTGCTCCACGGGCAAGTTGAGCCGAGCCCATCCCCAGGTCTGTGAGGTTATCAGCGGCAAGCAGGATCCAGGCGGTGGCACCTACCCTGGGAGAGTCACCTGCCATCACACCTGTTCCTCTTCTCAAGCAGGGCTTCGGGGAGAATGGGCCAAGGGCTTCAGAGTTTAGGGACCCCTAGATCTCCCTGTGAGGCCTCCCACTAGATTGAGTCGAACCTCTCTTTGTGTGTGAGGTGGAGGAGAGCCTCAGGGTTTAACCCGTTCTTCCTCTTCCCCCACAAGTTCGCAAGCAGAAGCCTTGGGAACTTTGTCCTGTTCAGGTTCAAAGAGGAGCTTTATTTTCCCTCGAGAAGGAAGGGGCAGTGAGAAGAGGAGGAGGAGGAGCGAGGGAAAGCTAGCAAAGCAGCTTCCCTCTGGGCAAGAGAACTGGAAGCCACAGTGTTGTGAAAAGCAGCTGCCTGAGGGCGTCGCCCAGCCCAGCACCTCCTATGACACAGGCACTCCCATATTGTGGAGTGAAGGAATAAATGAGACATTTTTTATTCTTCCTCCCTTCGCCTTTCCTTTGAACCCTGAACCTGTGATAGACACTAGGGAGAGAGAGACGTTGGAGCAGTGAAGTTCAAAGAGGAAGGGAAGTGGTTACCCGCACAACTTTTCTTGCCTTCCTGAGCTCATCAGAGAGGACAGTGATAGGTTATGGAGCTGAGGTCATCACTGCAAAGATGGGATTTAGGCACCTTATCTGGAGGCTTCTTGTCTTAGTTCTGGCCACTATAGCAAATATCCCATAGACTGAGTGGCAACAACAGAAATTTATTTCTTATCCTTCTGGAGGCTGGGAAGTCCAAAACCAAGGTGCTGGGCATTTTGGTTTCCGGTGAGAGCGCTCTTCCTGGCTTGCTGATGACTGCCTTCTGGCTGTGTGCTCACACTGTGGAAAGAGAGAGAGTTCTGGCATCTCTTCCTCTTCTTGTAAGGGCACTAATCCCATCATGGGGAGCCCCCCCCCATGACCTCACCTGAGCCTAATTACCTCCCAGATACCATCACACTGTTAGGCTTTCAACATGGATTTTGGAGGGTACACAAACATGCAGTCCGTAACACATGTTTTTTTAATTTATTTTAGTTTTTGGCTGTGTTTGGTCTTCGTTTCCTGCGCGTGGGCTGTCTGTGGTTGTGGCGAACGGGGGCTACTCTCCATTGAGGTGCGCGGGCTTCTCACTGCAGTGGCTTCTCTTGTTGCGGAGCCGGGGCTCTAGGCGCATGGGCTCCGGTAGTTGTGGCACACGGATTCAGTCGTTGTGGCTCGCGGGCTCTAGATCACAGGCTCAGTAGTTGTGGCGCACGGGCTTAGTTGCTCCACGGCATGTGGGACCTTCCCGGACCAGGGCTCAAACCCGTGTCCCCTGCATTGGCAGGCGGATTCGTAACCACTGCACCACCAGGGAAGCCCAGTCCATAACACTTTGAATTTTCCTGTTAGAGATGTATGGATACTTTAGCTAAGTTCGCACACTGATCACTGCTAGCACATAAGGCGGCCCCTCTGGGCAGATAAGTAGAACAAGTTTCCCTTCTTCTGGGCTGCATTTCTGTGCCAGGACACATGGCTTGATGAGGGGAATGTGGACTGCATTTCAGCTCGCGTTTGCTCTTTTAGCTGGGAGCCCTTGGACAGGGCTCTGTGCTGGCCCTTTAGGGTCCTCAGGATTCCACCGAAAGGGATGGAATTGCCTGAGTGGCACTGAATGGTCTAGAATGAGAAGTACGACCCTGGGATTGGTGGGGTCCCTGGCTCCCCGGCCCTGCTGGGTTTTGTTAACTGTCTTACACAGCTTCCATTCTCTAAAGGCATGTGAGGGGTGCAAAAGGTTGTAATAAAGGACTGTGTTTATAGGAACCCCTGTCCCTACATAGCACATTGCTGGGGCTTGTTCAAAGTAACCCTAAATGCTGGAGTCTGGGATTTGCCCTAACACAGAAACCCATTTACTTCTCAGTTGTCATTCAGACAATTATTCCCAGTAGAACTTTGCTTTCTGAAGCATTAGGCTTGGAGTAACACATTTCTGTCTTTGCAGCTCAGCTTCTGGGCAGTTATCCTTCAGGGAAGCCAGCAGGTTGAATCACAAGAGTCACACAGGTTTCTATAGCAGCAGTGTGATGTAATACACAGAGAATAATATGGCCTAGCTGTAGAGCTGGTTAAAGACAGCTTTGAGCCAATAGAAAATAAAAACTTCTTTGTGCACGGTGCCTTACAGTTCACTATATGGACCTGGGGTTCTGAGAAAAAAGAAACACACTCAAACGCATGCTCACACATTCACTCACACTTACACATTAAATCTGTAATGCGTATAAGCATTCTCACACATTCACTTACACAAACACTCACATGCTGACCCATTCACGCACAAATATAGTTACACATGCTCTTAACATTTTCACATCAACATGTTCACACACGTGGACATGCTCACCCATTTTTCACACAGGAACATGCTGGTGCATTCACACGTAGACTCCTACACTCGCATTCACTCACACGTGAACATGCTCGCACACGGACGTACCTGCATATGTACTGAAACAAATGTGCTCAAACGCATACACACTCACAGATCACTCACACGTGAACAGGTTCACACGTTCACACAAATGAACATGCTCACATGTACGTGCATATTAACTCAGTCACACACAAGAACGTGCTCACACCCTGACAGACACAATAACATCCACTCACTAACTCAGTCACTCACACACAGACATGCTCACATACACTCATACTCACACATCCACTCACACACATGATCACACTGATGCTGTCTCACACACATAAAATCATACATTCATTCACACTTGCACATGAACATACACCTATCGACTCACAGTCATTCCCACACGAACACACTCACGCATTCAGTCACCCATAGGAGCACATTCTCACATTCCTTCACACGAATGAGCACACTCACATTAACATGCGTATATGCGCAAACATGCTGACACATTCACTCACACGTAGATGCACTCATGTCCAATCACGGGACACTCACACAGTCATGCAAACTAAGATGTTAACATTGTCACGAACGTGAACGTGTTCTCACACACTAAACTGCTCCTCCATTTACTCACACATGAACATGTTCATATGTTAATCCACACATGAATACAGTCACATAGTCACATTCATGAATGTACACATATTAACACACATTTCAGTACAATTACACATATACTAACATGTTCATTCCCACAGATACCCATATTCACACATTCACTGAATGAATATATTCACACTTTAACATACTCAAACACAGAAAAACCTTACACATTTATTGACACAAAGGAAAATGTTCACATAAATGCACATCCTTATATTCGATCACACACACAAAGCTGCTCAGACACTCATGAGCACAAGAAGACATTAACATGATCAAACAAACATATTGACATATTCACTCACATGAACTTGCTCACAGATCAATTCGCATGTACAGACACACCCCACATACACTTACAACTTCACTTAAAATTATACATCGTGCTCACATACGTAAACTTGCTTACACGTTCAGTTGCACACAGGAAAAATAATTATACATTAATACCTTCACACACACCAGCTTATTCATACATTAATTAGTACATGTGAACATGCTCCCTTACATGCACATGCTCACACACCTAGATATGAATGAATACACAAATTCATTTAAACACACACAAAAACTTTCACACTTGCACATTAACATGCCCAAAACACAAACGTGTTCAAACTTTCATTTACATATGTTCATGCTCAAACACACAAGTATACTCAGACATTCACCCACACATGAACATACTTAAACATTAACATTCCCAGACACACAAACGTGCTCACGTTATCTCGCTAACAAGTGGACACTCCCACTTTCACTCACATTCGCACATAAACACACACACACATTCTCATGGACTTACATATGGACATGACTGCACACTCACACACACTCACTCCCTACGGCCACTCACACACATTCACACATGGACATGCTTTCACCTTTATTTAAAAAATAACATTCACACACACACATCACTCATGCATGAACAAGTTCACACACATGAACACGTTCACATATTCACACAGCCTACGTGCTCATAAACCCACATGCTCTCACGTTTATTTAAAAAACAGCATTCACGCACACCCCAAAAACACTCATGCACAGACATGGACACGATCAGACTTTCACATATAGACAGGATCATACTCACTCACACAATGTCTCACACGCAAACTCACATACCCTCACACACTCACAGTTGCACATAGACATGCTCACATTATCACTTCTACACAAATGAACTCACTTTTAATCACAAACATAATCGCATTGACTCACAGAAAAGAGCACACACATGAACATGCCCCTACACAAAAGTATGTTTACATATTCATTAACACACACATGTTCCTGTATTCACTTAAACTTGCATTTTAATAATATTCACCCATATATGTGTGTGTGTGTGTATATATATATGCTCCTGCATTTACTGACATAAATATTTTTGCACATTTACTCAGACACAAATGTACAAAAAGACAAATACAAAGCATGCATTCACTCACATTCATGAACATACCTGATATGCTTCCACATTCATTCAAACATGGGAACATGGTCACATGTATATACTTACACAGTCATTTGCACACAAACATAAACATGTTCACATATGCACACATTGAACCTGTTCATAAACTCACAGGTACCCTCATTAACACAGTCGTGTACATGCATCTGATCAACATTCACACATACACATGCACTCATGCGTTCACTCAGAAATAGGTGCACACATTAACAAGCTCACAAAAATGAATACAGTTACACGTTCACTCACAGATGAACATGCTACCATCATGCACATACCTATAAATTCACTCATACACGTGAACACACACAAACACACATTACCACACTGACATGTGAACAGGCTCCATTCACTCTTACACACAGACATGATCACATACATCCACAAGTTACACATTCACTCATATGAACATGCTCACAGACTTACTCCCATTCATAGACAGACTGACACATGCACACATTCGTTCCAATACAAATATACTCAATTTAACGTGGTTATGCATTCACTCACCCACCCGAATATGCCTCACGTATACGGTGTCACTCATGTATTTACTTACGTGCATCAGCCTACTCATCCTTAAGATGTTCACACCCTCACATGCACACTCAGTTGCACACACAAACACGGTTGCAAATTCCTTCACCCACATAGACATCCTTACATATAATCATTTGCACACACACATGAACATGCTCACATATACAAGTGTGATCACTATTCACTCACACCCACAGCGTATTCTTCACATGAACACATTCACAAATTCACTGAGATATAAGAAATGCTCACATACTTGCACACAGCCAAAAATTCTCTAACATTGGAGCATATTCACTGACTCACGAGCATACTCACAAATTTCCTCACGTGCATAGACACACTCATATATGATCATACCCACATTCACTCACACAAAATCCTCGCATGTCCACTAACCTGTGAACATGTTTACAGATTCATTCACATACAGACATTCATATATGCTGACAACAGTACACTCAGTTTCACTTATACGTGCACAGGAACGTGCTCGCAAACAGCAACACTTTGATGCAGTCACTTGAACACAGATTTTCTCCAGTCATCACAAAGCTCACACCTTCACACACAGATACACTCAAACTCACAAGCATATTCTCATATATTCACGAAAATGCACTCACACATTAACAAGCTTACACAAATGAACAGTTACACGTTGACTCACTCATGAAAACGTGCTTACACATGCATTCCCTCAAACTTGCTCCCACATTCACTCACACACACTCATATATGCTCACAGTTGCGTACTCACATTTCCCCACACACAGCACATTTACAAACAGCATCATACTCATACTCTGACAAGTGCATATGCTCACACTTACCATGAAGTTCACACATTTTACTCACACACATAGGGATGCTCAGGTATACCCCCCCACACACACCTGCACGTTAACTCACAGAAATCTACTCCACTTTCACATGCTCACAAACACACTCACTCACAGACACACACACGTACCAGTATGCTAACATCCATGCACGTGCTCACGAATTCACTCATACATATGAAAAGTCCCATTTACTTCAACACACAAACCCATATTTTAAAAGGCTCCCACGTTCGCTCTCACACCTGTGCTTATATACATGCGCAAGGTCCCATTCACTTGCACAAACATGCTCACACACTCCTTTGCTTACAATAACTGCTCACATTTCACTAGAATGTGCTGACACACTGAGTCACAGTCACTTACACTTACATACTTACACTCATTCCCTCACATACAGAGCTACATGCTCCCAACTAGGAATGTGCTCACCCTCACCAAGAGCCTCACACATTCACTCACATACACTCACACATTCATTCATTCAAATACACTAGTGTAGTTGACCCTTGAACGACACAGGGGTTAGGGGTGCTGACCCTCCACGTGCAGTTGAATACGTATAACGTATAGTCCGCCCTGTGTATATGAGGTTCCTCTGAATCCAGGGTTCTGCATCTGCTGATTCAACTAATCGCATATCGTGTAGTACGGTAGTATTTGCTATTGAAAACATCTGCATATACGTGGATCTGTGCTATTCAATCCCCTGTTGTTTAAGGGTCAGATGTATTTTTCAAATGTCAGACGGGAATTCCCTGGCGGTGTAGTGGTTAGGACTCAGCACTTTCACTGCCGTGGTCTGGGGTCAGTCCCTGGACGGGGAACTGACATCCTGCAAGCTGTGCAGCATGGCCCCCCCCAAAAAAATATCAGGCAAATAAACATGCTTACATTTTCACTCACACCCACAAACATGCTCATATCCATGCACATGGTCACCTGTTTTCTCATGCATATGAAGATGCACAAACATTTACTTAATCACACAAATAAATTCCTATTAACACACTCATACTGTACTTGAAAAGGCTCACCCATTCATTCTCCAACACGGACATTGTTGTGTAAAGGAGCCAAAGTTGTCCTCTCTTTCCTTCTTCACAGCAGGCTGGAACCCATTAGCTCAAAAGCCCAGCCACACCAAACTCAAGTTTTACACATTCATTTGCTTTGAATATATTCCAAGTAAGTAGATTTTAATCCATTCAGAGCTTGCGTGCTTTGTATGCCATGCAAAACTGCAGCCAACACCTGTTAGCTATAGATAAGATAAAGCCTGTAGTTATAAAAGACCCCACAGCACTGCTGCCCTCTGGTACTCTCCGACCCAGAGGCTCCCCATCATGCTACTGAGTGGTGTCACCTAAACACACTAGTCCTCTCTCTGAACCTGCTCTTCCCTGGCATTTCCCTTGCTCTTCTTTCCTGAGTGGTGCTCCCACACAGTAGCCTCTGGAAGTTCTCCTGTTATTAAGACACTTCCCGTGCATGCAAAGCTGTGAAAGCGTCCTCCAGATAAAGGTCATCTTGTGCTACTGCCACTTTCTGGTGATACTTTAGTCTTTGATCAGCCCCTAAATCCCTCACACTCATTACTCGTGTTGATGAGGAAAGTGGAGGATTTGGGTGATAATCAAGAAATCAATATAGGGTCCACCCAGTCAGGAGGAGTATCCATTGGCAAAACAATCCTGGACAGTCTTAAGTGGTTGGGACTCAAAATGTGGAACTCCCCCATGTCAGTTTGGCATGGCATTGCTCTGTGCTGTATTACACTTTATCTGTATGTATGGTGTCTCCCTGTGTGTCATTAGCCTGGTCAAGCAGCAGCAGCAGTATTTGAGCCAACCCATGCCACTGTAACTGAGTTTTGGGGATCAGAGGCACTGGGCTCCCCAAGAAAGATCCGCCCAGCCACCTGGGTCCCTCACTAGGCAGGTACTAGACGTTGTAAGACCTGTGGGCCCAAATAGGAAAAGGGGAGGAGTGCGGGCCTCTGGACCAAGAGTGGGCTACCTCTGATCCCATAACAGGCTCCCTGTAGCTGGGCTGGTGATCTGGGGTGCTCTGAGGTGAGAGGACATCCTCATGGCCGGGGCGCGGCTATGGCAGGTAAATGAGTCAATAAGGCAGAGGTGTCAGGCCGAGGCTGGTCTCTTAGGACATCTTTGTGAACAGCTAGCCTGTCTCTGCTGCTGTCTCACTCTGACCTGCTGTTGCAGATGGCATCTTTCTAGTCCCTCCCCCAAAGGATGTGGGCTAAAAAAAGCATTACTTAGAATGACTGAATGCACGGAAGTGAATATTCCTGCTGCTCCCAGGACTTGAAGGAGGTGGCTGTCTTTTTTGTTTTTTGTTCTTTTTGGCTGCACGGCACGTGGGATATCAGTTCCCTGACCAGGGATCGAAGCCGTGCCCACTGCAGTGGAAGCGCAGAGTCTTAACCACTGGACCGCCAGGGAAGTCCTGGAGGTGGCTGTCTTAATGAACACATGCTCCAAACCACAAGACGTGTCGGGCTCTGTTCACTGTTGTTTTTGCTTGGAGCCTTAACTCCTTTGGAAGTCGAGACAAATTGGAGAACCCTGGGAAAAGAGGTCTGGTGCCCTCTAGAAGAAAAGGCAGTGCAATACCATCCTGACAGTTATTTATCCTCTGTTTTGCTGGTAACCACTCACAAAGTAATAAAGACAGAAAAGACAAAGTAGGAGGGCTAAGGAGGTGAGATGTGCTCTCATTTGGAGGAGGAAACGTATCCTTTCTCTCACCCATCCCTGAGTCCCAGTCTCTCCTTAGGGACATAGCCGAAGAGCCAAATGAAAAAAGGGCTCTCTGGCTGTATAGAATCTGGGGGACAGTGAGCTCCACCTAGCAGGGAATGTAATTAATCAATTGACTGCCATACTATGGGATGGGAAAATGGTGTCCCTACTGAAGTATCTCACGCAATTAGTGCAGAAGCTAGGAATGGTCCCGGAGGAGGCCTTGGAGATAGATAGATAGATAGACAGATAGATAGATAGATAGATAGATAAGTAGGTAGAGACGTTGTTGATGTAGATTTTTATTTCTTAGAATGCTGCCCACCCTACGTTAGGCCTCATAGTGATCCTGGGCAACCTCTTAAAGGAAAACATTAGCCTCCAACAGCTGGGGATGTTGGGATGGGCTTATCAGGCGACAGATGGCATGCAGCCTGGTGATTTGCCAAGTCTCGAGGAGGCTGAATTTTGTCCTGAGTCCACCAAGTTGTTTCTCAGGGGGTGCTCCTGAAAAGTGTAAGTCCTCTTTCCTGACAGTGATGGCTCATCCTGAGACAGTTCAAGAGGACATAGCTGCCCTGGATTTAACAGAAACTCACGAAAGACAAATTCAAAGTCAAGTGCTGCCTGTTAACAATACCCCACCTGGCCTAAATCAAAATTATTCTCCATAGAGCGATTGCCCCCTTCCTCGGCCAAATAAACCACTTAAAACCAGGCCCCCTCTTAAGCGTGAACCCTGAAATGAACTAGAGACATTGCTTGTATTGGACCCTAAGGGACAAGGAGCCCAGAGATATTAGATGATCTCTGGTAAATCTGTGGAGCAATTAAAATATTTACTAAAGTCAGACTCCAACCTGGCCAGGCTTTTCCTTCAGAGACAGCCTTACCTTCCATGTCTGCCCCTGACCTCTGCCAGTGGCAAGGACCTGCTCCCACATCAGGACCCATTGGTCTCAAAGCAGGCCTCTTCTGGCCGACAGTAGCCCTTTTACCACGTGAACTGTAAACTATTAACAACACTGGCTGGCTCTGGTGGACACAGGTGTCAAAGCTCCCTAATCCCAGGAAGCACTCATACTTTAAAGCGCCACCCCCCTCCCCGTGCCAGGAGATGCCGGGCTTTGGAGGAGAATTAATTGAAGCCATCATTATCTGCTTAGGGTTTTTTTTAACTTTCTGTGTGGCGTGCGGGCTTTTAGTTCTCCAACCAGTGATCGAACCCACGCCCCCTGCAGTGGACGTGCGGAGTCGACCGCTGGACCGCCAGGGAAGTCCCATCTGCTTAGCTTTTAATATGGGCTTAGTTTTACTAAAAGATGCTTCTGCGCTGGTTGTTCTCTGAGACTCTTTTCCCATTACTGGAATGGACTTCCTCAGTCAGCAGGTAACCTCATGAAACAAGCCTAAGGTTTCGATGCCACTGGTGGGCGCTGGCCAGCGGGAACCAGTTCACCTTCCTCTACCCGTGTAAGAGGTACTGAGTAAAAGGAAAGCACTGAAGGATTGTGGCCTGTCCTAGCTGACTTAGTTAAAGAAAGGAATGCATTCCCACCTTTCAGTTCTCTGGTATGGCCTGTGTTTAAAGCCACTTCTAATGAGTACAGGCTGTCTGTAGACTAGAGAGAGTTAAACAAGGCTGCTCCCTGTATTAGAGCCCCTCTACCATGAATTGTTCCCTTAATGAATGACAATCAGAATAACACTGGTGAATGGTTCAGTCATAGACTGGGCTAACATGTTCTCTTTGTTAAATATCACACTTTGCCTTCCCCTTGGAGGATCAACAGTACACCTTTCTCCCAGTGACCTGTGGGGTACATGAATGCCCCCGTGATTGCCCGTGGGATTTGCATTTGGGACCTAGATGCTTGCTCGGCGCCAGCCACCTCCTGCAGAGACTCAGCTCTGGCATTGTATCGATGATATCCTGGTCACTGGACCTGGCCAAGACTCTGTGTCACACACCATCACAGCTGTGAGTGAACACCTCCCTGAGAGGGGATGGGCAATTGCCCGCCATAAGGTACAAGGCACCTCCTAGGTTGTTAAATCTCCGGGCTATGTTTGAAACTCAGAAGGGTAAACTAGTCGCAGTTGGGTGAAAGAAAAGCTCCTAGTGCTCCAGCCAACCTCCCAGATTGGTAAAGAAGGCCCAACATTTGGTAGGCATGTTTGCATTCTGGTGCCAACCTCAAATATTTGCTGGCCCCCATCTACGGAGTCACCCATTGGCCCTCCACTTTTCCGTGGGGACCTGAGCCACAGCAGGCACTAGATAAACTAAAGAAGGCTACCATTTCAGCTCTCCCACTAGTGCTCTGAGGGCAGGACTTACAATTGGAAGTTCTGGCCACCCTAACGTTCACTTATGGGAGCCGCTGGACCAAATGTCCGTGGGCCTTTGGCATAAGTGACTCCCAGACTCAGTCCAAAGGTATTGGCCAGTGGAGAGGCAGCTTCTGGAGGTGCACTGAGCCCTTATTGAAACTGAAGGCTTTACTGGAGCAGAGCCAGTTGTCCTGTGGTTTGAGATTCCTGTTATGTCCTGGGTAATGGCAGAAGCTCCCCGTAGAGCAACAAAGGCCTCTGCTCAAATGATAATGGGATCTACTGGACTGAGCTAAAGCTGGCCCTACTAGAGTGCTGCAGCTCCATGAGAAAATCACCACATACCCTGCCACTGCAGTTAATTTACCATAACCTCCCGGCCTTCTATACAGGCCTTCCATTAGTGTATCCATGCAAGGCACAGGCCTCTCCTCATATTATTGAGCGCTTGACAGAATAGCTTTTACAGCCCTTGGGGCTGCCGCACAAGTTATCCCGTCAGACCAAAGTTCCCACATCCCTGTAAAGCAAACCAGCAATGGGCATTACAAGAAAACATTGCTTGGGGTTGTCACCTATCCTATCATCTTCCAGTAGCAGGGATCATGGAAAGACATAATGGACTTTTAACGCAAGGGCTGTTGAGAGAACTTGGAGGGCAGTGGCCCTTCAAGTGCTCAAAAATACTGCCCACGGTCCAGATTATATTAAGTTCATGCCCCTGTGGCATAACTACACCATATTTAAATTCACAACAAATGACGAGACGCCCAACAGAGACATTTCTATCTCTGCCGGTGTACACATCCACAGCAGACACGACCCGGTTGTCAGTTTTCACAGACATGGGAGCCCAGGCACTGCCACGCACAGAAAAGAAACTTTCACCAGGTACTTTCATCTTTCCTTTCTCCCTCATAGAAAACCCGGAGCTTAGCCACTTCCTTCGTGATCCTGATGAGAACCTGACGTGGACCAGTGATTCTGAAAGCATCCTTAGCCTGTGTTTGTTCGTCATCCAGTATAAGCCAAGCAAACTACCCACCACTTTCTGGAGAAAGAGGTGTCCTTATCTGCCATCCATGTACTTTGCTCCACTAAAGGCACTGTGGAACCCAGGGGGTGGAATGAAACCTCTCCCAGACCAGGTAACCCCATGTGAACAATACCCAGGGACAATCAGGTCCCCTACTGATGGCTACAGGTGACCTCCAACCTTAATCCCTACCCTGTTAGTATGCCCCTTCTTACCTGAGGAGTTACTGCCCTTGCCATTGTTGACTATCTGTCTAGTTGCGGTTCACCCAGCCCTAGTAATCCACACACTTCTGTTGACAGGGTGTGTTGGAAACAGTATACCACATGCACACAACAGGGACTCTTACAACATAGGTCAGACTGGGGACAATGAGAGCCATGCTGTTGGCTATTCAGGTTGGTCAATCCTACCGACATGACCACAGATACCAACGCTGAGGCTAGCGACCTTCTCCTGTCTCTTCTACTACTAGCAACACCCATTCTGGCTAAGCCAGCCTCTTCGGGTAACACTTAATGACTCATAGATGCCTTCTAAACCCTCAGGGCCAACTTTCACCTCAAATCAGATGAGACCCAGTGTTATGAAGTAGTGCCATTAAGCAAATAGAGCCACTACCTCTTGAGTCTTATTTAAGGCATGCCCAGGGAGAGTATGCACCCGGTAGTACAGCCAGCATGCTTGTGATCAGTGTAATCATATTAAAAATGCTGTAATGAAGAGCCATACCGACAAACTCTATGGGGTTACAATTAGATAAAATTATAGCTCTTACTAATGCCTGGCATAATGATGAATGTAAACGCTGCCCAAAACGTATACCTTAACAACTATTGGTCTCTTTTCTTAGTAGTTATAACGATTTCTCTCTCTCTAGCACAAGTCCCATTTATTGAAGCTTGCACTAAAAAAAATTACACTAAGTGACCAAGGGCAACTTATCATGAATTTCCCCCGGGTTGGTAGGTCATATTTTATATATAAATACACACACACACACACACACACACACACTATATATATATATATATATATATATATATATATATATATACACACACATACACACACACTATATATATATACACACGCACACACTATATGTACACACACACACACACACACACACACACACACACACACACACACACACACGGAAAGGAATGTATACAACATAATACCCAGGACAAGGCATGTCTAAAATGTCAGGAGCTTCATCCAGTTTGGGAATTCTTTCCTAACCTAACGTTCTTACAATACCACCTTCAAGATTTACATCACACTCAGTGGGACTGGGTTCTTCAACAGCTGCAGCACTTACTGCCCACAGTAAACAATCACAGCTTTTGGGTGTGACAGCAAAGACAGTTCTCATGAAAACATATTTGATCCCATGGAGAAATCTAACCAGTCTCTGTGTGGGAGTTTGTTGTTGTTGTTGTTTTGCGGTACGCTGGCCTCTCACTGTTGTGGCCTCTCCCATTGCGGAGCACAGGCTCCGGACGCGCAGGCTCAGCGGCCATGGCTCACAGGCCCAGCCGCTCCATGGCATGTGGGATCTTCCCAGACCGGGGCACGAACCCGTGTCCCCTGTATCGGCAGGCGGACTCTCAACCACTGCGCCACCAGGGAAGCCCTACGTGGGAGTTTTTCCATCCAAATTGACAGCTACTTGGTTACAACGTTTACAAAATTTGTCAGGCTTACCAAGACCATCATTAATAAGCCCTTGGGAAAGACTTGAGGGAAATTGCAGCCCAATGTTACTCTTCTGGGGGATCTTAAAACATATACATCCCATCTTACAGAATAAAAATGAGAAGCCCAGTGGCAAAGGTAATGTGGGAGGAAATCTATTGGTATTGTTACATGACCAGCTCCCAAGAGGCCACGTCTGAGGCTGTTAAAGCTATACAAACAGCTGCCCAAGAAAAATTTCCCCTAGAATGGAAGCAGTGGAACAGGTAGCCCTGCACTGAAATTCAGCAGCCTGTGATAAACAGGGACAGAAATGGGACAAATGTACAGTCTGTTTTTGCAATCACTTGGCCCACCCAGCTGTTTGTTACTGGTAGTTGGCAGGAAACTCAAGCAACAATCGCACCACTCTGAGCAAGAAAGAACATACATACAATTGCCCACCAAAACAAACCTGCATGTTGCCTTAGTCACAGCAATGTATAAGATGGCAAATTTAAGCACATTCTGCTTACACAGTCATTTATTCACACAAACTTGGTCACATATTCACTCAATAAAATGAAGATGCCCACGGATTCACTCACACACAAACACACACACTCAAGTATGCTCATATGTAAAACTCACACATTCACTCACATGCACACATTAACACAGTCACAAACAGGCATGCTCACATATTCACTTACCCACAAACATGCTCACACACCATGAAGTTCACACCTTCACTCATGCATATGGATACACTCAGATAAATTCATATACACTCACATGTTCACTCATTCAAATGTAATCAAACATTAACAAGCTTACACGATCAAACACACTTAAAGATTCACATGCACATGTTCACACACTCACTCACAGGTTTACTAGCACTTGTAGATACCCTGGTTTACGAACATGTATCTACATATTCAGACACCCAGATATATTTGAAATACCATGTTCACGTACATGACAGTGCTTACGAATTCATTGCACACGTGAATATGATCGCATATGCAAGATCACTCACGTTCCTTCACACACATCAACACACTGACACGTTCACTCCCACACAGTGGTGTGCTTGGTGTTAATGGGCTCACACAATCAACAATCTCATGCACACAAACATGCTCACAAATTCATTCACATACATAGTGACTCTCCCATAAATTCACTTTCACACATATCCATTCTCCCTCTCCCATTAATGTGCTCACATATACAAACATGCTCACTATTTACTCACACAATAAGATACTCAAGAATTCATACAAACACAGACTCACATATATGCACACGTTCACACATTCACTCAGTCACATGAGTTTGCTCACAAATTCACTTACACACTGGCACACTTGTATTTGCTTACATGGACACAGCCACGTATTCACTTATGCACATGCATTAGCCTGCTCACAAACTAAAATACTCACATATTCAGTCACACACAGATATACTCTCACTTTATCATGCTACTTGCACCGTCACTCACGTGTAGACGTATCTTTACACGTTTATTCACCTACAAACACACTCAATCCCTCACACACATGAACATGCTCACACAGTCACCCACAGATGAACACTCTCAAAGAAGGGCGTGCGTATATATTTATTCACTGTTAACATCAAACAAAGTTACTCTCACACAGAGACAAACTCACGTATACTCACAAACACGTGCTGATGCTCATCAACAGTCACACGTATGAACTTGATCACACATGCAGTCATACTCAATATGTAAATATACTTACATGTTAAGTCCCCAGAGTGCCTGCTCCACATATGAACATGCTCCCACATTCCCGACAGAAATTATTATCCCACATATTACACACTCACACGTTTACTTGCATACAAATTCACTCACGTAGTCAAATACACCCACACGTTAACTGTCTGACAGACAAATAACATTCATATATTCATTCACTGGCATGAACACACTTATATGTATGCTCAGTGACACTCATAAAATATGTTGACACGTTTATTCACTCAAACTGGCTCACCCAGTCACTTAAATGAACATGGTTACAGTATCACTCATGCACAAGACATTCATATGTGTCTCATGTACATACACATTCCCTCACAGGTTGTGCATGTAAACACAAACAGGGACATGCTTACACATTCACTTGCAAATGAACATGCTTCCAAACGCACACTCACACTTTCACTCCCAGAAATATATTCTTCCATTAAGAAGCTCACATACATAAACACACTTGCAACATTCACTCACACACCCCAAAATGCCCAAACATCCATTCCCTCATACAACCATGTTCACAAATTTATTCCAACCTAAAGACATACTAATTTAGGCTTATGTGCACAGATCCTGCACATTGTACACTCTCAAACTCTTTGCACGTGCAAATGAACACAAATAGGAGCACACTTACCCATTCAATTGCAAATAAACATTTTCACGCTCATCATGAAACTCACATGTTCAGACACCCACAGATGTACATATACACTCACAAGTAGATGCTCACATATTCACTCATAAGTTTACTCATCCATTAGCAACCCCATGCAAACTAGTATGCTTACAGATTAACTCGCACACGTGAGCAAGCTAACCTCCATGAACAAATTCACGTATTTACTCATACACGTGAATAGGTACAAATATGTGTTAAATACACAAATATACTCACACCAACACACTTATGCCTGAATAGGCTCACACATCAATCTCGTACATGCACACACATTTATTCCCTGACATGATCACGCTCAGAGGTTTACTCACACTGGTGGAGACGCTTATGTACTCACCGATACATGCTCATTCACTCACTCAGACGAACAACTATTACTCAAACCAACATGGCTACACACATGAAATGCTCACACCTTCACTCACTCGTGAAAACATGCTCATATAACCATATATTCATTCACTCATGTATCAACACTCATATATTTACTGATGTGTGTACTTTAATTTAGGCTCACATGCATTGACATGTTCACTTACAAACACAAACATGGTTTAAAATTGGCTTGCACACGTAGGGATTCACAAATAATCACTTGCACATATTCTCACACCCAGTCACAGATGCATATCAACATATTAAGTATAAAACTTGATTACCATTCACTCATATATATGTTCAAACACACAAATAAACTTGTGAATTTACTCAGACACAAAAATTGATAATATACATGCACACATACACATTGTTACTTATAATAACATGCTCACAATTCACTCCAAGGGGCACAGTGACAGATTAACTCACAGTCACACTCCTGTACTCACGAACAGACTTACAGATTCTGTCACTTGCACAAACATGTGTGAACATTCAGTCACATGAGCATGATAATACATGTATTCACTCACGTGAACACGCTCACAAAATCATTCACACACTAGACAGACTCATTTGCACTTATATGTACATACACTGTTTTCGAAAGATTTTTTTATGATGTGGACCTTTTTTTTTATAGTCTTTATTGAATTTGTTACAATATTGCTTCTGTTTTCTGTTTTGATTTTCTGGCCGTGTGGGATCTCAGCTCCCCGACCAGGGATTGAACCTGCACCCCGTGCATTGGAAGGCAAAGTCTTAGCCACTGGACTGCCAGGGAAGTCCCTGTATATACACTTTAACTTCCATAAAATAACATGATCACAAAAGGAGCATGCTCATGTCTTTATTTGTCCATGAACATGCTCATACTTACAAACACTTACACAATCGTCCCAACACTGTGATTGATTTATTTATTTATTTTTGGCTACTGTTGGGTCTTCGTTGCTGCATGCGGTCTTTCTGTAGTTGCGGTGACTGCGGGCTACTCTTCGTTGCAGTGTGCGGGCTTCTCATTGCGGTGGCCTCTCTTGTTGTGGAGCACAGGCTCTAGGCACGCGAGCTTCAGTAATTGTTGCACATGGGCTCTAGAGCGCAGGCTCAGTATTTGTGGCCCATGGGCTTAGTTGGTCCGCGGCATGTTGGATCTTCCCGGACCAGGGCTCGAACCTGTGTCCCCTGCATTGTCGGGTGGATTCTTAACCACTGCTCCACCAGGGGAGGCCCTACTCTGTGATTTCTTAATGTTAAATCAACGTTACATTCCTGGGATAAAAATCCTTTGGTCATGGAATACAATCTTTGTGTATGTTATTGGACTGGTACAGGCATTATGCCCAAGGAGTCTTGGTCTTTTTCAGGGAGAGTCCAAAACAGGTTCAGTCAGGCAAGAAACTCATACAACATGGAAGACTCTCTTCTGTCGTTATACACAATCATGCATGAAGTGAATCTTTTTTTAGAATGAGAAGAAAGTTCATAATGAAAAAAGATAACAACTACCATGAACAAAAATTAGAAAATATCACACACACACAATGCCACATATGGCATGATTCCATTTCTATGAAATGTCCAGATTAGGCAAATCCATAGTGGCAGAAAAGAGATTAGTGGTTGCCAGTGTTTGAGGATAGGAGGGAATGGGGTATGACCGCTTCCTGGGTATAGGATTTCTTTTTTTTTTTTTTTTTTTTGCGGTACGCGGGCCTCTCACTGTTGTGGCCTCTCCCGTTGCAGAGCACAGGCTGCGGATGCGCAGGCCCAGCGGCCATGGCTCACGGGCCCAGCTGCTCCATGGCATGTGGGATCTTCCCGGACCGGGGCACGAACCCATGTCCCCTGCATCGGCAGGCTGACTCTCAACCACTGCGCCACCAGCAAAGCCCCAGGGTTTCTTTTTGAGTTGATGAAATGCTCTGAAACTAGATAGCGGTGATGGTTGCACAGCATCGTGAATGTACTAAAAGAACTGATTGGTACATTTTATTTTTAAAACTTTTTATTTGATTTGTCCATTTTAAATGGACTAAAATCATTAATTTCATGTTATTTTATTTTCACTTTAGTTAAAAAATAACAAAGAAAGAAACGTGCAACCCGGTCTTAACAGAGAAGAGGCTTCTTGTAAAAAAAAAAGCCTGAGTTGGGACGGAAAGGATGATTAGGGCTTAGAACGTCAGTGGGGGCCAAAGCTATGCATAAGGTCTAGTTAGGGGAATGAAGATGGGCAAAGATCCATTAGAAGAAAGAGAACATAGCATATTTGAAGGATTAAAAGATGATCTGTGCAGCTACAGCAGTGAGCATGGAATGTGTTCATTTTGTGATGTGCCCAGACATTAATTTGCACTTACTCTGTGCCAAGCTCTACATCAAGTAAGCCCTGGTAAAGTATTAGCTCATTAAATCTGTACAGCAATCCGATGAGGTTGGGACTATTTTTCACCTCGTTTACTGATGGAGAAATTGAGAATTATTATATAAGACAGGATTTGAGATATTAAGTCCTGAGCCCAAGATCTCACAGCCTGTAAGTGAGCTGGAACTTTTATCCAGGCAGTCTGGTTTGAGAGCTCACACTCTTCAACTGCCACAACTGCCCAAAGATACCAGGTCCTGCCTCTGCAGGGCAGCTCATCTCATGAGTTTAAAGACACAGGGGATTGGAAAGTGTTTCCGTGTAGAGTTTATGTTTACAGTTTGCCTAAAGTTCAACTGAAATAATCTTTACCCATACACTCACACACACCCGCTCAGCCCTCCAGATACGTTTCTGAGTCATAGAAGGTTTTTGCCTCTACGTAGTGTTTGCACAGATTTTACCTTTAGATCTCCCAATTCTTCCAAAATCTTAAGGGTATTTTGAAATCCTTCAGGTAGAAAAACTGCCTCACCTGGGAGTGGTGTTCCATCAGGGGCTCAGGCAGAGGTGCTGAGTGTACCTGAGGCTGGAATATTAAAGAATCATATGGGGAAGGAAGCTTTTTTCCTAATCTCTGAGTTTCCTAGGTGGCCATGGGAGAAAGAAGAGAAGTCACTATGCACATGAACTTTTTTTCTACATCAAAATTAATGACATATGTAAATTTCATTAAAATCTGTCAATGGTTCCCTATTTACCATATAAACATAAGTACACTTCCTAACAAAGGTCTTAAATTTTGTTCTTGTGTTTTTGGAAGTGGGTGTTGCTGATGTTATAGTCACTTCTGTGTTTATTTTGTCTCAGAAGGCATACTGTTTGCATTCTTTGTCAGGATATATAAGAGGAAGTAGATGCGAGGTAAGTAAAAGTTGTTTAATATCTGAGCTCAAAATTCTATAACCTGTTCTAAGTTTCTGGGTCTCTGCCAACCCTATTTTGCCTTTCCAGCTGGCTCACTATTAAGCTGTGCCTGTAGAGATTTCCTGAGAGAGACAAGAAGTCTGAAGGAAGGAGAATCTACTATGTCTTGCCTCTGTTCCTGTTCCTCTCCGGATCACCCCTTGTAAAGGTAAGAATAGTCTTTCAAATAAATTTTATTTATTTATTTATTTTGCTTTTATTTATTTATTATTTTTGGCTGCGTTGGGTCTTCGTTGCTGCGCACGGACTTCCTGTAGTTGCGGCGAGCGGGGATTACTCTTCGTTGCTGTGCGCGGGCTTCTCATTGCGGTGGCTTCTCTTGTTGTGCAGCACGGCCTCTAGATGTGCGGGCTTCAGTAGTTGTTGCACGTGGGCTCAGTAGTTGCAGCTCACAGGCTCTAGAGCGCAGGCTCAGTAGTTGTGGCTCACGGGCTTAGTTGCTCCGCAGCGTGTGGGATCTTCCCGGACCAGGGCTCGAACCCACGTCCCCTGCGTTGGCAGGTGGATTCTTAACCACTGCACCATCAGGGAAGCCCTCAGGTGAATTTTTAAGAAGAATTCTTTTATATGTCTTTTATATGTATATGATATGTTCTTTATCCTTTCATCTGCTCAAAACACTTAGGTTGTCTCCATTCTTTGGCTATTGTGGATAATGCTGCAATGAGAATAAGACAGCAGAGCAGAAATCACCTCCTTTGGATCTGTTTTCAGGAGTGGGATTGCTGGCTGATCTGATAGTTCTACTTTCAATCTTTTGAGGAACCTCCATACAGTTGTCCATAGTGGGTGCACCATTTTACTTTCCCACCAACAGGGCATGAGGGTTCCCTTTTTACCACACTCTTGCCAACACTTGCTATCTCTTGTCCTTTTGATAATAGCCATCCTAATAGGTGTGATGTCTTAATTGCAGCTTTGATTTGCATTTCCCTGATGGTTAGTGATGCTGAACACCTTTTCATATACCTATTGGCCAGTTGTATGTCTTCTTTGGAAAAACGTATATTTGGACTGTGTGTCCTTTTATTAATTATTTGTCGGTTTTGGATTTTTTTTTTTGTTTGATGTTGAGGTGATTGAATTCCTTATATATTTTGCATATTATCCCCACAACAGATAACATGATTTGCAAATATTTTCTTCTGCTTCACAGGTCAGTTGCCTTTTCATTGTGTTGATTGTTTCCTTTGCTGTGCAGAAGCTTTTTAGTTTGATGTAGTCCACTTGTTTATTTTTGTTTTTGTTGCCTTTGTTTTGGTGTCATTTCACAAAAAAATCATTGCTATAACCTATGTCAAGGAGCTTACCCCTGTGTTTTCCTCTAGGAGTTTTACAGATTCAGGCCTTATGTTTAAGTCTTCAATCCATTTTGAGTTCATTTTGGGGTATGGTGTAAGATAAGGGTCCAACATAGTATCTTTGCCCGTGTATATCCAGTTTTCCCAGCCCCATTTATTGAAGAGACTATCCTGTCCTCATGATGTGTTCTTGGAGTTCTTGTCAAATAGTTGAGCATGTATGTGTGGGTTTATTTCTGGGCTCTATATTTTGATACATTGGTCTTTGTATATATCTGTTCTTATGCCAATACCATAGTGTTTTGATTACTATACCTTTGTAATATAATGAAATCAGGAACCATGATGCCTCCAGGTTTGTTATTTGTGGGGTGGTTCATCAAAAGGTACAAATGATCAGTTATAAGATGAATACATTCTATGGATCTAATGCACAGCATGCTATTTTAATTTAAGATATTGTATGGTATGATGGAGACTTGCTGAGAGAGTAGATCTTAGTTTTATCCCACACACCACCCCCAAGAAACCTTTAGCTATGTGTATTAATCAGTGTGACAGTGGTAATCATTTAACAATGTATACATACATCAGGCATCACACTGTTCACCTTGAATATACAAATTTTATTTGTAAATTATACTTCCATAAAGTTGGAGGGGATGGGAGGAATGTGTGTCCTGTTCACATGGAAAAAATTAATTACTATAAACTGTCAGAGGTAAAGCACAGGATTTGGGTTACTAGAAAAAATATTCTTAGTCCGCTGTCTTCAATAAACTCAATTAGCAAAAGGAAACAATGATCAAAGAACTAGCAAACAATGAGAAAGATGTATCCCAAAGAGATAGAAATTATAAATAGGGACAAAATAAAAGTTCTTCAGCTGAAAAGCACAGTAAATGAAATGAGAAATTAATAAAAGATGTCCAACAGCAAATTTGACCGGGAGAAAAAGAATCAGTGAATTTTAAAAGGTTAGTTGAAATATCCAGTCTCTGAAAAGGAAAAGAGGAGCAGGAAAAGCAAAGAACGAAGAATAATGAGCAAAGCCTATGAGACTCATGTGCATCAGCAAGCTTATCAATGTACACATAATGACAGTTGCAGAGGCAGAGGAAGGAGAGAAAGGGGCAGGAAATCTTTGAAGAAATGATGCCTGAAAACCTCCAAAATCGGAGGAAAGACATGAATCTACACACCCAATAAGTTCTACAAACTCCAAGCAGGATAAAATCAGAGATCCCCACCTAGGCACATCATGATCAAATTATCAAAAGTCAAAGACAAAGAGTGAACCTTGAAAACAGCAATAGAAACCACTCCCCATATACAAGTAATCCTCAGTAATATTTGTGCCCATTTCTCTACAGAAACCATAGAGGACAGATGGCATTGGAATGAAATATTAAAAGCGTAGAACAATTGAACAGAAAATACAGTAATTGAGGAGTGAAGGAACAAAAAAAGACTGACATGTGGAAAATAAATAGGAAAATGTCAGGAAAAGTCTTTCCTTGTCAGTAATCAATACAATAACCATAGATAAAACTGTTCAACGAAAAGACAACACAAGTGAGTGAACTTCAGGCAGTCACCTTAGCGCTGGATGCTCTGGCCAACAGTTAGCACCATCTGCACGTTTTCATAGACAGTCAGGCCATTGTCGTCCGTCTGGCTGTCTGGTCTGGCCCATGGCAGCAACGACGTTTCCTTGTGTAAAACTGTCCCCTTTGGGGTAAAGAGCCCTGGGAATCTCTTGGCCCACAGACTCCCAAATTATAAATCCAGGTCACACGTGTCTCTACATATACTAAAGCCACTATGCAGGGCTTTGCCAAGACCCTCCTTATCGGCTTCGGAGTTCCGGGCCTTATTGATGGTGACCGAGGCATGCATTTTACTTCTCAGGATACACGACACTGGGCTCTTGAACGGCCTTCAGTAGACCTTTTGCCTCCCTACCTGGCCTTAGGCTGCAGGACTCAGAGTTCCAGAGTGGCTTACTTCCACAAGTTCAAATTCCATTACACGAAAGTGGCACATTTCAGTCGCCAGTCACACGCCAGAGGTGAATTGTAGTATAGGGTCTGACTGCATCCTGTGATGTTTGACTGCTGAGGGCTTTTAAACGTCAACCCTCCCTCTTCCCCAACGCCCTACACTCCACTCTCTCCTTTGGCACGGTTGTAGGGTGGAGGGCAGGAGGAGTGGGCGTCAAACTACACTAGCTACTGCCAGCACAAGGGAACTGTCATGCTGGCCCCATCCACTAATCACAGTAGAACTCCCAAAGCAATTTCTTCCTTTCCTGACTCTCTGAAGTCTTTTTTGGAGCAGCTTGAAAAGGCTGCCCTGCTCTCCCCCCAGAAGCCTCCTCATGTAAGGAATACACTTTGCATCGCGTCTCGGTAGTGTGTGTGTGGGTGGTGTCACCAGTCTTGATTGACCTTTGAACCCAACTTGGGGTAGGGGTCCATACTGACTCAGGGTGGCAACAACAGCTCTTCTCGCCAACCTTCCCGGGAGCGCTCTGCAGAATGTGTGCTTCCCATCTGTGAAACGTTAGGGTCTGTCAAATTAGGTGTCCTGGATCCCAAGGCGGTGTGCTTACTGGAAGTAAGGGACATAGCTTATGTTCTCCTGAACGTGAAGTTACAGCTAACACCCAGTCTTGCTTCTGTGCCCAGCGACAGTGGTAAATGGGATTAGCATAAAATAGTTGTCGATTTCTTCCTCGTTTTCAGCATTTGTTACCCTTGACCACTCGGCTAAGTGGGGCTGAGTACAACAAAAAGTCTCGGACTGTTGAGCGAGAAATGATTCTAGGAAGCCTGTCCTGTTAATGTCTGCCATGCTGTATTAGTCTGCTCAGGCTGCCCTAATAAAATGCCTTAGGCTGGGCAGCTTAAACAAGACATTTCTTTATTTCCTACAGTTCTGGAGGCTAGGAAGCCCAAGGTCAGGGTGCCAGCATGGTGGAGTTCTTGGTGAGGGCCCTCGTTTTGGCTTGAAAATAGCCGCCTTCTTCCTGTGGCTTCACGTTGGGGTGGTGGGCGGAGAGCACCATCTATGGTCTCTTCCTGTAAGGGCAGTAATCCCAATGTGTGGACCCCAGCCTCCTGACCTTACCAAAACTGAATGACCTACCAAAGACCCAGTCTCCAAATACCATCTCCTGGGGAGGGGGGCGGGGGGGATGGGCTTCATCGTATGAATTTGGGAGGCAGGGAGTGTACACAATCCAGTGCAGAGAAGGTGCTCAGCCCAGTCTTTAAAACAAGTATCTCTGTGTGTGTGTGTGTGTCTGTCTCTGTGTGTCTCTGTCTCTCTTCCCTCTCTCTCTCTGTCTTCATTTCTTGGAGGCTGCAAGTGAATTGGGGAGCCCTGATGAAACACTGTCCAGCTCCTGTCTTTACTGCTTCTTCCACTCTCCATTCTCACTGCATCCATATCGACTTTGTATGTCCTTTTCTAAGTAGCCTTAACAGCATTAAAACCTCCAAATTCTCTTGCTCTCTGTTGTGGGAGGTTTTAAGCGTTGCTGAGATTTGATCTATACACCTTCTCTCTCTCTCATTTTTGAACTAAGTGCGTCTCTATCAGCGTGAGCTGCCCCAGGGTGGCAATTGGGGAACACATGCAGGTTTCCATACCCCAGGGCGCTGCCCTTTAGGGACATTGTAGTTTTGCGCTTGCAGTGGTGGAATGAAAAGGAAGGGATTCCCGTGCGCTCACAGAGTCTCAGGGTGAGCTGGGCCTTTAAGGCCTCCAGGGAAGCTGAAGACCTTGATCACTCATTGGACGGTGGTGCTGTCAATCCTTGGCTGCTGGCAAATGAGCTTAGAGCCAGCGCTGGAGGAAGTGGCCCTTCGTTGACCCTTCTAAACTCCGCCTCCCGTCGCCAGCCAGTCAGGCTCTTTCCCGCCTTGTGGCCCTGTGCGCAGCGGCCTCGTCCCAGTCTCGCTGGGGCGCTCCACGGGCAGGCCGTCTGCCCTTCTCGTAGCGGGGCCCCCAGAGGCATCTTCGCTGAATCCTGTCCCCTATGTAGCCGGCTTCTGTGCGGCCCCCACCCCGTCCCGGAGGCCCCGCCGCCAACAGCGTCCCCTCCCTCAGCGACACTCATCCCGGCTTCCGCCATTTTCCCCACGGTAGTCACTGCAGCCCGATCCGTGTCTGGCGCGTCCCTCCTGCCATGTCTGCCACAGAGGAGCACGGGCTAATCCCAGGTGGCCAGGACGGAGCTGGTGGAGGGGCGGGTGATGACCCCAGTCCCCTCGGGGTCCGTGCATCCCCTTCGGGAGGGATGGATGGAGTCGAGGGGGCTGCGGCCCTTCTGGCCTCCCTGAGGCCCTCCAGAGCCCTTGGCGGGGAGGATGGTGGGCAGGAGGCCACGCAGGCCCCAGTGGAAGAAGACTGGGATGCAGAGCTGGTGGAGGAGGAGGAAGAGGAGGAGGAGGAGGGGGAGGAGGAGGAGGAGGAGGAGGAGGGGGAGGAGGAGGAGGGGGAGGAGGAGGAGGAGGGGGAGGAGGAGGAGGAGGGGGAGGAGGAGGAGGAGGGGGAGGAGGAGGAGGAGGAAGAGCAAGAGACGGAGGAGGAGGAGGAGGAGATTGAGGAAGACACGGAGGAAGAGATGGAGGGGATGGAGGAGGAGGAGGAGGAGGAAGAGTTTGAATTAGACCTCGAGGACCAGGAGGAGGATGAGTACCAGTCAGAAGAGGGGGACAAAACTGAGGAGGAGGAGGAGGAAGAAACGGAAGAGGAGGAGGAGGAGATGCAGATGGAGGAAGACATGGAAGAAGAGGTGGAGGGGATGGAGAAGATGGAGGAGGAGGAGGAGGAGGAGGAGGAGTTTAAATTAGACATCGAGGACCAGGAGGAGGATGTGTATCAGTCAGAAGAGGGGGACGAAACTGCGGAGGAGGTCGAGGAGGACAAAGAGACAGAAGAGGAGGACGATAATGGGCAGGAGGGCGCGGGAGTGGTCGCGGGCCACGGGGCCTCTGCGGCGCGTTCTAAGTCCCTGCTCCGGGATGTGGTCCATTGCCATGCGCAGCCCAGGCACTACACCTACCGTGTCCTGGTCGACCCCAAAACCGGCTGCGTGATGGTCAGGCGCCGCTGCCTATGGCCCTCGGGCCCTGCAGCGGATGCCGTGCCTCCTCAGGGGCAGGAAAACCTGGGAGAGGCAGGTGAGGTCTGGCGGAGCGAGTACCAGGCAGAGGGCACCCCGCCCTGTGAGCCGCGGGAACCTGCAGAGGGGGCGGCATCCCAGAAGGCAGAGGAACCGGCGGCGGCTGCAGCGGAGGCCGAGTTCTGGGCGGGCGACGTCCTGGCTGATACCTCCGAGTCCTCGGAGGCTGGGGCGTGTGGACCCGACGACGGAGCCGAAGCTGGTGAGGGGCGGCCCAGACCTCAGGCCCTTGCAGCCCCTGCTGGGGCATCAGCTTCAAAGGCAGGCCGCGCTCAGCGCTGGCCTCTGGCGGTTAGGCAGCGGGTCAAAGCTCTCAAAAACCTTCAGGCACGATATGCACAAGTAGAAGCCCAGTTCTCTAAAGACCTTTAGGATCTTGAGAAAAAGTATGCTGCCTTCTACCACCCGAGGGGCAAACAAATGGCATACCTCACTTTTGGCTGGCGGGCTTCTAAAAACGTAAAGATTCTCAGTAGGATGACCTGAGGAAATGATGAAACAGCACAGGGGCACTTTTCAGTGGTTGAGGAATCAATGAGCTTCGCCGTAGAATTTGTCTTTAAATCGGGCGAACATTTTCCAGTGACGTTCTGGCAGAAACATACAAAAAAGCTCTCAGGATCAGATGATTTCGATCCCTTCTCCAAAGGGCCAGAAGTAATCAGCAGCACAGTGTGTGAGATCTGCTGGAAAGAGGGGGAACGTGTTGTGAAAACTGTCAAGCAGCAGAAGTGTGAGGGCCATGGAAGTGTTGTATCAACCAGTAGGAGCATGGCCAGCTGTTCTTTTTACTTATTTATTTTCTGACATATTTTTCTTCTCCAGATCCTCCCGAGGGCAGAGAACTAGATTCTCCTGCTGATTTTAAATCGGGAAATGTTGTCCACCACCTTGTGATGCCAAAGTCCGTATCATTCTACACTAAAGAAGAGAGTGAACATCAGTATGAAAACGCTGATGAAGAGAAAGATGATGGAAATGAGAAACCAGAAGAAGGACCTAACCTGGATATGGTCTCAGCAGAGGGCAGCTCTGGAGAATACAGGTATTATTGTATAGTGCAAGCATTCCTGACATATACCTGTTACTAACAGCTTTATGTTTTGTTTTGTTTACATCCTTAATCTACTTTTTGTTTATCTTTTTAACATCTTTATTGGAGTATAATTGCTTTACAGTGGTGTGTTAGTTCCTGCTTTATAACAAAGTATATCAGCTATACAAATACCTATAATCCCATATCACTTCTCTCTTGGGTCTCATTGCCACCCTCCCTATCCCACCCCTCTACGTGGTCACAAAGCTCCAAGCTGATCACGCTGCGCTATGCAGCTGCTTCCCACTAGCTATCTGTCATTTTTTTAATTTTTTGTGTGAAGTAAATAAGAAAAAATTGTTGAAATTTACTTTTGGGAACACAATGTTAATAATGTACTTGTATTCCAGATGATATAGAAGGAAGTGTGTTGTGGAATGTATTTCATTTACAGCCACAAGTCCTTTGTCCTGTAGCTTTAAGTCTACTACAGATGAGAAATTTATCAGACCTGGAAATAGAGACCTATATTTTTTTAGAGGTCTAAAATATAGAGACCTATATTTTAAGAGAGTGGCCACGAGGAGAAGCAGCTAAAGCGACCAAGCTGTGCTCTAGCTGTACCCTCATCACGTGGCCACAGAAATGGAGTCTCTTGGAATAACAATGCCTTTGAGAAGGTGAAAGTAAAAAGTCAAGGATTTGACTTACAAAGTAGGAAAAAGTTAAGGATTTCAAATAAGACTGCATTTGATGAGTAATTCACAAATATTACTTCAATTTAGATTTTTTATTCAAAAGAAAAGAAAATTAGCCGTAGTAAGATTATTGGCTATCACTGAGTTGGTAATTCAGTCTTAGTTTCTCTTTCCTCTACCCATTCATCTTTTCCTTTCTCTCTCTCATCTCTCTCTCTCTCGCACTATCACACTCTTTCTTTCTCCTTTTCTTAATTTTTACACCTGCGGATGTTTGATAACAGCCTCTTTCTCATTTTACAGATACGGAAACCAGAGGTCTGGGAATATAAGGGATTTATGATTTGTGTAAGGAGCATAGGCTCTTAAGGTGGAAAGACATTTAAATCACAGAGTGGCCTTTCAAGAACAAAAGCTAGCATTTATAGTGGTGGGCAAGAGAGAGATGAGGTTGGTGTGATGAAATGATGTGCACCCTGACAACCAAGGGTCTGGGTTACACGAAGAAAACGTTTTGTTTTCTCCTTGGAGAGCCAACAGATGTTCATAGTATTGACTCCTATTTAGAAAGTCCCTGGTGCATGTTATTGGTGTACAATTGTTAATTGACTCTTCTCCCACCCTACAGTTGGAAGGCATAAAAAGAAGTGGACAGCGAAAGAAAAGAAGAAATTGTTCTTCACGGATTTTCTAGTTTTCATTAGCCCACAATACAAATGTTGTTTCAAAGTTCAACGTCCCAAAATGATATTAACTGACATCTGACTTTATTCTTACCTTTGACAGATAAATTTGACAGTATTGTTCACATTGAAAATAAAAGCTTGTTTGACATGAATAAGCTGCAGAGTTGGGTTTTTTTTACATAAATAACACTGACTCCAATGTATCTTGGTTCTATTTATTTCGGCCCACCTTACTGTCATTGAAAGGGATTTCTTTCAACTAGTTGATAAGCCTGTTTCACATCCCTTTATAGCAGCCTCAAATAAATTGAAATATTAGATTATAAACAAGTTGTGTGGCAATAGAGATGGTGGCCCAGCCTCTAGTATATGTTACTGAAAGAAACTGATGGATGACCTAGCTTGCCTGGAGACCAGATGGTGCTAGTGGCCTGCCATGGAACAGCAGCATCAGCGTCTGCTGGGAACGTGTTTGAAATGCAAATTCTCAGACCCTGCTCCAGACCTGCTGAATTGGATATTCTGAAGGTAGGCTGCTAGCCATCAGGTTTTTACAAGTCCTCCAAGTGCTACTGAAGCACACTAAAGTTTCAGAACTGCTGCTTTAGAGCAATGGGGGAAACGTTTACTACACCCACAGTAGGACCAGCCTTAATTCACTGACTTGGTACTATTGCAGGTAAACTGAACAGGATGGTTAGATCTGCACTGAGGAAGACACTACAATTCTCAGGGGCCTGAGACACAAAGACCTCCGGGAGGGATGTGTTAGTTTCCTAGGGTTACCGTAACAAACTACCACAAAGCAGGTGGCTTAAAACAACCGAAATTTATTCTCTCACCGTTCTGGAGGCCAGAAGTCTGAGGTCAAGGTGAGAACATCGAGGCCAAGGGGAGCACGGAGGGTGGGGGTCGACCAGCGGCCCTGAGCCTGGCAGCGGCAAGAAGAGCAGCAGCCCAGCAGCTTCACTCCACATACCAACACGACCACTCACCCGGCTGCTGCAGACAGCGCGGGGTCTGAAGCACTTCCGCCTGCTGCTGGGCGGGCCCGAGGCCCGGCACACAACTGGTTCCGCCCACTCCGATGGCAAGCGAGCTTAGCCAATCCGGCATGCGCCGGGAGCCTTTGAAAGAGGTGCGTGGTCCCGCCTCCTAGCACAGCCTGTGTGCCGCCCAGCCCTGTGCTCCTTCTGTCGTCTGCAGTCATTCCTGGGTCAGCCGCAGCTCCAGCTCCCTGGCAGCTGGAGAGCTGGGCCGGGGGTCGGCGGCGTGGGGCACCCCGCCCTGCGCCTCCCCTCTGCAAGAACGCAAAATGTGCTTTTCACTTGAAACAGCGTATGCCCAAGAGTATTCTTTTTGTGGTGAAAGAAGTAATTTGACCACCCAGGCTCAATCTGCAGTTTCAAAGTACTGGACACCTTTGAGGAAATCAGGACATAGTTGACTGGTGGTCATTCCCAGACCCTCGGGCCTCCAGTGAACCAGAGTGCCTGTCCTCTGGAAGGCATAGAGGAGGTGCAACCAGTGCGTTTTGTGACACGGCTCTGGCCCATCATCAGGACAGAAATTGGGCTCCAGGAGCCCCCCTCCCATAGCTAAGGGATGCACAGTTGAAGTGAGGGTTCTTGGCTGACAGCATTGAAGGGGAAAAGAAGGCAACGGTCAGTGTATCGGATCTTCAAGGCAGTGAGTCCCTGGAGAGCAGGTCACTCTAACGCTCCAGCATTCTGGCCCAGCATGGGGGGGAAAAAGCCTTACATTTTTTCTAGAGGTTTTCTATTCTTTCCGCTACCCTGAACATTGCCACGTAGAATAGAAATATCTCAGAGAAAGAGGAAATGCTTCCACTCATTCACTACCCTTCGTCCTTCCCATCTCAGGTACCTTGCTGAAGCAAGGTCAGAAAGAGGCTTCTTCAGAGCACATAAGCCAGATGGGCAATGAGCAGATAAACCTCAGTCATATTCACCACCGCTGGACCTCGTGAGGCATGCCATGTAAAAGTGTTGAAATCAAAATGGATTTCAGGTTCACTCTTGGTGAACTGGAATATTCAAACAAACATTCTCCCCCTTCGCCTTTCCTTCAGTATTTGGTGAAAAGAGTTGGGACTGCTTGTGCCCAGCATGTTGCAAAGCATTAGTTGCATGGAACTTCCTGGGGTGGCCGACTGTTTTGTACAGCTAAAAATTTAACTCTTTACCCCACCTTGACCCCTTCTCCAGCACCCCCTTTCTTTTTCTTTTGTTTTTTTTTTACCATTTTAGAATCACACATTTTTAAAATGTCTCTTATTTTCCTTCCTTCTCTTCACCAGCAGAGCATCTTCACACCTTCATTTCCCCTCTCCTTTCCCCCTCTTTTTCCTTCTATTGCAGTAAGTGCTTTCTTCTCACTTACGTGGCGGATCCGCATGGAACTAACCCACTTACTTACGTGGGGGATCCCTCTATAACTAACCATCACAACAGCAGTGGGTCAGGTGAGCTCAGCCCTACTGCTCTTAGTCCTGCACCCCTTGTCTCTGGTCACTAAGGCATCCTCGTAGAGACAATACTTGCTTGTCAAAAATGAAAAGGCCATTTCAGATCCGTTTGTCCAAGCATCTGAATTGTATATGGGCTGGGAGGGGTGGGGACTGAAGCCTAGAGGAGGGTGGATGGGCCCAAGGTTATACAGTGGCAAAATGCAAAACTAGAACCCTATCTCTAGGTTGGCCCACTTCCAGAAAAGTGTGTTTTTCCAGTGAAAGTCAGCTTTGACTGTTATCTCATGCAGCCACTGGCATGTGGGAATTGTTTTGTTTGGAAGCAGGTTATTCCTATTCCTGGAATCAAATTCTGCAATCAGTGTCTCAACTGACAGGGAAAGCAAGCCTCAAGTTTTCTTTTTTTCCTAGGCGTCCTTGTGACTATGGAGATGGCCAAAAACTTGATGGCAAAAATGAATTTATTTCCAAAGCTTACGTCCCACACTCACATGACAAAGAGCCCCAAAGGCAGCAAGGAATACGAAAAAGCTAGTACAATTTGTAGTTGTTGAGTTTTTGTCTAGTTCATTTATTAGAATGTACATAAGTATCCACATTGAATGGTATTAAACATGAATATGGGATCAGGGTGTAGAGGACAGGTCACTGACCTAGGAGTTAGCCCATCTGTGTTCTGACCCAGCTCTGACACATGACTGCGAATATTTCAGTTTGTCTAGAGTATGAGGTGGATTGGGAGGTAAGGCAAGAGGCCAAATAGGTAAGAAGCAAAAGAATAGGTGGCACCTGGCCTAATGATGGCCACACATTCAGTGCACAGAAAATACCTCCTCGGTGAATAACTGAAGCTAAGAAGGAGAGTTTCACTGTATTTTTTTTTTTACTTATAAACAGCAAACATTTATTTTTCACAGTCCTAGACGCTGGTTAGTCCAAGATCAAGGCACCAGCAGCTTTGGTGTCTGGTGAAGGCCACTTCCTGGATCATAGATGGCAACTTGTCAAGATGTCCTCACATGGTGGAAGGGGCAAAGTATCTCTCTGGACCCTCTTAAATAAGGCACTAATCTCATTCATCAGGGTTCCAACCTTATGACTTAGGCACCTCCCAGAGACCCCACCTACTAATACCGTTATCTTGGGGATTAGCATTTCAACACATAGATTTGGGGGGAATGCAAACATTCTCTTTAGGACACCTACCCAATTTCCATACTGCCCACAAAGTGCCATGTGTAAACCCAAATAAAATCACATCATTTTCTTACTTTACAAAGTTCAAAGTCTTCTGATTGACTGGCAGAGAACTTTTCATCTTCAACCTTTCTCTCCATAACCTATTCCACATACTCCATTTTTCATTTCCATCTCTTCTTTTTTTTAAGTTAATTTTTATTGCAGTATAGTTCCTTTACAATGTTGTCTTAGTTTCTGCTTTACAGCAACATGAATCGGTTATATGTATACACATATCCCATCTTTTTTAGATTTCCTTTGCATTTAGGTCACCACGGAGTACTGAGTAGAGTTCCCTGTGCTATACAGTAGTTTCTCAGAAAGAGAGTTTTAGATCTGATTGTCCAAAGTAAGGAATTTGATTTCTATCTTACATTCAACAGTAAGGTTTTGGAGGCTTTGTGCAGAAAAATGACACCATCAGGAAGAAACTTTCAGTTACTTTCTGGAGGAAGAACTGGAAGAAAGAGAGACTGGGGACAAGGAGAGAAGTTAGGAGGGTGGTGCACACTTCTGCTCCGAGTAATGGCAGGCTAAGTCATTTGCACTCACCATCGCAATGAGGACAACTAAAAAATACTGGGTGAAATGTGAAAAGAAATTATCTTCATTAAGCGCTAAGAAACTCTGAGGCTAAAATCTAGAAGAAAGCAAAAACCCAAATAGGAAAGCCCAGCACTCAAAGCCACTTTTGCCTGAGAGGCATTAGGTGGATCCAGAAGAAAGAATTGTGACACTGAGCTGTGGTTTTGGCGGCCTGATGGGAAAAGAGACCAAAAGTTGAAGTCCTCACCCCCATTGAGTAGATCTGATAAGCCCTCCAGCCATGCTAAGCTGAAAAGAAGTGGCTACCCCTTTGGGATAATGGTGAACCAGAAGCAACAAGCCCTGGCATGGACTTGCAGTCTAGGTATCCATCACCAGAGTGATCTGAGGAACTTCAAGCCCTGAACTTGGATTAAAGTGGTCTTGGACAGGTAGTGACCCCAGGCATTTAGCAGAAGCAGGTGAAAATGCTCTCTGCAGGAAGGTTCTGTCTTCCCATGCCTGAAATCAGTCTGATAAATAATTTTTCAGTAATATATTGGCACACAGTCAAAGATAAGTGGACACATAAGCAAAAACAATACATTGTAAGTGACAGCCCAAAGAAGAAATAGACAATGAAAACAAATTCACAGATATTTCAGATATCAGAATTATGAGACCCAGACTATAATCACTATGGCCTACTATAGTTCAAAAAATTAAGAAATAAGCTTTAAAATATTTTCAGGGAACAGAAAATCCTAAAATGTGGCATAGCCAATTGAAAAAGAATCAAATAGGACATCTAGGACTAAAAAACTATAACGATTGAGGGTTCAATGGATGCGTTCAACACAACGCTAAACATAATCATTAGATGATGATAAATGCGATGAAGAGAAATAAACCTAAGAGAGAATTATTGAATTAGAAGACAGATCAAAAGAAATCATCCAGAATTCTGCCTGGAGAAGTGAATTTTATGAAAAGAAATGTAGGATAAGAGACACAATGAATAGAGTGAAGAAGTCTAATATACATTTAATTTAAATCCTAGAAGGACACGAGTGAGAAATGGGAAAGAAGATGATGGCCAAACATTTTCCCAAGCAGATGAAATGCACCAATCCACAGATACTAGAAGCTCATTGAATTCTCATCAGCATAGAAAACAGAAATTCACTCCTGGACGCATCATCATGAGAGTGCAGGACATCAGAAAGAATGAAGGCTATGTTAAGGATCCAAGTGAGAGATAATGAATCTTGACCTTGGGCAGGAGCAGAAGAAATAAAGACAAGGGGATGGGCCTCTGGACGCTGGTCTTTAGAATACCTTTCTCTCAGACTTAGCATGAAAGACTATTTTATAAACGTTATCCATTCCATCCTTCATTAATAAAAAACATTTGCTACCAAACCTATTTCTTAGAGCACCCTGACACCTAGGAGCTGTTCAAATTGTCTTAGTCATACATGGAAGGTCATCACCCTATAAGTATGTCATCTTATGGGCTATGACAGGGGTGAGTATTCTCCATAGGAATTATGAAGGTTAACTTTATGTGTCACCTTGACTGGGCTAAGGAAGAATTTCAAGTGCATGAACCTATTCCAGGAGCTATTAGGTCTGGAAAAGCTTCTCTGTGGACCTGCAGATCCTATTTAGGAGTCAGCTATGGAAATGAAGTCAGAGTGACCCTTCTTGTGTTCCATTTAATGCAAACATGAAGAGAGCTTCTTTCCACTGAAATGCATTGTTATGGCACCTTGCTTATACACAACTTCACTTTGAATTTATTAAAAGTAAATGGAAACGCTTATTTCACCTTGAGGATTATGTGTGGATCTTAATTGACAAAATGTACTCTCTACCCCATCCCACTGATCAGAAAACGGCCAACCTCCTCCAGAGGACTAATAATAATAATTTAATCCTCACTTCAGCTCTGTAAGGTAGGTATTATTCTTCCCGTTTTCCAGCCAGGAGGGGAGATGATATAGTAGAAGTCAGAGCTTAGACTCTGAAGCCAGACTGCCTGGGTTTGAATTTCACCTGTGTCACTCACTCGCCGTGGAATCTTAAGCAACTTACATAGCTGCTCTGTGCCTCACTTTCTTCATCTCTAGAGTAAGATAATAATAGGACTTCTTTAGAGGCTACAATGAGTCAATTCATGGAAAGCACCTAAATTATTATGGCCAATCATACAATCAGTGCTCAAAACATGGAAACTCTTCTTCTTCTAGAGTTACGTGGCCATTTATTTTCTGGCCACTTAATACGACGAACGAGAAGGAAAAATATGGATCACTGAAGCCGACTAGAAGAAGAAACATGGGTCATGGGCGCAGCCTGGCCTTATTATCCATAGCTCCTGAGATGAGCTGTGTGACCCTGACTAGGGGCAGGGGGAGGTGTCTACAAGGGTTCTCCAACCCTTGCACTCCAGGGGGAGCCAGTGCCTAAGATATGTCCCAAATGAGTCTGCCCCAGCTAGAAGCTCCTGGAATCCCGGAGATGAGAAAAGGCCCTTTCCCACACAGGCTCCAGGAAGCATTTAGAACCCCAAAGAATATACAAATTACTAAGCTCAATGAGTCACAATAAATTCACTTTAAAAGTACTACTTTACCCTCTTAATTTACAAGTGGCAAGGGATGAAGCATCTGACTGTTCATCATAGTTTTTCTTTGGGAGACCTGAAGCAGTTTCTGGCTCACCCAGTAGGGGTGTCAAACCCCTGAGTGACATGGAACCACCGTATCACCTTACCTTATCACTTCTAATGGCTGGACTTTGTGTTCCGTTGTCATCACAGAATGTAAGTGGTTTCAACTATAACTTTGTTCAAAGCTCTTAGTCCATTTCAAACCAACTAATGTTTCCCCTTTACTTTTCAGTTAAGACTCTCAAGTAGCTCCTAGAGCAGCTTCAGCATTTATACCTTTCCGTCAGCAGCTTTGTCTCAGATATTCATGTGGATACAGCCTTGTTCACAGTGGAGCACAGGGCAAAATGCAGAATGTCTTTGTCTTTCTGATTTACTATAATGAGGGATAAGTGTGCTTAGGGCAATCACTCCCATGAAGAGCAAAGTGGAAGTTTAGCGGAACATAATGTGTGTTGACTTGAGTAAGCCTCAGTCCCGTGCCCCTCCCTTGGGGTTGGATTCCAGTTTCTGACTACCCAAATGTGTTCACAATGCACACGGTCTGCCCCTAGGGAAACGACTCTTTAGTAGAAATATAAATGATGAGCCAAGGAATTCCAAAACACATGGTGCAGTGATATACGTAAGAGGGGCTCCTGAACCAGGCTGGAGGGTTTGCAAAGAAAACTGGATGTCTGGGGCAGGAGTGAAAGGAAGTATTAATCTTCACACTTTTATGTCTTTCCCTCAACCCGGCCATAATTTATAGACAAGTCCTATTTTCTGAGTAAAATATAAATCCAACCACTTTCTAACACCTTTGCTTTTGTCACTCTGGTCCAAGTCCCCATCGTCTCTCAGGTGGACCACTCCAATAGCCTCCTAATTGGCTTCCCCACTTCCAGTTTTATATCCTGTGGCAAATATCGTAGATTAGCTCACTTGACTCCATTACAATCCCAATCACAGCAGGTAAGGCTTGATCGACGTTGCAAGCCAAGTCTACATTTCCTGAACTCCTGCCCTTATGGCCTGGATTGCACACATAACTTAGCCTCTGCCAAGCAGATAATAAACCCCCATGAGAGTTGGTAGGAGCAGGAAGGTGGAGTCTATGCTGCTTCTGGGGTTTCTGGTTTCTCTCAGTGAGCATGGGCTCAGAAACTTTCGCATCTCCTGCAGCAGTAACAATAGAGGTCCCAGGGTACAGTTCCTAGTTTTGTGGGTATCAAAAGGCAAGGCATGGGACATCAACTTTGTATAGACGGAGGAAGGAGGCAATGTGGCCTCAAAGCCAAAATTTGTGATGCTCTCAGCAGAAACAGAGTGGTCCAACGGCTTCCTCACGTTCCACCCTCCTGATTGTACCAGTTCTGTGGTATTATTCAGGAAAACAGTTTTGGAAATTATAACTACTACTTGAGTTAAACCAAACACGACCACCCCCCCCGTGCAAAAGTCTCTCGTGCTTTTCCCTCATACACCCAGGTATTTTGTAGGCTCTTGTAATTTATTTATGCATGCCTGTTTTTGTGCTTTGTAAAAGTGGCCTCCTATAGAATATATTCCTGTGTGTGTCTGTTCTTTTCTATTTTTTTTGGCTTGATACCTTGATTCATAAGATTCATCCAACTTGTATGTAGCCAAGTTTGTTCGTTTCCTTTGCTGTATGACATTCCACTGATGGACATATCACTGCATATACCTACCCAACTAGTTTCTGAACTTGGGTTGTGTCCACTTTTGGACTATTACAAACAATGCAGCTCTGGGCATCCTTGGCCTTGTCATCTGGTTTGCACGGGCATGGGGTTCTCTGGGCGAAGCGCCTAGTGGTAGTATTACTGGGTCTAGGGTAAATATATCTTAAACTTTGAGGGATACTGAATATTCCCGTTATTCAGTTCTAAATATTTCTTGATTTCCTTCAATCCAAGGATTAGTTAGTAGTATGCTATTTTGTTTCCAAACATTTGGGTGTTTTAAAGCTATCTCTGTGTTATTAACCTCTGCGTTAAGCATTATGAGCAGAGAGCCTAGATTTCACACTAGTGATCCTTTGCAGTTTATTGAGGCTTCCTTTTTCTTCTTAAGGTCTATTTCTGTATACAGTCAATAGCTCAAAAGAATTTATGTTCTCTGTTTGTTGGGTATGAAGTTTTATATTATCTAATAGCTCAAATTTATTATTGTGTTTAGGCCTTTGATATCACTGCTTATTTCTGTTTGCTCGGACATGTTCTGAGAGTGGTGGGTTAAAATCTCCAGCTCTCATTGTTAACGTATCTATCAGTCCCTACGGTCATAACATTTATCCTTGAGGTTTAAGCTATCCTGCTACGCCACCTTCTGTAACTCCCTCACGCTATCATCCACTGGCCCTAGCCATCGACTGCTCTCTGCCCCAACCTACCACCGTCCAGAGGACTCCAACTTCCACGTCAATCACTCAACAATTGGACGTTCTCATTTCCAGTGAACATCTGTACAACATACTAGCCAAACTCTCTCACGGACACACTCTGGTTTATTCTTCACCCTAAACTACTCTACCTCTCACATCTAAAATGAAAATATCCCAGTGTTGGACCGCAAGCCCCTAGACATGCTGCTCTCTCATTCTTCTACACTCTCTACACGTGGTCTTTTATCTCACTGAGCCCTCCTATTCCTTGGCCTCTCTATTTTCTGCACATCTGCACTCTCCCTCTTCTGTCTCTCCCTCCTGTCACCAGTGACTTGGTTTGGGGTTTCTCCCTATTTTTTTTTTTATGGCCGTGCCACGCATCTTGCTGGGATCTTAGTTCCCCGACCCAGGATGGAACCCGGGCTCCCGGCCACTGCCGAGTCCTAACCACTGGACTGCCAGGGAATTCCCTGGGGTTTCTCCTCTTTCCCTGCTCACACTCAGGCATATTAAGTTGTCAATACATCAAGCACCGCTTATTCATCTATGCTTATAACACCTTCTGTATCTCCACATCCAGTTATCACCCATAGCCAATCAACTGTTGACTTTCAGTTCTATACACTTCTTCATGTGTTTCCAATACCCCTACCTTAGTCTAGGACTTCAGCATCTCTCACATAAATCACTGCTTTAATGAGCACTCCATTCTTGCTCCTCTCTGATCCTTTCTTCACATTGCTTTCAGAGTGACATGTCTAAAACACAAATTACTTCCCAAATTAGAGCCCCTTGATGGCTTCTTGTAGCCTTAAGAATGAAGTCTCCACTGCAGTCTCTGGGGAAATGCAAATGGCCAATAGACACATGCAAACATGTTCAACATCACTAATCATCAGGGAAATGCAAATCAAAATCACAATGAGACATCACCTCACAAAAGGACACACGTAACAAATTTTGGCGAGGATGTGTAGAAAAGGGAACCATCCCACACAGATTCGCAGGAGTGTAAAGAGTTGCAGCCACTGTGGAAAACAGTATGGATATTTCTCAGGAAACTAAAAATAGTTTTAGTTTGTAGTTGTTAGAGCTACCATACGACCCAACAATTCCACTCCTGGGCATCTATCTGTAGAAAACAAAAACACGAATTCAAAAAGATGCATGCACCCCAATGTTCATAGCTGTGTCATTTACAGTTGCCAGTGTATGGAAGCAATCTGTGTCCATCAACAGATGAATGGAGAAAGAAGATGTGATGTATATATAGAATACTAATCAGCCATAAAAAAGGAATTTTGCCATTGGCAGCAACATGGATGGACTTGGAGGGTATTATGTTAAGGGAACTAAGTGAGACAGAGAGAGACAAATACTCAGTAAATTAAAAAGAATTAATAACTGGCTGAATTAATGGACATAGAAATGAATGTAGAAGAGACTTAAGAAAGGGTAAGTCTTCAACAACAGACATGCTGCAGAGAGCAGAGAAAGGGCAGGGCTTATTTGAATACCACCTAATAAGTTGGTATTACTAGGTCTACAGAGCTAGTGGGCCCTTTTGTGTGCGTCTTAAATGCCAAGTTTATTGTGTATGCAGTAGAGTCATCAAAATTTTCTTACAGGAATTTGGCATGGCCAGAGTTGGGTTTTAGGAAGGTTGACTTAGCAAGTACATGAAGCATGTATCTGTGGGGAAAAATATGGACGTAGGAGGTTAGGAGACTAGCGCAAAGTTCAGGCAAGAAGTAATGAAGGTAATGATACTAAGAGTTGGCAAGAATGTGGAACAAATAGAAATCTCATCCTCTGCTGTGGGGAATATGAACTAGTACAACCGTTTTGAAAGATAATTGGTGTTACCTAGTAAGGTTGAACGTGGGCAGACCCTACGACCCAGGAATTTCATGTTTAGGCCTATACTGTAGATCAGGGTTTCTCAACTGTTGACATTTTGGAAAAGATAATTCTGGGCTGTAGAGAACTGTCCTGTGCATTGTAGGATGTTTAGCAGTATCCTTGTCCTCCACCCATTATATGCCAGTTGCACACCCTCAGTTATGACAACCAAAAGGTTTCCAGAGGTTATCAAATGTCTCCCTGGTTGGGGCGGAGGGGTAGTGCGTAAAATTGCCCTCAACTGAGAAAGCAGAGAAACTCTTGTATGTGGGCATACGGGGATATAATGAGAAAGTTTGTCGCAAAATAATTTGCAAAAGCATAAACCTGGAAACAAGCCACATGTCCATCAATAGGAAGGAGATACACTGTGGAATTTTCATATGGTGGATAAGTATACAGCAATGAAAAGTGATTACTACAGTTGCACAAATCAACATGGATAAAGATCACAAACACAAAACTGGGGAGGTAGAGAAAGAGCAAGACAAGTAATACATCTAGTATAATTAGATCTACATAAAGTCCAAAATGGACAAGAAATAACATTATTTAAAGGAACATTCCTCTGCAGTGAATGTATAAAAATGTGAATTATTAACAAAGTTCAGGATCGTGGTTACCTCTGGGAAGGAATGAGGGGAGGAATCTGGAAGGGCACAGGTGGACTTCCAAGGCATTAGCCGTGTTCTAGTTCACAAGCTTGGTGCTGGGTACACAGGTTTCTATATTATTATGATATACCTTACATACATGCTGTATTATCTTCTGTATACATGAAACAGTTCATAATTTGTCAGAAAGTGATGAGGTCTAAAATAAGGCAGGAAAACGGAGAGAAAGGCAGCAGAGTAAATAATTGGATGAGAGAAAGAGAAAGACAGGGAGAGAGAGGGAAGAGTCAACTTTTAGGTACCTCTTCGAAACGTTTTAAACTCATTTTCTTCATAGATTTGGGGATGAAATCAATTCCTTATCTATAAACACACATAATTCATTGCTCAGACTTCTAAGAAATGTACATTTTATGCCTCAAAGCCGATCCTACTATATGATGTGATTCACGGGACTGGATAATACCACATTGCACAAAACACCATTGTCTGGGAATCCTGCCCTGTTAGACTTGTAAACGTGTTCTCATTTGTATTCCTTGGAGTTATAAGCATCTGAAACTAGGCGGCTTAGAGTAAAAGTGATTCTTCATCACTAACTTTAGTGTCATTAGCATATCCCTAACTCGGACAGAACACTGTTTCCAACTCCGGCACCCACCCTACCCCTCTGTTTTTTCCCAATGGTCACCTCTCAGGTAGTGGAATAAAAGGAGAGTTTTTGGATCAAATCCTTTCAGAAGATGGGGCCATAACCAAGGAAAATATCAGAATACCCTAAGCTTTCCTGGACGAGGCAGAGAGGGACAAGACAGGTCTTTTCCTAGAAGAAGCACAAAGTTTTCAAGGCAGAAGGACTCACTGAAAACATATTTTATACATGAGGATACAGGAAAACCCACAAACACCCAGAGAAGCAGGAGATGCAGGATTTGTCCCTGATTGATTTAGGGACCGTCTGTCAGAGACTCAGAGAAGCCTGATATGTTAGAGCTACAGCAAACCCTCAGAGCAGCAAGCCTGAGCTTCCTCCCTCAACATGAGAGGCTTCAGGTGCATCCATGTGGATAACGTAGCCCACTTGTCCTGTTACCTGGATACGCAGCCTTCACCTCGTAGATACCTCTCAGCCCTGAGAGTATAACACTGACAGTGCCACTCAGCCCTCAGAAGCACAGACGCAGTGAAGAGGAACACACATGTCTCTTGGGGCTTGGGACATGGGGCCACCTGGGGAGTAAATTCAGGGCCCTAGGTAACTGGAGCTCGGTAAGGGCCAGGGACATGGACTCCGAGCATGCACCAAAACAGGCTTATCTCAAAAAGAGGTGTGCATGCGTTTGTCTAAAGTGAACCTCCCGGGACTTCCCTGGCAGTCCAGTGGTTAACACTCTGCTCCCAATGCAGGGGACATGGGTTCCAACCGTGTTCGGGGATCTAATACCCTGCATGCCACACGACGTGGCCAAAAAATAATAATAAATAAATAAAGTGAGCCTCTGAAAATTCTTCAGCCCAGGTAAAGGCCTTTAATATTAACTGTTAACTATAGTTAATACGCTAACTATATTAACACAGAAATACACACACACACTCCCTGCCGGCATGGCATGAACCATAAGGAACCAAACCAATTTGAGGACTTTCCAGGGACCCTACATGGATAAATTTCTACTTGGACTGTTCTTTCATTAAACAATGGTGACAAAAGGCCTTGTGCCTTTGTTGTTGTTGTTCTAGCCATGAGGAATACTCTGTGTTACTACATGATAACGCATTTTTAAATGTCAACACCAGTGACAGGGGAAAGGGTTGTGGATACCTTACACTCACTTCACTTTAACAGACCTTTATCAAGCATCTACGAAGAAGAAAACACAGTGCTTTAGGAGAGAGAAATCAATAAAAGCCTTTACGTTCCGAACAAGTCAGAAGCTCACACTTTAGGGAGCTGGGGGATACACGCATAAATAAATAATGTTAATCTACTCTCCATACGTGAGAAACTAGCATAGAAAACAGAAAGCGGTATTGATGCTAACTAGCAAGCTCTCAAGCAGCCTTAACTGAATGTAGAAATAAGGCCTTCTACCCTCAAACCCCTGGTCCTCCCCTTCTCTGATCCTCTGCTCTGCTCAAGTACCACTTCACATTTTTCCCTTAAAGAGGTTCCAGATACTAGGCCCATTTCCTCTTTTAATTTTCTTTAAATTAGGACATATTTCAGACCTCGACAAAGGTCTGAAAATGCGACACCCATGCAACCATCAGCCGTCTTAAGAAACATAAGCTTACAAATAAAATTGAAACCCAGTGTACCTCTCCCCAACTGAATTCTCTGTCTTTTTCTATAGATTTAACCACTGCCTTAAATAAGTTTATTGTTCTCATACACACCTTTCTGCATACTACATATGTATGCATTACTCCTATGTATGCCTTTTACTACAAATAGATGTATCTATAATCAACCTAGTAATTTTGCATGTCTTTAACCTTCATATGTGCATGGTATCATAATGCTTTTATCATTTTAGAATTAGGTTTCTCCTTTACCAATTCGTCCCTTCCACTACTGAATCTTTGCCCCTTGTTATAAGCTGAATTGTGTCCCCGCAAAAGACATGTTGAGGTGTTGACCCCCGCAACCTGTAAATGTGACCTTATTTGGAAAGAAGGTATTTGCAGGTGTAATAAAGATCAGATGAGGTCATACTGGATTAGGGTGGGCCCTTAATCCAATATGACTGGTGTCCTTATAAGAAGAGAAAGAACACAGAAACAGAGACACAGGGGAAAACACTATGTAAAGATGAAGAAAGAGAGTGGAATCGTGCATATACAAGCCAAATGAGGCCAAGGATTGACAGCAACCACCAGCAACTAGGAGAGAGGCATGGAACAGATCCTTCCTCCGAGCCTCCAGAAGGAACCAACCCTGCCGACACCTTGACCTCAGACTTCTGGCCTCCAGAACGGTGAGAGAATAAATTTCGGTTGTTTTAAGCCACCTGCTTTGTGGTAATTTGTTAAGGTAACCCTAGGAAACTAACATATCCCTCCGGGAGGTCTTTGTGTCTCAGGCCCCGGAGAATTCTAGTGTCTTCCTCAGTGCAGATCTCACCATCCTGTTCAGTTTACCTGCAATAGTACCAAGTCAGTGAATTAAGGCTGGTCCTACTGTGGGTGTAGTTAAACGTTTCCCCCATTGCTCTAAAGCAGCAGTTCTGAAACTTTAGTGTGCTTCAGTAGCACTTGGAGGACTTGTAAAAACCTGATGAATATCCAATTCAGCAGGTCTGGAGCAGGGTCTGAGAATTTGCATTTCAAACACGTTCCCAGCAGACGCTGATGCTGCTGCTCCATGGCAGGCCACTAGCACCATCTGGTCTCCAGGCAAGCTAGGTCATCCATCAGTTTCTTTCAGTAACATATACTAGAGGCTGGGCCACCATCTCTATTGCCACACAAGTTGTTTATAATCTAATATTTCAATTTATTTGAGGCTGCTATAAAGGGATGTCAAACAGGCTTATCAACTAGTTGAAAGAAATCCCTTTCAATGACAGTAAGGTGGGCCGAAATAAATAGAACCAAGATACATTGGAGTCAGTATTATTTATGTAAAAAAAACCCAACTCTGCAGCTTATTCATGTCAAACAAGCTTTTATTTTCAATGTGAACAACACTGTCAAATTTACCTGTCAAAGGTAAGAATAAAGTCAGATGTCAGTTAACATCATTTTGGGATGTTGAACTTTGAAACAACATTTGTATTGTGGGCTAATGAAAACTAGAATATCCGTGAAGAACAATTTCTTCTTTTCTTTTGCTGTCCACTTCTTTTTATGCCTTCCAGCTGTAGGGTGGGAGAAGAGTCAATTAACAATTGAACACCAATAACATGCACCAGGGACTTTCTAACTGGGAGTCAATACTATGAACATCTGTTGGCTCTCCAAGGAGAAAACAAAACGTTTTCTTCGTGTAACCCAGAACCTTGGTTGTCATGGTGCACATCATTTCATCACACCAACCTCATCTCACTCTTGCCCACCACTATAAATGCTAGTTTTTGTTCTTGAAAGGCCACTCTGTGATTTAAATGTCTTTCCACCTTAAGAGCCTATGCTCCTTACACAAATCATAAATCCCTTATATTCCCAGACCTCTGGTTTCCGTATCTGTAAAATGAGAAAGAGGCTGTTATCAAACATCCGCAGGTGTAAAAATTAAGAAAGGGAGAAAGAAAGAGTGTGATAGTGCGAGAGAGAGAGAGATGAGAGAGAGAAAAGAAAAGATGAATGGGTAGAGGAAAGAGAAACTAAGATTGAATTACCAACTCAGTGATAGCAAATAATCTTACTATGGCTAATTTTCTTTTGTTTTAAAAAAAAATCTAAAATAAAGTAATATTTGTGAATTACTCATGAAATCCAGCCTTATTTGAAATTGTTAAATTTTTACCACTTTGTAAGGAGTCACCTTCTCAAAGGCATTGTTATGCCAAGAGACTCCATTTCTGTGGCCAGGTGATGAAGGTACAGCTAGTGCATAGCCTGGTTGCTTTAGCTGCTTCTCCTCGTGGCCACTCTAAAAATATAGGTCTCTATATTTTAGACCTCTAAAAAAATATAGGTCTCTATTTCCAGGTCTGATAAATTTCCCATCTGTAGTAGTCTGAAGGCTACAGGACAAAGGACTTGTGGCTGTAAATGAAATACATTTCAGAACACACTTCCTTCTATACCATCAAGAATACAAGTACATTGTTAACATTAAACTGTTTTTCCAAAATTAAACTTCACCAATTTTTTCTTATTTACTTTACAAAAATTATTAAAAACATGATAGATAGCTAGTGGGAAGCAGCTGCATAGCACAGGGAGATCAGCTCGGACCCTCTGTGATCTAGAGGGGTGGGATA